>NC_045578.1:305000-610000 GCF_009819795.1 Aythya fuligula
GTTCACATTTGTAGGGAGAAAATTTGTGTGGCCAAAGTCCAATTAGAGTTGAAGCTGGCCATGTCTGTGGGAGACAATAAAAAGTTTTTTTGCTTCTCTGTTTTTTAATTATGTGAACAGAAAAAGGGGGACTAAATAAAACATAGGTTCACTACTTGATGGGGAAGGTCACCTCACAGACAAGGACATAGGCAAAGCAAAGATGTTTAATGTCTTCTTTGCCTCTATCTTCAATGCTGATGATGGACTTCGGGACCCCGGGTGCCCTGAGCTAGAGGACCATGATGGTGGGAATGATAAACTCCCAACCAGGGTCGGTATGTGTGCAGGATTTGCTGCTCCACCTGCATCCATACAAGTCCCTGGGTCCGGATGGGATTCATCCCAGGGTAGAGAGCTGGCTGACGTCATCACGGGACCTCTCTCAATTATTTTTCAACAGTCTTGGGAATCTGTAGAGGTCCCAGCAGACTGGAAGCTGGCAAATGTTGTACCTAATTTCAAGAAGGGCAATAAAAAAGACACTGGCAATTACAGGCCTGTCAGCCTCACGTCAGTGCATGGTAAAATTATGGAGAAGATGATCCTTGAAGTTATCAAAGCATACCTGGGGGACAATGTGGTCATTTGTCCCAGTCAACATGGGTTCATGAGGGGTAGGTTCCTGTTTGACTAACTTGATTTCCTTTTATGATATCACCCATCTAGTCGATCAAGGAAAACCAGCTGATGTGATCTTTTTGGGTTTCAGTGAAGCTTTTGACACAGATTCCCATAGGATCCTATTGGACAAAATGTCCAGCATACAGCTAAACAAAAACATCATATGATGGGTGAGCAGTTGGCTGATGGGCAGGGCTCAAAGGGTTGTGGTAAATGGGGCTGCATCAGGATGGTGGATGGTCACTAGTGGGGTGCCCCAGGGTTCCATTTTAGAGCCAGTCTTCTTCAATGTTTTTATAAATGATTTGGATGTAGGAATAGAAGGTGTTTTGAACAAATTTGCCAACAACACCAAACTTGGAGGAGTTGTGGACTCTGTTGAGGGTGGAAAGGCCTTGCAGAGAGATCTGAACAGATTGGAGAGCTGGGCAATCACCAACCGCACAAAGTTTAACAAGAGCAAGTGTCGGGTCCTGCACCTGGGATGGGGTAACCCTGGCTATATGTACAGACTGGTTGATGAGACGCTGGAGAGCAGCCCCACAGAGAGGGATCTGGGGGTTGTGGTTGATAACAAGATGGACATGAGCCAGCAGTGTGCCAGCAGTGTGCCAGCAGCCAGGAGGGCCAACCGTATCCTGGGATGCATCAAGCACAGCATCGCTGGTTGGTCGAGGGAGGTTATTGTCCTGCTCTACTCTGCGCTGGTGCGGCCTCACCTCAAGCACTGTGTGCAGTTCTGGGTACCACAGTACAAAAAAAAAAAACATTAAACTGTTGGAGAGTGTCCAGAGGAGGGCTATGAAGATGGTGAAGGGCCTAGAGGGGAAGACATATGAGGAGCAGCTGAGGTCACTGGGCCTGTTCAGCCTGGAAAAGAGGAGGCTGAGAGGAGACCTCATTGCAGTCTACAGCTTCCTCATGAGGGGGAGTGGAGGGGCAGGTGCCGGTCTATTCTCTTTAATGACCAGTGATAGGACCCGTGGGAATGTTGCCAAGCTGTGGCAGGGGAGGTTCAGGCTAGACATCAGGAAGAGGTTCTTCACCGAGAGGGTTGTCACACACTGGAACAGGCTCCCCAGGGAAGTAGTCACTGCACCGAGCCTGTTGGAGTTTAAGAAGCATTTGGACTGTGCTCTCAGTCATACGGTCTGAATTCTGATTTTTGGGTAGACCTGTGTGGACCCAGGAGTTGGACTCAATGATCCTTGTGGGTCCCTTCCAACTTGGGATATTCTATGATTCTATGGTTCTATGAACATATCAAAGAAGCATCAGTCATCTAATAGGATAATCGCTCTTTATAAGTACATTAAAGGAGGCTGTAGCGAGGTGGGGGTTGGTCTATTCTCCCATGTGCCTGGTGATATGATGAGGGGTAATGGGCTAAAGTTGTGCCAGGTGTGTTTTAGGTTGGATATTAGGAAGAACTTCTTTACTGAGAGGGTTGTGAGGCATTGGAATGGGCTGCCCAGGGAAGTGGTGGAGTCACCATCCCTGGAGGTCTTTAAAAGACATTTAGATGTTGAACTTAGTGATATGGTTTAGTGAAGGACTTGTTAGTGTTAGGTCAGAGGTTGGACTTGATGATCTTGAAGTCTCTTCCAATCTAGAGAATTCTGTGATTCTGTGATAAGCAATGTAAGCTGTTACTCCAAGAGGAGCTCTAATGGGATATTGCTTTATGCAGGAGACAGTTTGATGTATCTGGGCCACTGCTAGCTAAATCCTCCCCAGAGTCCCCTCTTCTGTGGCTCTTCTGGCTTCAGGATAAATCATCTCTCTCGTTTTTATCTGAAAGACATGAGGCCCTTGGCTGCCCATGGCTGTGAACACAAAGCACCAAGGGAGCATGCGTTGCCCTCCCAGTGAGCACAGTGGAGAGGTCATGCATTATTGTCTGCAGCTCCTGCCCTGCGCAGTGCCTGGCAAGCTGGTGCTCAGCCCTCATACTGGCACTGTGTGGTCCAGCAGCCACTAGGATTTGTGGCAAGCCCTGATTTTGGTTGCTAATACCTACTCAGGGTGCAGGCAACATGCATGCCATGGCCCAGGGTCATTCTGACTGGCAGGGTGGACTTCTGGTAGTCAGTGCATCCCCTCTCCCCCCTCCCCCCTCCCCAAAAAACAAACAAACAAACAAACAAACAAACAAACAGAAGTCTTCCATTGGATACACAGGGCAGGAGAAAAAAGAGACTCACAATGAAGGGTTGAAAAGACATCCGCAGTAACCTCATCTGCTTATATGTGGCGATAAAAGGCCAAGGGGCCCCAGAAGGACCATAAAGATTTGTGCTTGAGGCATGAACCACAGGAAGATGTGCCATTTTACATCAGTGCACATTTAAGCAAAGCACTGCACAGAGAGAAATTCTGGGAGCTGCTGCAGGACTCCAGCTTTCTGTCGGCAGAGCTGTTTGGGTCTTTTTGTACTCCTCTTTCTTCCTGTCCATGGATTTCATTCAATCAAGCCCCTGGTTCAGGAAGGTGAAAGTCTGCAAGACCAAGACTCACAGCCCAGCAGGGCTTTCTGCTGCAGCCTTCAGTTTGGGTGCAGGCACCATGAGGTGCTCTCAGGCTCCAGGCTGGGCCAGGGTCCACGTGCCAAGCTGCAGTCCACTGTGAGAGTGGTGGCAGCAGAACATGCACCAGTCTTGCTGCCACAGGGCTGTGGTGCTGCCACCAGCCTAGGCAGGGATGGCTGGGATGTCTGATTAGTCATGGGAGAGATGGAGAAGCTGAGGAAGAATTGCTCATCATGGATCATGGTGTAGAGACAGAGGAGGAAAGAGTTTTCAAGTGCAGATCCTAAGAACAGCTGAAAGATCAGCAGGATGCCACATCTGTGGATCCTGTGTAAATAAAGATTCATTCAGGGAGGGAGGAAGTGACCCAAGGAAGGACCTTGCAAGCCAGCAGATGAAAGCTAAAGCCTGTGTTTGAAAGCTGCCAGGATCACTCTGGCACACCCTACGTGTCACCTCCACCACTAGTAGCTGGCTGCTTGCTCCTGTGGATCACCTGCTGCTTAGACTCATACTCTATGCATCTGCCAGATCTGTAAATCTGCTTTTGTCTCTGCAGAGGAGAAATCTGAGAACATCCTCTGAGAGGCAGCTTTATCTCCTTTTATTCAACTCTTTTTTTCGATAAATCCCTTTACTTCCACCAGGGTTTAACAGGAGTTGAAGGCTGTTTCAAATGAGTCCAAATACTTCTATTTCCTATATGAACAACTTTCAACTTCAAAACAGACTGTTTAATTGCCAGTGATTCTTAAAGAGCCTTCAGCCTGAGGCAGGCATCAATGGAAGAACTGACCAGTCAGGAGAGCAGGCTGCCTTCTTGTCTTGGTTTTGCAAAAGAATCACAAGATAGCAGATAGCTATAAATTCCCCCAGCTAGTGGGAATATTTCTTGCTAAAATGGTTACTTCATAGTAACCATTCTCAGGAGGTTTTAGGGAGTGTGTCTGTACATGGAGTTATTTCCTTGTTCATACTGAGATGTCATCTGGCAGCTATTGTATAAAGGCACTGCTCTCCTACATTTGCAAAGAAACATTTGAAAAGAAGCTCTTAGGCTTGAAAAAAGTTTGAAGAACAATGAAGTCTCCCATCCTTAAGTAGAAGAGTACTAAGAAGTAACTGATAACATCAGCACAGCATTATATAACCATAAACATTTGCATAGTTTAAAAAATAAAGACTACAAAGCATCTATTAAATAACAGGATTTCAAGAAGGGGATTTTTAGAGTTGCTTTTGTGATTTTAAAGAGAAATGAGATGAAGAGGCCTCATTTCCCGAAGGATTTTATAGCTCTGAAACGTGACTGCCACCATCATTCTTTGGAGCGCTGAGCAGAGCACTGTTGACAGTGTTTTCCACTATGAAGTTCTGTTTCTACCCTATAAATAATCCTACAAAGTCTGCTTTCTTGCCTTGAAGGTCCCTAGATGACTTCTCTTGCTAGGGATCTTCTTCAAGTCGCCTTGCAGTTGCTGTGTGCAGCACCACATCATGAACCCTAACACTGATGATGTATTTCTAGGAGAACAACAAAGAGAAAAAGAATTTTGAAGCTGCAGCCTAGGACAGGCACCTGGAATGTGAGACACATCTGCTTGTACCCAGGGAGAACTGAAATTGATTCAATGAAGGGTTTCCTTGATGGGTTAAGCTTTTTCCTTAGCAGACAGAACATTTGCCATTATCCCAAGAGTAAAAGTCATTTAGGTGCCTCCTAATACATACAGCCAAAGGCAAGTTTTAGTAGCTCAGAATATCCCACTGTATTTAGCATTGGTGTGTCCTCACCTTGAGTACTGTGTGCAGTTCTGGGCTCCACAAATTGAAAAGGATATTAAGATACTTAAAAGCATACGGAGGAGAGAAAAAAAACTCATAGAAGGGCTTGAAGGCATGCCCTGTGAGGCAAGGCTGAGGACACTGGGTTTGTTGAGCTTGGAGAAAAGTAGGTTGAGGGGTGACCACGTTGCTTTTTACAACTGCCTGAGGAGGGGAAGTGGACAGGGAGGTGCTGGTCTCTTCTGCCTGGTATTTAGTAACATGACACGTAGGAATGGCACAAAGTTGCATTACGGGAGGTTCACACTGAACACTAGGAAAGAATCTTTCACTGAGAGGGTAGTTAGACTCTAGATCAAGCTTCCTAGAGAGGTGATTGATGCCCTGTGCCTGTCTGTGAATTTGGATAATGCCCTTAATAATATATTTTAACTTTGTGATAGCACCTAAGTAGTCTGACAATTGGACTTGATGATCACTGTAGATCACTTCCAACTGGAACCATTCTACCTGAATACACCTAAGTGTAGGAGGATGACCAGAATTAGATCCCAAACTGATGCTAGTTATGTCCAGCAGCCTCTGTGATGGGCTGTTCATCCAAGACTGCCCCTGGCACCCTTCCAGCAACTGTGCCTCTTGCTCATCTCCACTCTTCTTGCTTTGAGCAAAAAACTGTCACCTCTCCTAGACCAAAGGGCAAGAAAGGTGAATGAGTATGGGACATGAGTTGGAGTGAGGATGCAGCCCCTGAGTTGGATTGGAAAGGGGACAGAAAGCCCTGGACAGGATGAGGATTACATGGGGTTGCTGGTGCAGGCAAGGGAGGACAGGGACAAAAGGGAAGTGTGACAGTGGCTGAGGGGTGGGAGCGTGGAGCAGAGGGAACTCCTACACCTCCTGGTGGGGACTGGGCTGTCAGGAAGGGTAGGGAGGGAAAGTTCCTATCATGTACTCCCTGCACAAACAGGTAATGGCAGTAGCCATGGCTCTGACTGGGAAGGCTTTTTAGTGTGAGCTAAGTTCTTGCAATAAGGCTTTTACCTGGCTTTGATTAAAGCCCTCAAACTTGGAGGCACTGAAGCTGCACAAGCCTCCCATCTCCAGGTCCTCTGTGGTGATACTTCCGTGACAAGGATGCTGTGCCATTCCTGATGTTTGCACCATCAATACATTCTCTGATGAGCCTACTGTACTCATTGCTGATGGCTCACTGCCCTGATTTATCACTTTATATCCCACAGCATGGACCATCACCTGCTGCAGACATAGCCCTCTCTTTTCCTCAGCAGAGACAAGCACATGACCTACAACTTGGGTTTTATTCCAAGCTTCAAACCACTCTTCAAAAAATCTCAAGCATGGTCTGGGGAATGCCTGCATACATTGTCCAAATGCAGGACTGCCATCTCCTGGGCAGCTGGGAAACTCAGTCTACAACAGCCCCTGAAAACCACCCTGGAATAATTCAGAGGCCATGTGACCAAGAAGCCACAGCCATGGTGGGTATGGCCCAAGGAAGAGAGACACAGCATTGGGTTACTTCGAAAGCAAATCTGGCCTTCTCTGTGTTTAACCCATGCACTAAGCAGAGCATGAGCAGTGTCTTTGGGCTCTCAACCAGAAATTAGAGAGCCAGATGGGCCAAGCAGGCTGCTTCCTGAGTGCTCAGCACTGCTGTATCCCTGCCTGCCTCTTTGGAGCAGTTTCCTGCACACCTCTGCCCTTCCTGAAGGGCGGAAAGACACCAGGCCGAGTTGGGTGGCCCTGCACCATGGCTGGAGGGTGTTGGCAGGACAGAGGCACTGGACTGGCACTGGGTTCAGGGGACCGCAGCTCTGCTCCCACCCCTCCCCATGGGTCCAGCCCCCTCACCCCAAGCTATGCTGTGGTCCGGATCTGCACCTGACCCCCGCAAAACCCAAACTCCCATCTGCTTTCCTTACACACCATTTTTCCTTCTCATCCTCACTTTACCCTGCAGCCCGTGGAAGTGGACAGGAAAGTTCAGCCCAAGAAACTGAGGTCTGATAAAGCTGCAAGCAATGAAAGCAACACTTATGGGATGTACCACGCAATCCTCTTTCAACGGCTGTGATCCCACTCTGCTTTGAAAATAACTCCTATAGCTCCTACAGCACCTGACCAAGGTAAAGAGAAACCTCAACAGAAATTCCTAAACTCACCATTATATTTATGGCATTAAATCCCAGTTCTGGTAGCAGAAGTAAATAAGGACAAGTGTTAGCATAATAGAGATTCACTTATCTCAGCATTAATTCTGTGCTCTGTTAATGTGTGCAGGGAGCCAGGTATGGAGTGGGGGGAAACCCTGGTGGGTCCTGCCCCACACACTGGCAGGACAGGCCTGGGGGTTGGCAGTACCAAAGCAGGATGTAGGAACCAAGTGAGAACTGTTTGTGTTTGTTGGGACCGATCTGAGCATAAGCAGAGGGTGAACCACAGAGCAGACAGTGGGGTGGCTGATCTTGGAGGGGCTGAGATGTAGCCAAGCACAGCAGGACACCGATGTGCCTTTTGATGTACGAAGGACAACACCAAATTTAGTCCAAACACAGATGCCAGGTTAAAGACAACAAGTGTAGCAATGCAGTGAAGAGACAGACTATTTCTAGCAACTGTATACAGACTATCAGATAAAGAGAGAAAGAGAAGCCAACTGAATGCCCCCTCTGTGACTGCATTTCTACTATTAAGTTACCCTGTGAAGTCAATTACTCCTGCATGGCACAGCATGTGCACAGGGGAATAACAGGAGCTCTGCGCTCCTCAGCACCCATTGCCAAGTGAGGTCCATCACCATGTACCTGGATCCTCCCTGGCACCATGAGAGCATCCAGGACAGAGCTGATTTCTGTTGTCTCCTTTCTCTAAGCACGCTATTTGATCCCTGTATTACATCTTGTGGAGTTAGAGAGAGAGATGCATTTGTAGCTGCATCTTAGGCACTCTTATTCTGTTAATTAACTTTATCCTTACATTACAGCATTACCACTATCTCCAGCTTGTTAAACAATCATTTAAACATACTTTCAGCTGATTTCTGTATGTCAGCTGGCACTGTGTTCAGTACGGTAACTGACATGTTCAAGGGAGGCTCAAAGCTTTCTGAGGTTACAAGTACCTTAAACAAATAAATGCCCCATGAAATTAATTTCTTTTCCCACTCCACCAGCAGAAATGATGTGATACTTCTTCTATTAAAATAATCTGGTAAATACATTTTCCCATGTGAAGGGTGTGATACAGAAACTGTTGTGTCTGTTACAGAAATGGATAACAGTTTTGGCTCTGTTGCTTGAGAACAGCACATTTTGCACAGCTATTTGTGCCAAAACTCATGCCTACTTGTATTGGGTTTACATGGCAAGGTTTTGGCAGTGGGGGGCTCCAGGGGTGGCTTCTGTGGGAAGAATCCAGAATCTGCCCCGTGTTAGATAAGAGCCCATTTCAGCCAGCTGCAAAGGGACCTGCCACTGGCCAGAGCCAAGCCAATAAGTGATACTGTTCGTGCCTCTGCAAGAGCAGACATACATGTATAAGAAAGGGAAACAAACAAACAAACAAACAAAAAACTGCTGCACAACAGCAGCTGGGAGAGAAAGGAGTGAGAAACACCCTGCAGCCACCAAGGTGAGTGCAGCTGGAAGTGCTCCAGGCACACAGCACAAGTTCCCCTGCAGAGGCCCCTGGTGGAGCAGGCTGTCCCCCTGCAGCCCATGGGTCCCACATGGAGCAGATCTCCACGCTGCAGCCCATGCAGAGGAGCCCACGCAGGAGCAGGGGCCTGGGGGGAGCCGCTGCCCGTGGGGGACCCGTGCTGGAGCAGTTTGCTCCTGACAGATGGACCCCGTGGTACAGAGCCATGTGGGAGCAGTACTTGAAGAGCTGCTGCCTGTGGGCAGCCCCCACAGGCTCAGTTTGGGAAGGATGGCATCCCGTGGGAGGGCCCCCACAGGGAGCAGGGGCAGAGAGGGACCGCGAAGGAGCAGCAAAGACAAAGCATCAAGGACTGACCTCAGCCTCCATTCCCCATTCCCCTGAGTCACTCAGTGGGAGGACATGGAAGAAGATGGATGGGGAGAAGGTGTTCTTTGTTTTGAGTTTCTCACTGCTCTAGCATATAAGTAATAGGTGGCTGGAGTCAGATGGTCAAAAAACAAGCCATTAAGACAGGCTTCTTTGGCCTGAGGAGGTGGAGAGGCTTCACCCTTGAGGACCTTGTTAGAGCTTCAGCTGCTAGCATTTAGGGAGCACTGTATTTCTGTGTGCTTTCACTGATTGCTTGCAAGGTGGCGAAGAGGGGACTTGTTTTTACCTATGCTTTTCTGTGGTAGAGGAAGGAATCATGATAAAACAGTAACTCCTTGTTTTATGCAGTGCTGCTTTTTCAGTGGAGATGCATAATGGCAGGATATAGTGTTGATGTACCACGTTGTCCAACTTCACCTAACTTTATGGTCTGAAAAGATGAATTTGTCCCACAAATCCCACTGTTCATTAAGGCTTCTTCTTTTCACTCTGAAGTAGTAATAGCACGTCTATGCAAAGCAAACATATTCCTCAGTGCAATGAGGCTGTGGGGATCTGGGATTGCTAAAACATACTTATTTAATACGCTAGATGTTGGGTAAAATCAGCATTCCTGATCACTGAAAAAGGGGCTAGAAGGTGCACTCCTGGGCTCGTGTTTATGTGACAGCTTTTGGCAGGCTGCACTTGAGCTGCTGCCCCTGGGATCACTAGTAAGAACACATGTAACATGAACTTGGCACGAATGCTTTATTGTAATAAAAGAAACAACAACATTCGATTTTGGATTAAAAACAAGCACACTACAACAACAAAAAATCACACAGTTCCTGGACTTACATCCTCGCACAGAAGCAGCACCCGAGAGGATGCCCAGGCCTTCCGCCTCACGGCACCCCGACCGCGGCGGCCGCCGGCACAGCCCCGCGCCGTGCCTCAGAGCCGAGACCCGGCCCCACGCCAGCCCGGCAGCTACCGGCACGAACGGGCGGGCCTGGCAGCACCGCGACCCGCAGTCACCGACTGAGCCCCGCACCGAGGAAACGGGACCGGGACCCTCGCTACCTTCCCGGCCGGACCCCTTCCCGAAGGCAGCGGCCCCCACACGAGCGACGCCCGCCGTTCCGCGACGCCCCGCCCGCCCCTGCCCCTTTAAGAGCCGGGGGAGGGGGGAGCGGGACGAGCCGAGCGCGGAGGACAAAGCCCAGCAAGCGGCCCCGCCGCGGTACCCGGATGGGCGGGGGAGAGGGGGGCGCGCCTCGATTGGCCGCGGCGGGGAGGGGCGGGAGGGGACCGGGGCACAAAATGGAGGCCCGCTCCCTGCCCCTTACATAACGCGACCTCTCACCTTGCGCGCGGCGCAAGGCAGCGTGCTGCGCCGAGGGGGTGGGGCGAGGCGGCGCGATTGGCGGGCGAGCTAGCCAATCGGAAGCCGGCCTCTCCGGCGGCCCGCCAGTAGGCTCTCAGAGCCGCGGGGGGCGGGGGCGGGCCGCGCGGCGCGGGGTGGGCAGGTTCGGGTGCGCGCGGCGAGGCCGGGCCTGCCGCCCGCCCGCCCGGGAGGGGGAGGGGAATCTCCCGCCATTTTTCAATCCTCCCGCCCGGTGCCGCCGCCGCACGGATCCGCCGGCCCCAGCCGGGGCCTGTCTCGCCGCGCCATGGCGCCGCTGCTGGGCCGCAAGCCCTTCCCGCTGGCTAAGCCGCTGCCGGCGGGGGAGCCGGGGGAGCGGTTCATCATCCCGCACACGCAGGAGGCCTTCCGCACCCGCGAGTATCCCCACGGCCGAGGGGGGGGGGGGAGGAGGCGGCCCGGACAGCCCCGGGGCGGCGTCGCTGTCACCCGCCGGCGGCTCCGGGACGGCCGCGCGAGCGGCGTCAGCGCCGGGTGGGCGCGGGCCCGGCCTCCGCGGCCGTCCCGGGCCTCCTGGGGAGGGCCCGTGCGAGACGGCGGCGGGGCCGAGCCCGGGGCCGCGCCGAACGAAGCCGGGCCGAGAGGCGGAGGCCGCCGGTATCCGCTGGGCGGCCCCGGCCTCTTCTTCGGCGCTGGCGCGGGCGGGCCGGGGCTCCTGGCGGGCTTCTCCCCGCTTCGCAGGCGGCTAAAAGCGGGCGAACGACGGGCTGAAGGGGCCCGGGAGCAGCCTCGTGCACGCCGCGTCTCGAGACAGCCCCGGGCAGGGCGGAAGCCTCCCGGTGGGTGCCGCAGGCGGGCTCCTGCCTGCCCGGAGCAGGCGCCGTGCTCTGGAGGAGAGCTGTGGGGTCTGCGTCCTGCGGGCGGGGGGGGGGGGCGGGCGGAGGGACCGGGGGCTCCCGCACGGGAGGGAATGAGGCAGTGGCGGAAGCAACCTGCCCGCGGGCAGCCGGGGGGCTTCAGCTCCAACGGGAGGGGTTTCTTCAGGGCCGCCTTCGCGAGACAAGCGGCTCTTTGGGTTCCGTGGAAGCGGGCGCGCGTCGCTCTTCGGGAGGCAGGAAGTGGACGTGGGCAAGGCAGATAACTGACGGGAGCTGTGCGGCTGCGTGGGCAGCGTTAGCGTTTGGGCCCTGTGCCGGGCTGAGGGGGCAGGACTTCTGCGCCGTAACCTACAGACCGCTGCCTCAGGAGCCTGCTTTGTTGCTTGTGTGATATGGCTCAGAATCTGAGGAACTGAGAACCGAAGGAAGGATTGAAACCATGGCAGAAATGCATAAATAAAGAAATGTACCTCAGAGATCTTGTTGGCGTGCAAGACGCAGGGATTCGAGCACTTACACAGACCCTCCTGGCATTGGGGATGTAAGAGTGTCATGTTACTTCAGCACGAAGAAGAGAATGCAAAAGCCCCTAGGAAGGATTAGCTCGCTTTTGAAGAGGAAATGCATATATGATTGCAAATAGGCATTATTAATGCAGTCTGACCAATAAAATTCACTCAGTAAAATTGAGTGTTTGATACAAGGTAGATACGTGCTTTTTAAAAGTACTGTAAATTCAAATATATTCCACTTGAAACCAAACAGCATACTATGTTTGTGTAAACAAACTGAAAGGAGCTCAGTCTTCCAACTGGCCAGGCAGAGGCAGACCTGTTCTCTTCCTCTTCATGGAACTATCAGTGGTCAAAAATAAGAGTTTAATTCTAATTACTGCTGTTGTAGATGTTGCTTTAAGGTTCACCTGTGATGTAGGAATAGCTCAGAGGTGTTTAGGGGCACCTTATGAGAACACCAGTCTGTTAGCATGGCTCTTGTGGATCGATGAGCAGGTGTAGGACATGTTTCTCTGGACACTTGGATGGTATTAGCCTTAAAAAAGAAATGATGTTTTCTCTCTCCTGGGAGAGGATGCTGGTAGCTGCAGGGTCAGAAGGAAAGAAAGCACGTGCAAGCACAGAGGTCCTACAGAGATGCTCTTCTGTTGGAGAAAGTACTACATGGAATGCAGTGGGAGGCTGACAGCCTAGCCTGTTCTAGAAAGTTCGTGTTGCCAGACATATCAAGAAGCTAAAAAGAGAAACTAAGTTATGTTAGGTTTCTATCTTACTTTGTTGCCTATGTGTATAATACAAGCTAGGCAAAAAGTGGAACAGAAAATTGCAAATGAGTCAATAGGCTGAAGGGAGATGTTACCTAAGGAAGATTGGAGGTTTTTTTTTTGTCACTTCTGTTGACCCTGGATAGCCACAAAAGCCATTCATTTGCACTAGCTTGCAGAGAGGGCTGTACTGGAGCCTTTACCCAGAACAGCTCTTGGTGTGGGTAGTGCCAGGGCCTGGCAGAATGTGGTTGCCTGACCTTTTTCCACCTTGAAAAGCAATTGATCAGCTCTTGCCCTTAAGGTTTGCAGGCTCTTACACTGCACAGCTATGAATGCAGTATTTGAAAGACACAAACTTTAAGAATCTTTAAGATTTGCGGCTGTAGATTAGGTTGAATAAGAACGGAAATGGGGGTATTGTGTGGTAAATGTGAGGGAAGACATCTGTCCTGTGGGCAAGGGTTAAGAAAGTGTCTAAAAGCAGTGGGCAGATGGATAGACTAGTCATCAGAGCTCAGATATTTATTTGTCTGTGAAGTTTATTTCTAGTTTTACATGTCTTTCTTCTCTAGCTAAGTCCCCTGGAAATCTTTTAAGAGCAACTGTGCTGTGTAGAGTCCCTTGCATGCTAGAGAAGCCTTGTGTTTCAGAGTGAGACTTGTTCATTGTGTGGGGATGGATGAATCACAGAATGGTCAGAAATAGGCTCATTATGGCTCGAGCTCTGTAGGATCTACTCTGAGATCATGTGAGGTATGAAGCAAATAAATTATCCCTGCTTCAAGTATGGGACAGTCTTGTCCTGTTTATTTCATGTGTGCACCAGGGAAGGTGAACTGTCTGTGGTGCGTGTACAGTGAGTTTGATGTCTATCAAAATCCAGAATTCATGCTGTTGACACCAGGCGATCTCTTCCATTAATGTGTGGAACTGCTGTAGTGTGTTCTGTTGTGCTGGCCATAGTTGGGAAAACTCCTTTGCTAGTTCAAGAGAAGACACAGTTTGGAGAGCTCATTGACCAGGGCTGGCAAGATGGACTGTTCCAGCCAAAGCTTTCCTTCAGTGACTCTTGGGAAGCTGTATTCTTCTCCCCAGGCAAAAGTTTGCTGTGATTGCACACATCTATCTTTAGTTTATGGGTGTGTACAGTGAACTGCAGAGAAAGCATGAAGAATTGGACTCCATTGTAGTTTACATCTTGACGTGTAATATCAGAAAATTAAAATCTGGATGAAAGGTGGCAGCACCAAAACATGGTCATGTCATGCTCTGCAATTGTGTGAAAACTTTGTCTCCCACCCACTTTGTAAATGTACTTCCTGGTAAGTTTGCCTCTGGCTGTTACATGTGGAAACAATTATGATACTGTAAAGCTATTTTGGAGTTGATACTAATTTATATGAGAGTATCACTAATCTGGGAAGGAACAAACTTTGTATCTGTTTAATAGTCTTCTTGTGTACTTTTAAGCATTTTTCTTTAAAATGGTCCATTGTTTTTAATTTAGATTTGTTTTCTGACTTTTAACATCGAAGTCATGTCAGGAGGATAAAAAAAGGAATGTGATTTGTTAACTGTTGCACAGTGGGTAGTCATCAGTATTAATGTATTACAGCTTTCTGGGGAATGTTCACAAGTAGCTTTTGTCCGGGTTTTTTAGTTAGCATGCTGGGGGGGTTGTGGCAAAAGCAGTTCCAACTGTGCTCTTGGTAGAAAGATGGGGTGGTTGTGGCATATCAGTGAGCCCTTGCTTGTAGCCCTATACCAGATCTGTTGTACAGTTTGAAATAGGTTGGGTTTGTTTCCAGTCTGAGTTGAAAGGACAAACAGCACTTGTGTAGTGGAAAGTTTGAGCTACAGCAAACTGCAAAAACGTTGTCCTGCTGTTCATCTTTGTGCTCACCCCAGGATTTAAAAGTAGAACCTGACTTGAGAGGCTTCAAGCAGAGCACAAAGGAAGGATGAGGATTGTGGCCGTGAGTCTTGAGCGCTGGTTAAAGAATGTGGCCAGGGGTCAATGTTAGATGAGAGCTGACCAGCTGCAGGTGGAATTAAATTGCATTTTGAGGGACAGAGTTGAACTGGACAGGGGAATTGCTGTACCTGCCACTTTTAAATTCAGCGTTGATATGAGAAAAATGAGTTGTAGTATGGTGGGATTTCACATGTTTTCATAAGTATGTACAGGCAGAATGCTTAGGGAAAATCCTTGTGAGCCTTCCTGTTAATATGGGAGATGGTGTTAGGTAAAGCAATACATACATTTCAAGTATATATCAACTGGAGATGAGCATTTTTTTTATTTTTTTTTTGTTCTCCTTGCTGGGAGGATTACTTATCTCCTCACAGGGACATAGAATGTTTTTAAGTGCAGGAAGTAGAACATTATTTCTCACTTATCTCAAACATTTCTTCATAGTTAGTTAGAATACTGAAAGCTTATTAAGGCAGTGTGGTGAACCCTTAATAAGGGTATTTTTCCTTTAGTGTTCGTGCTAGGCAGCTGCAAGTCTTTGGTAGTGTCCATGGATATGTCTAAGGAAATCCATGGGAGAGGGAAGGTGGCTTGCTGAAGGAAACTGAAGACCAATGTTGTTTGTATGTTCAGATTCCTGTCTATGATGAGGATTGAATTTGCTTTTGACTTCTGCTTCTTGTGGGAAAGGCATAGGAAAGAACAACATTATGACTTCAATTTAGTCATTATTAGAATCTCCAATTGCTGTAAATACAAGTAGGACTCCTGGCTTCTGGTTAGATTTTTTTTCAGCTTGATATTGTTACTGAAGCTTACTAAAATCACACTTCTGGCCTGGTCAGCATCTCTTGCAATGAGCTGCTCTAAGCTGTGCTTTCTCCTTGCCTCCTGCCACTGCCCTAGTGCTTTGTGTCCTGCAGCCCCAGGCTGCTGCCTGGGCTGAGAAACAGGTACCCTCAGCTGTGATAAAGGCTGAGGAAACTCAGGTGCTTTTGAAACTTCACAGTTGAGAGGGATAAGAAATAGCCAGAGGACTCAAAGCTTAGTTGGATGATGCCCTGTCTAATGCAAATTCATCTGCCAAGGAGCAGGAAACACTCCAAGAAGGGCTGTTGGGGAAATGGAGGATTTTTCAGATTTAAGACGTGTTCTGGGCAGACAGAGTGCTGTCAGCAGTGGCAGTGCTGTGTTTTGGTATTCTTGTATAGCTCTGGTTGATGTAGCTATAATGTGCCTGTCAGTGTTTTCAGAGTAGCATCTGTGCCTTATGTCCAAGAAAACTGGTTTCATTGGAATTGCAACTCGCCTTCCTAATACAAATCTCTTTTTAAAACCACCAACTACAACAAAACTTTAGCTGAGTCATGCTAAAATTTTTTGACAAAGTGTACACAAAGCATGGCTTGCTGTGATTGGTGGCTCTGCCTTCGCAGGAGAGTGGAGCAATCTGCATGCTCCCACAGCAGCTCACTTGTAATTAGCACTTGTGCTGCAGTGGGCCGAGCCTCTGTAGTTGTTACATGTATGCTTTGAGCTCTTTGTTTGCTTTCTGCTGGAAAATGCACCAAAGGAGAAGAGAGAGAGAGAGAGACTTTTTTCTTTTTTTTTTTTTTTTTTTTTTTTGCCCCTCTGTTATAATTTCTTTGCTTTCCAATGATAATTTAAATACACATCAAACTAAACAGGCTGCCACAGGGTAAATTGTTAAGAATTTACACTGTATTAGCTTTTCTGACAATTTTGCCTATACAGTCCACAGGAAGTATGAAGTAGCTTATCTGGTTTTACTGACAGATAACTACCTCTTAGGTGGAATGAGTAAAGCATAGGCAGAGATGCTTATAACAGAGTAGCTAATGCTGTATTTCATATGAGTGTCTGCACTACAGCAACTCACCTGTGCAACTATTAAACTTAATGGGCAGAATAACTTAACTTTGAGGCTGGTTGTGGTATAGGAAGCAGGAGATGATGATGAAGATACTAATGTTGTGCTAACCCAGGAGGTTGCTTTTGTTGGAAACTACGGCAAACATGGCCTTCCTTGTGACTTCAGTTTCAAGGCTTCTGTTTTGTTTTTTTTTTTTTCTCCCCAAAAGACTGGGGATACTGGGTAGACCACTAGTTTGCATCTGAAGTTTATAATATCACCCTAAAGCATTGGAGTGGTAGTTCACCAACAGTTACTCTCAGGCAATTAGTGATGGTTCATCTATGCTTCCTGCATCTGCCTGTGATGTTGGTGCTGCTTTCCAATGAATCAGACTGGAATAGCTGAAAACTTAGCAAAACCAAGAAGTGCTTAATGGTACGTATTTCCCTGGAGCATTTCAGCTGAACCAATGGTGGTTGGTGTGCCACCTTCTGTATGCCAGCACAGAAGAGGACAGACATTTCAGCTGCAGAAAGTTTGAAAGGGTCCTGGTCTAATAACCTATCAGATTTAGTGCAGCATCTCCGTGGTAGATGCAGAGTCAAACCTTACCTTTAGTCTTTGTGCACTCAAATAGAAAGAGTTTAATTGAATTAGATCGTCTTGTGCTACACCGGCTATGCTTTCTACTGCATAAATCCTGTTTTCCTGAGCTGCTACTGCTACAGAGAATATGAAGCGCGGTTGGAGAGATACAGTGAGCGAATATGGACATGCAAAAGCACAGGAAGCAGCCAGCTGACGCACAAAGAAGCTTGGGAGGAGGAGCAGGAAGTTGCTGAGCTGTAAGTACCAGTGAAAAAATTGGTATGTGTCTGTCTTAGGGGCAGAAGAGAGGACTTGGAAATGAGATATGATTGCTAGTTTTTGAAGTAGGTAACTTTTTACTGGCTTTGGCTATATGTGGGGATTCTGGAGTTAAAAGCAAAATCCAAATTTGATGCCATTGCTAATGCAGTTGAGTAATGTACTTCTGTGCTGTATCTTGGTATTACTTGAACTAAAATAGTTCAGCATATGCTACTTGATGAATTTTAGAGTTCCTTGAGTAATGGAAATTCTTCAGAGGGGGAAAAAACAATTTAAAAATAAGTTTTTGGAATTTCACATCAGTGAGCTCCACAGCTGTAATTATTTTTGGCACATCTGTATTGGAATCACTCATTGTACTAAATGCAGCTACTTTGGAGTAAGCATTTGGGGATCTACTCTATTTGAAATGATAAATAACAAAGGGATAACAGCAAGAATAATTAATCAATTCAGACCACCATTGTTCTTCCTTGCTGGTGTGTCCATGACCTCCCCCTCTAGTGCACGGCATAGGCCCTGAATCCTTGGTTGAGATCCATGGTGACCCTTGCCGTAAGAGAATTCTCTTGAAAGGTGTAAGCTGTTGGCTGAACTAACATACATAATGTATTTTGTGCATATCAAACTGTAGGAATAATGCCAGGCAAATGGTATGTTTCTCTCTTCTGTGAACTGATGACTTGGATTTCTGTAACTTTTTTGTTTCCCCGGATTTAAACTGGGCATACTGTAAGCGTATGAGAGGAAAATTGAGAGGAAAGTTTCAGCTGCATCTCTTTCATGAAGAATCCAAGTTTCTGACTGGCAAAATAGTTAATAGCTTCAGTTTGAGGAGAAATTTTAAGTTTTATCCATTAGTTAAGTTTAAACGCATCCGTAAAGGCAACAAACAAAAATGTCTTTTCCTAATAGTCCTAATGTTGATGAGGCTTGAAGTACTACTGTCACCCATCCTTCCTCACAAATGTTCCTGCCTGTGAGGAGGGTGTGCAGCTGACTAGTGTCATGTCCTGTTGGGTAGTGACATTTAATTGGTTGTGCACTTCTGAAAACATTTGAAAAATGGAACATAAATGAAAAATGTATCAATAACATTTAGCTGTAGTCTCTTGAAATGTGTGTGTGGGAAACATCCTATGAAGTGAAATTTTGGACTTGTCTCTCTGAAACAGGATTAAAAGCTTCCTAGGTGGTTTATGGGCTGCTGATAGGAAAAAAAAAAAAAAAAGCTTGCAAAATGGATAAATTTGTTCATGGCAGTTGCAGAACAGCAAATACAGCAGAGAAAGCTAAAAGGGCTCTGGAAAAGTGGAGTATCTTGTTCATTCTTACAGTAACTTGAAATAGATTTTATTTTTGCAATATTTGCAGAGCCAAAAATCTTTATGCAATATACTTCTCAGCACTCCTATCAATTAACTGAACTGACTTGATCCTTTAGTAAGTAAATTAGTCAAGTGAACTTGTAAGTCTTCTCTCTTCTTTAAATGAAAAAGCTTTAAGATCTTGCCATGGCATGAAACACACAAGACATTTTTCTCTGGAAAGATAACTTGATTGTGTAAGCCTAGACCTGCCTTCTTTCCTGCATTAGGAGTGTGTAAGCCCAGCGTTTGGGAAGAAAGAAAAGCTCAGTGTTCATTAGCATCATCTTACTGTTGGAAACAAAAACCTTGAAGTAACAAGTCCCAGAATAATGACAAGTTTTTGGTATACGTTCCCCATTTAATTGGGAGGCAGTAATAACCAGCAAGAAAGTCAGTGCTACTCTTCCCAGAATTTTTCACAGTGTTTCTTCTGGGAAGGACAAGCACAATTAGTATTGTCATGCCAATTGACACTTTGGAGAGTGCAGATGGGGAGGGCATGAAAAAGCCTTTCTGTCTTTGCATTCCAGTGTGGCATTTGCCTAAAACATTGTCCTAGCTGTAAGCATTCCTGGAATTGCAAAACTGGAGGTTACTTTGCATTTTGGCCTTTCTTCCTTGAATAATGAAAGCTTCTTACCTCCTTGCTCAGCTTGAAGGAGGAGTTCCCCATCTGGTATGAGAAACTGGTACTGGAAATAGTCCACCACAACACTGTGTCTTTGGAAAAGTTGGTGGATGCAGCTTGGCTGGAGATCATGACCAAATTTGCAGTGGGAGAAGAGTGTGACTTTGAGGTAAGCATCCATTTTCAATTTTTTCCCGTGCTTTTGCACAGAACTAATTTTGTATATCTAAAGGCAGAGGTGGGTAAGAATACGTGTACTGGGTCTGGCTGGAATGTTAACTTTCCCGGCAGCAGCCCATACAGTGCCATACTCTGTACTTGTAGCTGGAACAGCAGTGTTATCACACCAGTGTTGTGTCTACTGCTGAGCAGCAGTGGCACAGCATCGGGCCTTTCTCTAAACCTCCTAGGGGGTGGGCAAAAAGTGAGGAGAGAAACATCACTAGGGCAGCTGACCTAAACCAATCAAAGGGATATTCCATACCATGTGATGTCACACTCAGCAATAAAAGGTGGAAACAGGAAGAAGAGGGGAGGGGTGGGCTCTCGTTGGGAAAACGTCGGTCCTCCTCTCGAACACCGGCTACGTGCGTTGAGGCCCTGCTTCAAGGACGTGGTCAATCATCGCTCATTTGTGGGAAGTAGAGAGTAATTTCTTTCCTCTGGACTTCCATATAGCCTTCATTTATTTTATTTGTTTGTTTTCCTCCCTTCTTTTTATTTTTTTCCCTTTCCCCCTCCCTTTTCCCCTTCCCCTTTTTTATTTCCCCTTAGTTAAATTGTTTAGTTCATAATAATCTTTATTTAATTATTATTATTATTTCCCTTTAATTAAATTATCCTTATCTCAACCTGTGAGTTGTTCTTTGCTTTACTTCTCCCCCTCCTCATCTAAAAGAGGGGGAGTGAGAGAGCGGTTGTGGGGTTTAGCTGCCCAGCACGGTAAAATCACCACAATATGTTAGCCACATGCAATATCAGAAAGATGGTGAGATTTTTTTTTTGGAATCCTAGTGACATCACCTGCTTTTGAATGTGAAACAGTTCTATGATAGAACAGAAGCACACAGATGACCCATACAAATGTCATGAGAAAAAGGAGTGACTTTTTTTTGGGGGATGGGGGAGCAGAACGGGGACACAACAGCTTTGTTTTATAGTTTAAACATGCAATGGTCTTTGTGTATGTATTTCATTATATGTAAAATACATTTATATTTTAATTACCAGTCGTTTAAAATTATAATCTGCTGTAATCTTTTCACATAACATGTCCTCAGAAGGAGTGATAGTCTTAAACTGATGTACCTTGAGGTCAACTGCTTAGAAATATCTAACGATACTCTAGTAATTAGAAAAATTCCTCCAGAACTATGATCAATAGGGAAAACTCAAACTTATTAAAAGTAAGGAAAATTACTATTAAAAAAAAGTTCTGTTTTCAATTTTGTTTAGGACATATTCTTTCATTTGTAGCTACAAAGGTAGTACACATTCATTTTGCCTACATACTCCTTCCTTAGGTTGAGAAAGCAACATAATTAAATGCTGAAGAAACTAGTGGGTTGGCAGGTTTCTCTCTTTTTTTTATTTTTTAAGCAATTTGTACAGAGCTGCCAGATAGGAATAGTAGAAAGAAATCCTGTAGTTGTTTCATGACAGGGATAATAAGCTTCTCTCATCAAGTGTTTGGCCAAACTGCAGATTACAATTCCTTTTTTTGGTGTGGGATTTGTTGGTTTTCATTTACTTTTTTTCCCATAATGTTAAAGGTTGTTAGTTCATGTGTCTTGCTCAGATTCAGTTTTCATTAATATTTTGTTGCAGGTTGGTAAGGAGAAAATGTTGCCTGTGAAAGTTGTGAAAATACATCCCTTGGAGAAAACTGATGAAGAGACCTCTGAAAAGAAGTCTGATGGAGCTTGTGATTCCCCGTCCAGTGATAAAGAGAACTCCAGCCAGGCAGCCCAGGACAATCAGAAGGAATCCATCCTAAAAGAAGATGACAATAGAAGGGAAAGTATGAGTAAGTAGTAAGGCAGCATGACAACAAGTCATAATGAGATAACAACTAGAAATGAGTATTTCAATTCATATACATTGTGAATCTGGGCTGTGAAAGTTGTATGTGATATTTAAACAGTATTACGTAATCAAAATCCTGAGATTTTCATTGTTAATGGTGAAGCTTCAGCGGCATCAGTGCTGTTGGCTTTCAACTGTTCTTGTTGGTTTTAAAGCAGAAAACGTATTGTGGTTCTAAGGTGTAAGTACAGAATGCTATGCATGAAATGTATAAAGATTTGAAAATACAACAAGCATTAAAAAAGAGGAGGAAAAATCCTCAGCAAAAGTTTGTGCAGCTGAAAAAAGCTAGAAAAAATTTAGCTGCAACATACCTTTGAATGCAATCCTTTGAACAAACATCTCTGATTCTAAAGGTTGTTGTTTTGCAATCAGAGACAAGCTCTCATTTTCTTTCATGTCCTAAGTTGACATAAAAAACCAAAAGTGTTTTATTTTGGTTCTCCCCATTCCAATGTTCAAATGCTGAGTCAAAATTCATGCAGAAAAATGCATAGTAAACTTTTTTCAAAAGGTTCAGGATAAAGCATGCTATGTAATAGCATTTCCCATTTTCATCTGTTCCTCCTTGCTGCAGAAAAAGTAGTTGTCTAAGGCTTTTCTTGTCTCTGACAAGGTTCTCTGGAAAGAAAAAACAAATTAATGTCCTTTCTAACTTTTTTTAAAATGGAATTATAAGACTCTTTAACAAAGATATGAGAAAGTGTGCTTAAAAATAAGAGACCCCACAGCATAGCTGTAATCTGGATAGCTTAATTTTAAAGGCACATAAATGTATCAAGCTGCTTACATTTGCAAGTTGCCACCCAGCATCTGAGAATATGTATAGCCTATATTGTATAGCCTCCTTTAATACATAGAAGAGAGAACTTAGAAAGTAGCCCAGCAAGCTAACAGCAAAGTCAGGAGTAGAATACAAGTTGTCCCAAGTTTAGTAATTTCCAACTGTTTCTGATTTGTACTGGAAAAAGTTACAACAATCTGGCCCTTTGAAAACATAGGAGTGCTTGGAGAGGGATGGGTACATGTTTGTTTATTTTTGTTGTTGTTCAGTGATACTGAACAACATGACTATTGAACATAATAGTCATGGGAAGTAGCTCTTATTTTAAGAATGTTCAAACTTGCAGCAGCATTTCTGGGCTTGGATGTCTTGCAAAGAGTACCATCATGTTCTGTTCTGTGGCATGCAGTGCTCTAACCAGCTGTGTTCAGCTGTAGCCTTACTGAAGTTGCCATTAGAGCCCTCTGAGAAGCAGTGTAGCACCTTGACTGCAAGAATATTGGAGGAATAGGTATTCTTTTTTCAGGCTGTGACTCGGCTGATTATCTGACCTCTCTTCAGCTGCCTCTCTTTAAATTGGGACTGTCCTTCCCTTTTTGTGGAAGATAAACCTCAAAATTTTCAAATCAATGATGCTAGTCAAGTTGTAACATAATTAGTAGAAGTAGTAAGTACTTTTTTTAAACTCTTGTTTAAAAATAGTCTAAGTTTCTTTTGTGCATAGACTTTAATAAAAAGGATGTGTTATTGCTAAAACTTTTATATCCTGGGCTATAACAGAACATGATTAATAGGAGGAAATTCTTTCCAAAATCTGGAGATTGTTATAATAACTATATAGCATTTGTTAAACTTGTACAGCATACTGCAGCACTATTGCTTTCATTTGGTGGGCCTGGAATTGCAGGGGTCAGGAGGCTGTATACAGTATCTGGGGGTGACCTAGTCACACATACTTTGACTTTTTCTTTCTAACACATTACATCCTTGACTGCTGTTGATACCTGATGAGGTCACTAAACAAGGGTGTGTGTTTAGATGTAGTAACAGCATAACTGCATGGTGTAAGAGATGTATCTTTCCATGCACACACAAGGGGGCAGAGTTAACCTTATCATTCCTAGTAATACATATATCAAAATTTAAGGTTTTGTTGAAGGAGGAAATGTGCAGAGAAAGAACTCGGGTTGCTTTGTATAGGAGATTATTGTGCTTCAGAAGTTAATAATAATAAGCCCTTACACCAGAATTACTGTATCAGATGTGGAGTCTGAAGTAGCTTTGTATCTTTAGTTTAGTACCTTTAGGGAGAGTGATCTGGAAAATCTGCAGAAGCAAGAAGAAAGGCTAGATTTTCCTGAACACGGATAGTGAGCTGCTGAAGTCAGGTTCTGCGGCTTGAGCTCTATGTAGAGCTAATACAGCTTTTGAAAATCCCAAATAATTGATGAATAGGAGGAGACGCCAGATGTTTTATGAGATTCCAGTATGTAAGCCTTATTACAGTACAATGAAACAAAAGAATTACTTGACATATGCATTTTATAAAAATAACTTTAGGAAGGAGTGTGTAGTGATGTTCTAGCCCCCCTTTCCTACTCTTCTTCCCACCTTTAGATTTCCAGGGGTGTTTGATGGACTTCAATATAGATATTCCTAGTTGTAGAATCTAGAAAGTAAATCACTGAAGGAGAGGTCACTTACAGGCCTATTGCAGAGGGAGCAGTGTAATCAGGGCTAAGCAACACTTTTTTAATTCTTAAATATAAACCTAGCATGCATGGTACACACATCCAGCAAAGATAACATTCAACCACATTGAAGCAGATCTCTAAAAGCAGATCTTTTACAGAGTTTGAAGTGTCTTGTATGCAATTTCAATTGTGTTGTTGAGCAGAAAAGTATTTTAGTATTTTTGGACTTACTGAGACTTTTAATACAAATGTGGAACAACAGCTGATAGAAGTCATGTCTTAGCCTGATCTGTGATGAAAGTACTAGTCTATTTTCATGCATGCTACTACTGTTAGAAAATTCAGGGTTTTAATTCTGTTTTTGCTTTTTTAAAAAAAAAAAAACAAAACATCCATGATTGCAACAGAGAATTTCGTGTTATCTGAAATGTATCAATAATGCAGAAAGTAACTACACATGTATATGGTGCAGGGGAGCCCATGGCATCTGTGATCTGTTACCTAGCCAAGAGTCCTTATTTTAGAAGAGATGTGTGGCAAAAATTGGCTTTACACCATGTAAACTATAATGTTGCTGGAGTTCAAATGCTGTAGGGCTTAATAATATTACAACAATATACAAATTTAAAAATCTAACTCTACATCTAGGAATTTACAACTTGTATTCTATGTATAATTAATAGATAATTTTCTCATCTATCATGCTTGCTTTAGGGTTTTCTTTGAGTCATAACCACAAAAACATTTGGGGATTGCTTTTTTCAGTAAGCTTGGATTTTGTCTTGGCAAGGAGATTTGATTTTGTATTCCTTCAGTCATGTCTGTCTTGAGAATTAAAAAAATATATATAGTTGTATAAATATACTTATAAGCTAGTTTAGCTGAAGATTTTATGCACAGGAGCATATATATAACTGGAAGTCACTTAATGGCTATGAAAATGAAATGGTACTAAAAATTGCTTCAATTTGAAGTTGGTAATTCCTACAGGAAAATTATTTCAAATGTGGCATGGCAGATGCAACTAGGGCTCTCAGCCGCAACTTGCTAAGATTGCTCCTTACATTATGAAGCTTATCTTTTCTTTGTAAGCTTCATAAAACTCCTCTCCCTCCCTGTAGGTAGTTGCAGCTTGCCTTCTGTAAAGAGATGCATTAAAAACATTAAAGTGGTTAAGCTGCTTGATGAAGCTTGTTGTCTTCTGTTTCAGACCTGTTTAAGGACTTCTTTCCCAGCCTGTGTCTTCAGGATGTGTCTAGAAACCAGTTGGGGATTTTTTTTTCCTTATGCTATATTTATCCAAACACTGTATGGGTGATGTGGGGGGTGTCCAGTCCCAGTTATGATCCTGATTCTTGTTTTTATCTAATTCTAAGACACTTAATGTCTTGTCTTTTTTTTGTCAGATGATCGAGCACGTAGGTCTCCTCGGAAGCTTCCCACTTCTTTGAAGAAGGAGGAAAGAAAGTGGGTTCCACCTAAATTCCTGCCACACAAATATGATGTCAAGCTGAAAAATGAAGACAAGGTGAGATGACTGCTTGAATCTTTTCTGTTACACAGTGAACATGCAAGCTTAATTAAATAACCATTATGTGTATGCAGCACAATGTAGTAGTACTTTCTGATGGAATTGAGGTATTGGAAGCAAGATGGCTGTGGTTTTCAGCAAGGCTGACTAGCCTTACTGTTGCTATATGTAATTTCATTTTGTGTATGAAGGCACCTGACAATCCCCTGGTACCACACAGGGAAGCTGAGTCACAGTGCTTCATTAGTTTTGAGTCATTGCTGTTGACTAGCTGATCTCTGGTCAGGCTGTTAATGAAACTTGGTGAGAGGTAGGCTGCTGATAATTGAGTGGGAGTTGCTGCTTTTCTCTGACTGTACCTCTTTGAGCATCCTGCACTTCAGGAAGCTTTGTGTAGCTGCAGCACTGCTGAGTGCTTTGTCATCACTTTGCTAATTTGACAGAGAGGCAAAGCTGACCTCAGTGAGTACTGCTTGCAGACATATTCCTCTGGTATCAGGAAAAAAATCAAAACAAAATAAACACTCGTGTAAAAGCTTCTAAGTTAGTAGCAAACACATGCTGCATGCTGGGGAAGGTCAGAGACTTTCATTGCTGCCAAGTAAAGTGATGGGCTTTGGCAAGAAGTATGAAACAAACTAATGTTTTTGATGCTTTTTGTCTAACTGAATCCTCAATCTCTATTATGCATCTCAGTTCTGCAAGTTCTGTCTGTTTTGTTTTGAATATTTGTAAGAGTTTCAAAAGAGTGGAGTGGAGAGTTTGTGGATGTGAAGCAGTGTAACAGCCCACGCTCCTTTTAGTGATATGACTAAATCTGTATCTATAATGTGTCTAGAAATTTAATGTTAACATCCTGTCTCTTTATCTCCAAGATCATTAGCAACGTACCAGCAGATAGCTTAGTCCGTACAGAACGTCCTCCCAACAAGGAGATCCTGAGGTACTTCATCCGGCATAATGCTCTACGGGCTGGCACAGGCGAGAATGCCCCATGGGTAGTAGAGGATGACTTAGTGAAGAAATATTCTCTCCCTAGTAAATTTAGTGACTTCTTGCTTGACCCACATAAGGTAAGAATTCCTAAAAGTATCTCCTGTGTTTAAGAGTGGGGAATGAGTGAGAAAGTGGCCCTGCCAAGACTTCAGTGTGCTGGTTCGCTTTGGTGCTCCTAGAGACATGCAGAGCAGGAACATCCGCTCTTTGATCATTAACCTTTTATCCCTAAGGTGACAGCTTGAATTTCTGAAACAATGGTTCACATTGAAAATTTGAGTCATGTACTGAGACTTGACTTTTCCTAACTCTTTCAGCAACAATTTGCATTACTTGTCTGTAAGTAGTGACAAGATTCCTGGTCTATAGACAAACAGAAGATCTATATTCCTTACCTGTAAATATGATTATTGCCCAAATTTTCTTAATTACAGTGGAAGAGCTGAATATGTTTTACTTGGTACTTAGTGTTTTTTATGGTGCTGGACTGAGAATGGCACATCTCAAATCTTGTACTGAATACTGAGTATTTTGGTGTTTTCTTTTCCAGTCCACTGTAATGACTAGCCAAATCTACTGTTAGCTAAGTAAATGTAGTATCACGAAATCTTCTGTTTACCTTTGGTGTAGAAAACACTAATTATTGTTCTAGTAAATTCACTTTTTCATGGACTCAGTCTTCATCAAGCTTTATTCTAAAACAGAACCAGAAACATTTGCTATATTTTTCTTCCTTATCAGGAGGATACTGCCCTTTTCAAGCAAGCTTCTGTGGGCTCTTTTAAAATGCTGTAAATGTGCTTAAAGAGAAAAAGAAATTACTCGTATTGCAGCAAGGGTAAATAAAGCTCACAGATTTCAGGTCACTGTCTTGCTAGAAATTAAAACGCTTGCTGATGGCCTACAGTCTTTTACTGAGCACACTGATAGAGGCATATTTTTGGTATAAGGAAAAATACACAACTGTAACATCTGTGTGACTTACAGAATTCCTTAGCTTTGTGTTTAAGGATGGCACTTTCTGTAGTTTTTTCCCCTTGGCACAGAGATTGAATTTACATTGAATTTTAAACACCAAGAAGTGATTGGAGAATTTATTAATCCAAAGTTAGTGTTCTAGCAAAATAACTTCGTATAAGTGACAGTTAGATTTACAACATATACTGTATATTAATATTTGTTTGTAATTATGATAATTCCAATTAATATTGGTTTGCTTTCAGATTAAGTAATTCTCTTCAGCAGAGAATTAAACACAATTTTTGTAGAATGAAGTAATGCAGATGCTGGATTCAGCTTGGGTGCTGTCTTCAGTTAAAAAAAAAACAAAAAATCTCTAAACAGCTAATGAGGACTTAAATTGGCATAAGACATTCAAGAGAACATTCAGAGGCCAGCAAATCTGATTTTCTTTGGCAGGCTTAACTTGATCACATCTGTTCTTATGTAAATACTTCTTAGGTGCTTGCATCTTTAGCTGTGCTTACCACTGCAGATTTTTTTTCTTGCTGAGTATTCTAACTTTTCAGCTTCTGTTTTCTGATAATTTTATCCATATCTTAAAGGTAATATTCTTATAAGTGTCTTACGTCTTTTTCACTTCTTCAAATGAGTTGGTATTCTGATTCCTGAAACTGAATTGAGATGCTGAAATCAGTCTGTTTGGCTTTATGTTAAACTGTTCTGTGTTAAAAGTATGCTGTCAGGTAGGTCATTTCAAAAAGCTTAAAAACAATCAGATATTCAATTACATTAAATCAGAATTCTTTCTTTCTTCTTGCTTTCATTACAGACCTCATATTTAAAAAGCAATGAAATGCAGAGTCTTGAAACTTTCAGGCAGTTCAGAGACAAGTCTCTGAATTTCTGTTGCCCATCACATCTGTGCTCCGTCAGTTTCCATCTGGATGGAGACATGGGTGGGGTCCAGGACTGAACCCTACAGGACCTGCTAAGAAATCTCTTTGAGCAGAGGAATAGTTCTTTGAAATTGTCAGCATTTCCCAACAAACCCTCTCCCACACAACCTTTTAAGTAGAAACACAGTGGTTTAATGCAATGCAGTAAGAAATATTGAAAATACTTTTTTTAGTATTACATTTTATGAAGTCAAATGGTAACTTTCTGGAATGAGCTAATAACCTCATAAGCAACCTAGTGAATGAAGCCTATTGAAAGCTACTGCAGAAAGTCTTCGTTACCATTAAAATATTGAGTGCTACTTGTTCATGGAAGGGAAAAATGTAACGAATCTAGATGACCTTTACATACCTTGAAAATATTAATATAAAATCTTTAATTTAGTATATGACACTCAACACCTCAACCAAGAGGAAGAGCTCTGGATCACCTGACAGAAAACCTTCCAAGAAATCCAAAACTGATGGTACATCTCTGGGTCAGCCACTGAGCCCTACTCTGTGGTGTCATGTGCACCTGGAGAAATCTATTATTGGCTCTCCACTGAAAGTGAAAAATTCTAAGAACTCAAAATGTCCCAAAGAGGAGTTGGAAGAGGTGATGAAAATCATGTCACCTGGTAAACTTGGTTCTAACTTTCACATTCCAAAGAGGAGCCGACTGGGAAAGGGCAGCAACAAATCCTTGGACAAAAAGCAGAGAGGCAAAAGGGTTTTAAATGGGCAGAAAACATCAGGGAAATCAAAGTCTCCTAGGAAAGGTTTGAAGACCCCTAAGATGAAAATGAAGCAAATGACACTCCTAGACATGGCTAAAGGTACTACTAAGATGTCCAGGGCTCCCAGGAATTCTGGAGGCACCCCTAGGTCTTCAGGGAAACCCCAGAAGCATCTGCCTCCTGCAGCACTCCATCTCATTGCCTATTACAAAGAAAAACAAAGACCGGGAAGACAAAAAAAGTGCACTTTCCTGTATCAATCTCCAAAACAGCCAGGTTACTCTCAAACGAGGATCGTGCCCGTCTCCCCTGAGGATTTAACGAGGACTAGTACAGAAACGCTATGAGCTTCTAGAACATAGGAAGAATGGGCCACCATGACAGAAGAGCAGCGCAAGGAGTATCTGAAGAAGAAAAGGGAAAAGCTGAAAGAGAAACTGAAGGAGAGAGCAAAAGAGCGGAAAAGAGAAGGAGATGAAGGAAAAACTGGAAAAACAGAAAAGATTTGAGGACCAAGATCTCAAAGGGAAGAAACTTGCCCACTTTAAGCTGGTTGATACTCCAGAAGGACTTCCTAATACACTCTTTGGGGATGTTGCTATGGTGGTGGAATTCTTGAGTTGTTACTCAGGTTTATTGATGCCAGATGCTCAATATCCCATTACAGCAGTTTCCCTGATGGAAGCGCTTTGCGCAGAAAAGGGAGGCTTCCTTTATTTGAACCGGGTGCTGGTCATTCTTCTGCAGACCCTGCTGCAGGATGAAATTGCTGAAGATTATGCTGAGCTGGGAATGAAGCTTTCTGAAATACCGCTTACATTGCATTCTGCATCTGAGTTGGTCCGCCTTTGCTTACGCAAGTCAGATGTACAAGAGGAAAGTGAGGTCTCAGATAATGTAGATGAAAGCAAGGATTCGGCAACTTTTGAGGATAATGAAGTACAGGATGAATTTTTGGAGAAGCTGGAGACTTCTGAGTTCTTTGAGTTGACTCCTGAAGAGAAATTACAGATACTCGGAGCTCTCTGCCACCGGATTCTAATGACTTATTCAGTGCAGGACCACGTGGAGGCCAAGCAGCAGACGTCAGCTGAGCTGTGGAAGGAGCGCTTAGCTATCTTGAAGGAAGAAAATGACAAGAAGAGAGCAGAAAAACAGAAACGGAAAGAAATGGTGGCCAAAAGCAAGGAGAATGGGAAGATGAGAATGCAATGGGAAGAAATGAAAAGAAAAAAAAATGAAATGGTAAAATAGAGCATCGGGTAGAAATAGAAGCTGATGATATGATCAGTGCTGTGAAAAGCAGACGCCTTCTTGCCATCCAAGCCAAGAAAGAGAGAGAGCAACAAGAAAGACAAATGAGAGGTAAGAAAAATAGAGGAGAGAGTAGAACATTTGTGTGTTGTGGAGTAGGGGAGAATAAATTAGTGGCAAAATCATCAGTCTGTTTCCAAAAGCATTAGCTGCTTTTAAGAGATTAGCTTACAGAAGTATAGTTCAGCTACTGTAGGACTTTATTACTGACATGTTGGGAGAAGTTATAGGTGTTTGTATGGTGGCTCAAAATCTGGAATGTTAAAAAGTAATAATTGATTTTAGTATTCTGTATTTGTGTATCTTCTGAATAGTACCTTTCTAATTCTGTCAGGCTAGGGAAGGATGGAGTACAGAAACTGCTTTGGGGGCAGAAAACAAAAAAAGGTATATATCCATGTTCAAGCAGCTTCTGACTCAGGTTATGTTATATATAACATATATGCTATGTTATATATACTAGGAGATGTTTCCTGCCTAAAAGTTAGTTCCCACAGTTCTGCTGGCCCTGCTGCTCTGCACATTGTCAGGTTGATGCTAGCAGGCTTCTCCTGGGACATGGGTAACAAATTTCAGCTTACGTTTTTTTCACTTTATACAACTCCATAACTAATTCTTTAAATACAAACCATTAACTGAAAACCTCTGTAGATCATCAGTTGCAATACCAAACTTTGAATATCTCTGTGTATGTAGTGGTGTATTGAATGTGTATGCTAAGGTGTACTGATTATGAAACACTAATGGAATTGCACCTCAGGGTACAAGCTTCTTTGGTTTGTAAATGGGGGTACAGGGCAGGTGGAAGTAAACAGCATAGGCAGTCTATGTTATAAGACAGACCCTCAGACAGCTGAGGGACAAAGATTTTACATGGAGCTTGGCTTACATGACTTAGCTAGAATCTGTGAGTATTTGTTCTAGGCAGACAAGAATAGATAAATAACAGAATAACCTGAGGCTCCTAAGGAAGTAACCGTGCCTTGCATTGAAAGTAATTAGACTTTTCAGATCTTCTAAGTGACGTAAGTCTTAGAAGTATAATAATTTCAACAGAATCAATGAGTCTCAGTAATAATGATAAAATGAGGTAACTGTTCACATGACTTCTCTAAAGGGAAGTCAGCAGATAATTCAGTAGATGCTTGCTCGCTTGTGCTACATCTTGTACAGCTTCTACCACATATTAGTTTCTGTCTAGGAGCCTCTTGTTAATATTCAATGTAAGGAATTTCACTGCTCTGGCTTGAACTCTTTTGCCCAGATCACAGACATTCTGAATATTCTCTTTTCTATGAGCAAACTCTTTTTTTCTGGCAGACAAGGAAGGAAGGATTCAGCCTTTCATTAAGGTTTTGAATTCCTATTGCTTAATTTCCACACAACAAACCCTAACATTTATCTGTTAAGCAGTTGCTAATCAGGCATTAAGGTACCATCAAAGTACCAAAGATCTTGGTTTATGTTGATGCAGCCCTAGTTTGGGCTGCAAAGCTAGCAGCTCTGAGCTAACCTGTAAGGACTTCAGACTTAGGGGCTGGTGCAATTACAGTTTGTGGAAAAACAAATCCTGATAACCACGGTGAGAGCTGTCTCTTGTGGCTTTTTGTGGCCTGTGTGAGTGTATCAGCTTTTGCACCATTTCAGCTGCATTTACTTTTTAATAATGGTAATATCTCTGGGGAAAGTAAAAGAGCAGTTGAGACAACACTTACAGTGCAGTGGTTTAGCTGGTGCGTGGGTGTGTATGTATTGCAGTCAGAGGTGTCTTTGTCACCACTCACATCCATAAAACTGAGTGCTAACTACTTTCAAGTTAAGCCTATGAAGATTGTGGCCAGTATTACCAAGATATTCTCAGCTTTAAAAAAAACACTAGTAATAAAAAAGCATAAATATATTTTTGTTCTTTCTTTGCTTAAAATAAGTCAATACATAACTTCCTGTATTGATAATGTGATTAATATCTGTACTTTCTTCTTGATAGTAGAAGTCAAGTCACTTCCATTTCCATGTTACCCCAGCACTAACTAATTGTTTTTTACTTTATCACTACATGATAAAGCAATATCTCCTGTACAGTCTGTTGAAGGAAAATGGAGAGCTGGAATTTTACACAGCTAACAAAGCCTGCTAGAGATGAAAGGACAGAAACTAGCTTGCGATCACAAATTAAAATTTGTGGAGCCCTTTTAATTTGATTTTCACAGAACATTAGGGATTGGAAGGGACCTTGAAAGATCACCTGGTCTGATCCCCCTGCCAGAGCAGGAACACCTATATCATGTCGCACAAGAACATGTCCAGGTGGGTTTCTAAAGTCTTCAGAGAAGGAGACTCCCTGGGCAGACTGTTCCAGTGCTCTGTCCCCTTCACCATGAAAAAGTTTCGTCTCATATTTAAGCAGAACCTCCTGTGTTCTGGCTTGCATCCATTGCCCCTTGTCCTACGACTGGATGTCACCTAGAAGAGCCTGGCCCCATCCTCCTGACACTCCCCCTTTATGTATTTATAAACATTAATAAGGTCACCCCTCAGTCTCCTCTTCTCCAAGGTAAAGAGACCCAGCTCCCTCAGCCTTTCCTCCTAAGGGAGATGCTCCACTCCCTTAATCATCCTTGTGGCTCTGTGCTGCTCTCAAGCAGTTCCCTGCCCTTCTTCAACTGAGGGGCCCAGAACTGGACACAATGTTCCAGATGTAGTCTCATCAGGGCAGAGTAGAGGGGGAGGAGAACTTATCTCAACCTACTAATCACAGCCCTTCTGATACACCCCAGGATGCTATTGGCCTTCTTGGCCACAAGGGCATAGTGCAGGCTTATGGTCATCTGGCAGTCCACCAGGACCCCCAGGTGCTATCCCCCCTTCACTGCTTTCCAGCAGGGCAGTCCCCAACTTATACTGGTTTCTGGGGTTGTTCTTGCCCAGATGTGGGGCTCTACATTTCCCCTCATTAAACTTCATTAAATTTCTTCCTGCCCAACTCTCCAGCCTGTCTGTCCTGCTGGATGGCAGCACAGCCTTCCAGCATGTCAGCCACTCCTTCCAGTTTAGTGTCATTAGCAAACCTGCTGACAGCGCACTCCAGTCCCTCAACCAAGTCATTAATGAATATATTGAATCATAGAATCATAGAATACACTGAGTTGGAAGGGACCCTTAAGGATCATCAAGTCCAACTCTTGACACCGCACAGGTCTACCCAAAAGTTCAGACCATGTGACTAAGTGCACAGTCCAATCTCTTCTTAAATTCAGACAGGCTCGGTGCAGTGACCACTTCCCTGGGGAGCCTGTTCCAGTGTGCAACCACCCTCTCTGTGAAGAACCCCCTCCTGATGTCAAGCCTAAATTTCCCCTGCCTCAGCTTAACCCCGTTCCCGCGGGTCCTGTCACTGGTGTTAATGGAGAAAAGGTCTCCTGCCTCTCGACACCCCCTTACGAGGAAGTTGTAGACTGTGATGAGGTCTCCCCTCAGCCTCCTCTTACTCCAGGCTGGAACAGGCCCAGTGACCTCAGCCGTTCTTCGTACGTCTTCCCCTCCAGGCCTTTCACCATCTTCGTAGCCCTCCTCTGGACACTCTCCAACAGTTTCATGTCCTTTTTATACTGTGGTGCCCAGAACTGCACACGGTACTCGAGGTGAGGCCACACCAGTGCAGAGTAGAGTGGGACAATCACCTCCCTTGACCTACTAGTGATGCCGTGCTTGATGCACCCCAGGACACGGTTGGCCCTCCTGGCTGCCAGGGCACACTGCTGGCTCATATTCAACTTGCTGTCTACCACAACCCCCAGATCCCTCTCTGTGGGGCTGCTCTCCAGCGTCTCATCGCCCAGTCTGTACGTGCAGCCAGGGTTTCCCCGTCCCAAGTGCAGGACCCGGCACTTGCTCTTATTGAACTTCATGTGGATGGTGATCGCCCAGCTCTCCAACCTATCCAGATCGCTCTGCAAGGCCTTTCCACCCTCATTCGAGTCCACAACTCCTCCAAGTTTGGTGTCATCAGCAAACTTGCTCAAAATACCTTCTATTCCTACATCCAGATCGTTTATAAAAATATTGAAAAGTACCGGCCCTAAAATGGAGCCTTGAGGGACCCCACTGGTGACTGGTTTTGAGTAGCACTGGTCCCAGTACTGACCCTTGAGGGATACAGACTAGACTCCGTCCCATTGACCACAACTCTTTGGCTTCTTTCTTTCAAGCAGTTCACAGTCCCCCTTACTACCTGATCATCCAGATAACATATAGTCAGTTTAGCTGTGAGGTTGCTGTGGGAGACGGTATCACAAGCTTTACTGAAATCAAGATAGACCATGTCCACTGCTTTACCATCATCTATCCATGTGGTTACTCTTCGTAAAAGATTATCAGGTTGGTCAAGTACCACTTGCCCTTGATAAAGCTATGTGACTGCCCCCAATGACCCCGTTTATCCTTAATATGCCTAGAGACAACGCCAAGCATGAGTTGTTCCATCATCTTTCCAGGAATGGAGGTGAGGCTGACCAGTCTGTAGTTACCTGGATCCTTCTTCTTGTCCTTTTTGAAGACCAGAGTGACATTTGCTTTCCTCCAGTTCTCAGGCACCTCTACCATTTCCCACAACTTACCAAAGATGATGGAGAGTGGCCTAGCAATGACTTCAGCCAGCTCCTCATCAGCACCTGTTTGTGCATCCCATCAGGACCCATGGATTTATGGATTTATGGCTTGCCTTAATTTGTCCTTAACCCAGTCCTCATCAACAAAGGCAAATTCCTCCTTGGAAGAAGCAGTCCTTGAATGCTAACCACTATCTTGGTCCTGGTACCTTCAAGTACCTTGTACTCATGGGATTTCCCCTACCAACTGCTTGAAAAGGCCCTACTGAAGTCCAGGGTTGTGATTCTGCTTGGTATTCTATTCCTGCAACGTGAGATCCTGAACTGCACCATCTTGTGGTTGCTGCAACCAAGGCTGCCCTCAACCTTCACTGCTTCAGCCAGCCCCTCCTTGTTAGTGAGGACAAGATCCAGCAGTGCTCGTCTCCTAGTTGGCACATCTGCCGCTTGCATCAGGAAATTATCATTGATACAGTGAAAGAACCTCCTGGATGGTGGATGGCCGGCTGCGTAGGCCTTCCAGCAAATGTCAGGGTAGCTGAAATCCCCCATGACAACCAGGGCCTGTGATTGTGAGGCTGCTATCAGCTGCCTGTAGAAGGCCTCATCACCTTCGTCATCTGGTAGCCTGTAACAGACACCCACAACAGACAACAGTATCGCCCGTTCCAGCTTGTCCTTTAATTCTCACCCACAGACTCTCAACTCACTCCTCATCCGCCCCTGCACAGTACTCAATACAATGTAGTTGCTCTCTTATGTAAAGAGCAACTCCACTACCTCACCTTGCTGGCCTTTCTTTCTGAGCAGGACTCTTTCACCAACCATCCCAAGGCCTTGAACTCTTTCTTCATTCCCCTCAGACTACAGGACGCAGCTTCCTCCCAACCTGTCTGGAAGATCAGTCTGTGGAGGCACACCAGGTTGGGGAATGTCCTGGTGATAGCCATGATCTGGGCTCCAGGTAGACTGCAGACTTCCCTGTGATAAGAATCAACTCTGCATATTGGTCCCTCTGTTCCTCTCAGAAGTGAATCTCCTACTACGATTACCCTTTCTTTCTTTTTGGAGCTAGTCTTGGTCTTGAGGCATGGTGTCAACTGCCTCTTCCTACATGACCTCATAAGTGGGCCTTCTACCATGTCCTTGCCTACCTCTCCTTCAAGATCAAGGGCCTCAAACCTATTACAGAGGGGCACCTGGGGAAGCGAGGCAGGTAGGGAGGGGGGTTGCCTGTGGCACTGAACTGGGACTCGCTTCCAGCCCTTCTGTCTTTTTGGTCTTCTCCCTCTGCCTGACAGGGTGGGGGCTCCACTGGCCTCTTGGGGGGCATTCCCCCAGTGCCCTTCTCTCTGGCACAACAGGGAGTTACTCCACCAGGCAATCTCCTTCATACTCTCCCTGATGCTCGTCAGTCTCTCTACCTCTTCCTTGAGGTCAGCCACTATGGTGAGCAGACCTTCCCCCTGAGAACAGGCAATCTCCCTGATGCCCTCCCACAGCAGCGGCAGGCACTCGCTGCAGCCAGAGGCCTGAACTTCCAAGTCTCTGGCAGGCCCTCCATCTGGGTTGTCACAAATTTTTTGGAGTGATCCCTATGCCTAGTGGACACTGGTTGGTGCACGATCTCACAGACTGCCAAGAGTTAGTTTTACTATATAGTTGTTTTTATTATATAAAAGCTGATCAACTGAGCTGGTGTAACAAATGCAAGGGTGTGTTTTTCAGCATGTTTCCTCTAATCACTCAGGATTGATTACATTGGCAGTACTTCAGAGATGGTCCAGGTATTTACTCATCAACTGTTATCAAATCTATCTTGATACAGAGATGGCTGCAAGAGAGAGTAGGTAACAGTCCTGGGAAAAGGGCTGCTTCCTAGCAAGGTTTCCTAGCAAGAAGTCAGCTGTCTCCTTGAGCTAGCAACCAGCATGCAACCTCTCTGTTCCAGTTTTTATCTGCTGCTTTCCAGCTCACCCTTTCCATATGGTCTTGTTACACCTGCTTCACTGTGGAAGTATACCTGTTGTTTGAGAGAATTTTGAACTAACAAAAGAAACATAAATCTCCTTGACCTTAATGTTTTGCGTCTTGGCAGTAGCTGTGTTTCTTCTTGCTCATTACCTAGAGATATGAAATAATGTGTTTTGTGTGTAAGACTCTCCCAAGGAGCCTGTGATGCCAGGATTTAGGCCATTTCAGGGTTGTTGAGTTTTTCATTGTTTGTTGACAAAAAAAAAAAAAAAAAAAAAAAAAAGCTTATTGAGAGTTACTGAGATTGTAGTACTTCTGCCATGAGGGGAGAAACCTGCGGTTTCTGTTTTAATGCTCTTCCACATCATAGCATATCTGGAAAAGAATGAGATGGTTAGGAGACATGACTAAGTCACTGTTGTGAGATGTTGGTGCCTGGAAGAGGCTTCTATTGTGCCAGATCTGTTTGTTCAGTAGGTCAGGCTTGTTGGGTGACCATTCTTCATAGCTACAGTCATAGAGATGCAGATGTCTGTTTAGCCTATGCTGACTTGAGTCATGTTGTTGCTGCACTGCTCCCAATGTTTGAGCTGGCTAGAGCAGAATTTGTTATTGTACATTCTGCTGTAATTAAAGAAAGGTCTTTGTTATGTAGAGTTGCACAGCAGCAAATGCCACTTCAGTGATCTATTATGAGGAAAAATAATGAATACTTTCTCCAATCTATTCTTATCCAAACTTTCCTCTTTCCAAAAGCTGGTTCATCCTTATGCCTCAACTTCTTGATAACTTTTGATTTTTATTTTTTTTTTCTTTTCTTCTAGAAAGGATAGTGGAAGATTGTATGAAAGGTGGCTGGCTGCATTAAAAGAACATTAAGTAAAGTCACCAATAAATTATTTTTTCCCACCTGACCTAGTAAAATAAAAGATAGTATTGATGTCTAAATACAGTAAAAGAATGCTAATACTTCTCCATGCTAATTCCAATAGTGAGGATGGAGAAAGAAGCAGAGGAAGAAAGAATCCGGAAGCATAAAGCTGCAGCTGAGAAAACATTCCAGGATGGAATTGCTAAGGCGAAGCTTGTGATGCGCAGGACCCCAATTGGCACTGACCGTAATCATAACAGGTAGGAAAAGAAATTATTCCATTCTGCTAGCTGTTCCCTTTGACAGTAGCTTTAGCAGATAGTAGCTCCAAATAATTGATAGGTATGGAGTATCATATTGAGAGTATTCTCTGCATTGGACTGTGAAGGAGAGCAGAAATTAGTTTTTGTGTATATAGAGTGTACCAGTTTTCACTTGTTTACATAGGAAAGGAAAAGCTGACTGTGGAGGTTACAATCCACTGGCCAGCAGAACTTCAGGTTGCTCAGAATCTAGTTACGATCTTCCCTTCTTCCTGTTGTTACACTGAAAGACTGCTAGAATGGATTTTAATAAAAGCTCTTCTAGTTTCTCAAAGATTTCTGTGCTCTTAAAGATTTTCTCAGTTTCTTTTGAGTCGAGGGCACACATGCTCTCCTCCTTGTGCATATAACGATGAATGTGTGTAAATGCAGCCAAAAAAGGGGACAGGTACCTGTTAACATGTATGTGTGCCATGCCCTGCAGGTATTGGCTGTTTTCGGATGAGGTTCCTGGCTTGTTCATTGAGAAAGGCTGGGTGCATGACAGTATAGACTACAGATTCATCCTTCCCCATCAGAAAAAAGAAGAAGTAAAGAAGGACTACAGCCCAGGAGGTATGATCATCTGGCTTCTCTTTGGGTGTTTCCTTTGTTGCTATCTAATTGTTGGGATGGGTTTGTCAACTTGAGAGAGAACTGGCTAGTCTCAGTGTCTTTGTGGGCTTCCTCTGATCTAAACTTACTGTGAACTCAGAAAACCTGCGCATGGGAGAGTTCATTCATTATGATTTCCTGCTACTGCTGCAGATCTTGAGACTGTCTGTCTGCACTGTACCATGTAAGGACTGTGGGATATGATCACCTATCTTTTAAAAGCATTTGATGTCAACTGTGTAGTAACCATACTGTTTTACTCTGTACCTGTTGGGCTACAGTGTACCAAACTTCTCGGACAAGTAGTTGATTGCCTGTTGCAGGGAGTGAGGATAGCCAGCTAATGCTAATAGCACCATGCTAATGCACCACCAGTGGCACAACTTCCAGATTAGCTTTCTTGTCACAGAGGACAAACATGCTGTTTATCTGGAGGAGCAATGAGCCAAACTTCTCACCATAGGCCTGTTCAGCACTTTCACACATACTCCACTGCAATAACGTCAAGCAGAGCAGGTGTCTGGATGCCTATACCTCACTGACTGAGGACATTTTTGGCAAAGAGTCCCTCTCACATGTCCTCTCAGCCTGCTGTTCACCTTGTTCCGAATGTGCTGGTGAGGGGCAATGATAAACTGAAGTTCCAGTGCTTTCTCTCCTAGTCACCAATTTTGTCTTGGTGACTTCAAGCCTGGGTAGCTGAGTATTGCAGGCAAAATTTGGACATGCTCAAAAATTCTTCTGTTGGGGGGGTGAAGCATAACGTTATGTGTTTGTGGTACAGAAGAGCATACTGTAGTGTAAGAATAGTTGCAGTTTCAGTCCTGATAATTTGTTGCATTTGAAACATAGGCTGTCATTGAGTTCATCTACAGCAATACTATGTGCAACAGGTTATACTGAATTAAATCAGAGAGCCCTTCTTTGGTGGTATCCTGTCTTACACATTGGTCAGAGTAGACATCTGTAATAAAACAAGGCAAACATACGGTGATATTTCATCCAGTGTAACTTTCCAGCCTTCTGCATCTTGATGAGTTGTGTTAGAAGTTGTATCATTCAGTGATGCTTAATGGGTTTATTTTCTTATGTGAATTTGCTCAAATATTGATCTGCCAATGTTCCTGTATACCACCTTGCTTCCAGCTGTATTAGTTTATCAAGTATTGCCTATGTATTTACTGAGCTATTATGCAAAGATTTTTAACACTTTCCATTTGAAACTTAATGAGCAAAGTGTTAGATCCATATCAGACTGTTGGGGTAAGATGCTCAGAAATATAAATGCATCCTATTTGTATCACCTTCAAATTTAAAAGTATGTTGTCAGTGTATAGCTAAAGAGTGAAACTAGTACATATTTGAAATAGTAGGAATGTTTTTTATAATTCTGTGTGCATGCTTAATGATTCAATAATATTTTCTTTATTTATCTGTATTTCTACAAATGCTTATACTGTGAGCTTTAGCAAACTAGTGCTGGAGTAGTTTTCTCTGGAAAATGTACTGCTAGACTAGGTGTTGATCATAAATATTTAACTAAAGTTAGGTTAGTTTTTGAAAAATAAAATTTGTGTCTGAGGAGAAGCATGAATGAGAATACATTTGAGCTTGTGCTCTTCTTTTATAGACAAGCGGAAGAGCACAGCCACAGACGGCAGAGGGAGTGCACTTCACCGATCTGTACATGCTGTGGACCTTCCTGCAGAGACCACAGCGCCCAAGCAGGGACAGAACTTATGGTAATACGTGCTTTATATCTGTAAAGTAATTAAAATATAAAGGTCAAGGAAACTAAACAGATGTCATTTAATAGCGCCTATATACCTAATGTTTTTTCAGTACTTAACAGTCGAATGAGTTTATTGGGCTGTCAGGCCTCTGTTGCTAGTAGCAAATGGCTAATAGAGCACCTGATCCAAGAGGCAGTAGAACCATTCTAATCAATGTGACTTAGAGTCAGTATAGATTAACCTAGTAAAATACCACTGATGTACTGATTTTATATATTTTATAATCAGAAGAATTGTTAATTGAAAAGATTTGCTGTGGTATTTTGAAAAAGCTGGGGGAGCAGTGACCTATCTAACTGTCCAGGTTTTCTTTCGTGGCTTGTCTCAGCAGACCTGAATTGTAGTACATGGGGTCCTCGAGCATGTGAAATTAGTTTTCATTGATATGTTTGGGGCCAGACATCCTGCATGTTCTTGCACTACGATGTGGAGTCATTCCTCAGTTCTGTTTTAGTGTTAGCTTTCTTGCTTTCCACCAGCATAGCATGTTGGTGGAATTCATTTGTTCTCCGATAGCACCATATCATGGAATTGATTTTTTTGTTTTTGTTGCTACTGATGATTATTTTAGCTTAGGGAAATTATTATTACATGTGAACAGTCTGTTTTCTCTTTAATAATTCCCAGTGCCAAGCAATAGCTACCAACATGTCTTCTAAGTGGAATCAAATCTAACAGTTTGCCTTTGAGTGTGTTTGATTGTGACTTAATCCAGTGATTGGCTCTAGTAAAGTCTTTAAAGAAAATCTGTCAACCATTTGCCTTGTGTAGTAAGGAGTGATTAGCAGTGTTCCCACGAGAGAAGAGAAATTGGCTACATCTTTACCTACTTAAACTACCTGTGAAAGACTGTGAAGGTGTTTTTAGGTAAGCCTGAGAAGTAATTCTCACAAAGTACTTGTTCCTTCAGCTCCTCTGTTACCAGTGGCTTTTCTCTGGAGTTTTCCATTGGTGACTCACAAAGTGGGATTACTTCATCTTTGCTAAATTTCACTAGTTTTGAGTTTAGCTCCAAAGCGTAGTTCCACTGAAGTCAGCAATACTTTACTATACTTTACATGTTCATGCTCTCCCATCAGGAACTATCAAAGAGATTGAAATTAGTGGACATCTTGGTCAATGCTGATGGTTTAGATGAATCACTGATTCCTAATATGGCTGTATCCTTTCTCTTCCATTGACAGGGAGGTGTAGGAGATAGCAGTTCCCTCTGCATGCCTTCACTCTGTCTAACATTGCCATAGGGAATCTCCACCCCTTTCTCAGTCTAGTCCTTGGCACATCTCATCGTATCGCCAAAGTTCAAGAAATTGAGCATTCCTAGGGTGTGGGTGCTGAACAGAAGATCATAGATTGTATGATCCACAAGAAAGTTCTTTCAGCTCCTTCTAACTACCTCTTCTAATACTAATTCATTTAGCAGAGTTGGCAAGGTGCCTACCAGTAGAAGGACAAATTATAAATAGAAAACCATAGTTTAAACTATTAGTGCATGTTGCTATGAATTGAAGACAACATACAGCCAAATCAGATGAGCTAAGTAACACAGAATCCCTATAATTTGTAACCAGTCTGTGTTTAAAAAAGCATAGCACTTGAAGTTACACTGCTGAATTGCTTGATCAGGTTGGCAACTCTCACATGCTGAGAAAGACTGATTTAGGTACAAGTGTCTTATGGAGTAACTAGTCATACAAATCAGGAGAAAAAGCTTTTTTGAACCAGCTCCTGTATAGTCTCAGGACTGAATTATATTGTGTTGTTGAAGAGAGACTTTGTAAGAATTGACCACAGGATGCTTAGATCTAGCATTCTTGTATTACAAAGAGAACAAAAAATTAAGAAGCTTAATGATTATTATAAAGCTTAAACTGGCAGCTAAAAGCCTAGAATGCTTTCAAAAAGATCATCTTAAAGTTTCCATACTAGGTGCTGACTCTTACCATTGGGGTGAAAAAAGGTTGAGAAAACTTTCGGGGGGGAACAGTAGCAACAATAAGAAAACATTCTCACTATGGTTCATATAAGGATTATAGAAATACTCTGTGTATGTTCAACAGGGAGATAGAGAGTAGTGCTAGAGGAGAATTGAGAAGTCTCCTTAAGAAAGTATTTTCTTTTGATGCAGAAACAACAGATCAGAAAACCAAACGAGCAAATTACAGTGGTTTGTGGTTGGTTGGTTGGTTTTGGTTTTCTTTTGAAATAAGGGGGAAATTACTTCCGATCAGCTGACGTACCTTCCCCCAAAAGAGGTGACAGCCTGAGATCAGTTGTTATAGTCAGCAACTAGAACTTCCCTCTGAGGAAATCCATATTCCTACTATAGTAGTATTTTTGCTCTCTGATGATTGCCATCATCAATCTTGCCTGTCTCAAGGACTCCCATGAGCATAGGTGATTAGGGAATTGTCTCCTCCTTGGCTGCATTTTGCACATTGTCCTTGCACAGCGTGAGAAGACCTCAAACCGTACTGAAGTCCTTGGATACCTACATGCCCTGTTGTTTGGATGCAAGGGCTGGTTCATCTTGAATTCATAATGTTAGCATGTGGTACATAGGAAGTTCCATTTCTTTGTGTTCTTCTTTAATTCCTGTCACCTGTCTCTTTCGTAGTAGAATATCTAAAATGGGATTAAGTTTAGCCTCATGTAGAATAAATACCTTTAGCTTTACCCTGCTATACTTAGATTGAGTCTTTGGAATGAAAACCAAATTAACTCCATGAATGGTTGTAATTCAGTCCTGCCTCTTTTCTCATTGAGGCTGGGAGCTTGTAGGATATTGATGAAGGGTGCAATAGAATCCATATTTCCACCAAGAGCTGTAGAAACAGTGTCTCGTGGAAGTGGTTTCTGCTTTCAGTACTTTGCACCCAGAAGAAGAGTACTCACTGTTCCATCCTAGAAGTGAGTCATTGTTCTCATTCAGAATCATAAATGTGTGGTTATTTGTCTAGCTTCTGTCTTATCCAGATGGAAGAACCAGTACCATATCGTACACCACTTTCACTGATGTTGATGCTTATTAAAAAAAGAAAAATCTTATAAAGCCTCTGGACATATGGTCCTTGAAATGTACACGTCTGCCTTTCCTGCAAGAAATTCAAGTTAATTTAAACCTTTGCGGTATGTTACTGTGCAGGAGACTTCTCACTCATCCTGGTCAGAAAGGAGTTGAATTTTAAAAATAGTGGCATCTCTGCAGAGTAACTCCCGTTGTTCTTCATCTATTAGGAATACACCATGATATGGCGGCTCCCCTCAGCAGACAATTTGAGTTAACCATGAGTGGGTGCTGACAGACTCCATTCTCACGACTATATTCTACAGTTGGAGTTTCCCTGTTTCTACCAACCCTCCAGAGCAGGTACTGATCCTGGGCTCCTCGAGATGTTGTCCTCTTGATTTCTTCATTCCCTAGTCTGCAGTCCAGATTTTATACCTTTCTTTCTGTCCCTTGCAGCCTGTAGCCCGAGAACATGTGGGAATATTCAACCTGAATGAATACTGATAGCTCCTTTTGACTTGTGTCTTGTGTCCCTTCTGTTACGATTGCTGACCAGTCTGGTGGCTTGCTCTGCCAGATACATAAGAAAAGAATCACGGCTGTTACTTAGGGATGCAGGAAGCTATTACCCCAGACAGGTTTCCCCCTTTCAGGTCAGTTTGAAGGCCTTCATCTGGTCTTGACTCTACCACAGATGTCTTTCCCTATATTCTGGATTGTGTTACTATGCATAAGCTCTGTGTAAAGCCACATTAATGGCACCAATTACTTCCCCTTCCCTCTTATCAAGACTCGCAGTCTCACAGCCTTGTTGCCTCCCCTAGTTAAAATGCTAGCCCTATTTTATCATGTCCATGCTCCCAGAGTCATGCTGGTTGAGCCCTAGCTGGAGGTGTACATGGTTCCTTCAGGGGGTAGGGAATGTATGGCGTTGGTTTGAGAATCAGGAGCTGGGGCTGTACAAAGCAGCAAGGTACCACCAGACAAACACAGGTACCTCTTTAATGTGTTTATAGTATGTGCATTTGAGTTCAACCTGATGTAGAAGAGTACCTGCTCCTAGAAGTCCAGTTCTTACTCACAGGGAGGACTGGGAAAGCTCAAGTGCATGTTGCAGATGACATCCTTTTCCTGTCCCGTTTCCTTTTCAGCAGAAACAAAGTTGTGCTAGGATTTAGCCCTTCCTACCTTTCTTAGAAGGATGTTATCTGCTTTCTCACTCTGGCCAGCAGCCTGTGTTGTCTTTCCCCAAACCATGTAACTGGAGAATCTAAGTGCCATATGTTAACCATTTCCAGTGCCCTTCCATCTTCATTAGAGAAGAAAACTGTGCAGGGAATTCTCTAGATTTGTACTCTTGAGGGAAAGCTGAGAAAGCTTGGGCAGTAGTGTCTTTTCAGGTATTTTCTAACTGGATCCCATGGTGTATCACTTGCAGCAATCAATACTTTTTCATCATGACCTAGGCAACCTCAACATGCTGAGAAACAGTAATCTGCTGGGTATCTACAGGACAACTGTTTTGAAGCTTGGTTTATGCCATTCCCATACCGTGACAGGTTCTTCACACTGAAATATGGTTTAGGATTAATCTTGAGATTTTCCCCAAGGTTTTGGAAGCAATTTGATATCAAATATTCTAGCGAAATTTCTCTATTTAATGAAGTCCAGTAGAGTTAGAAATGTTAGTTTTTGCAGTGGTCTCTCGGTAGACCTTGGAATGCTAATGTGTTACCATGAGTGGTATCTGTTAGCAAAAGACAGGAGTTACGTTGTTTGACTTAGGGCTGTTAAGGGTTTGTGTGAATGTCTGTTGGATCCCATGAACAGCCCAAAAGCTCATGCTTTTGAAGTGCATGCACTAGGCTCCGGTGGGTGAAATACCTTTGATATTTGGACCTGCTCTGTCCTGTTTCTTGTAGAGAGGGTGTGCAAAAGGTAGAGGTGGCCAAAAGATTTGATCTCTGTGCACAGTGAGGATGCCTTGCAGGGTTGGAGTGTACTGAAGCAGATGACTGGCAAGGAACCATTTTTCTTCCATTTTTAAACAATCAATCCTGTATTTTATTAGAGTGATTAATTTACCAAAGAAATGCAGGTTGTCAGGCCATTACCGTAATATGAGCATGCTAGAACTCCAAAATACTTCTGTTTCAGATACAATATTTAGTAAGTATTTCTGCCAGAAAAAGAAACTATTGCAGATACTGTTATTCTACAAGAGCCAGGACAGCATCCTTCTCTAGTTGTTGCTTGGTTCATCTGAGCTTGTGCCCAAGAAGAAAAACTAAAACTGGAGTCTTCTCTGTGTCTGGTAAGGATCACATAGTGATCCTTTGCAGTTGATTCCATTTAAGGTTGACTTTGCTATTCCATTAGATCCCTGTTTTAAGGAGTGATCATCTATTATATGCATATTTTCCATATTTTCTGTAAATGTGCTTTGGAACTCAGATTGTATACTAATTCTCCCACCTCTGTCCAGCACACATGCATGTCTGAGGTGAGAAGGCTCCATGACATCACAGAAAAGTGTTGAAGGGAAAAAAAATAAAAAAGAAAAAAGACACAGGGTCTCAGGTTGTCTCAAAGCTATTTTAAATCTACAAACCAGCATTGAAACTAGTGTTTTGGTTGTACTCTGGAATTGCTGAAAATGCCTTTTGTAGAGAACTGCATAAGTGTAGCCCTGTTAGATTCAGGTAACTGCAGATTAACATTGCTCTCCTGAGGGACTTTCTGAGCAAAAAGGTTTAAAGCTAATGAATATAGTTTTCACGTGCTATATTAAAGCTTTCAAGTTAATGCAGGTTTCTTAGGAAGGAGGTCTACACTTGCAGAGGGCATAGCCTTCACTGTCTCAAATCTGTAACATCAGCAGTCATGGTATAAACTGACATTCTAGAGACTTCTTGGGTGAATGACATAAGTTGAAAGTTCTGCAGAAAGAATGATTAAATTGTCATACTATGCAGTACAAAGCATGTTAATCTTTCCTAGTGCATCAAAAATGTGATTTGGGTGACCTAAACTGACTGCAATTTAGTGAATCTAATCCCTGGGGTAGATGACTAAATTCAGATGCCAATGTTTGAATAAACTTAATGCAGGAAAAAAACTCTACAAATCAGTTTTGTGTTTTTGTTACTCTGGAATTAGCTACATTTGGGAACCTTGAAATGAGGCCTCTCTTAGAATGCTTATGCCAGCATTACTGGAAGTTTTTCACCTTACTCCATGGGGTTTGATATAAGTTAATTGTCATTCCTGTCTACTGATATTTGAGAACTGTTTAAAAGAAGGAATCGCTGCCACAGAGATAGAACATGCACCAAAATCAGGTAATGTATCTTTCAGGTTTCTATGTGACAATCAGAAGGATTTGGATGAGCTGCTAGATTGCCTACACCCACAAGGAGTGAGAGAGAGTCAGCTGAAGGAACGTTTGGAGAAAAGGTTATTTATTGTTTCTTTTCTGTGTCTCTTCTCAATGTCAAAGCACATCATTATTGTACCAAGTTTTCAATTCCTGGGGCAGCATTCAGCACTTTGCTTTGATTGTGTATCTGCTGAAGAGGGGAGGATACTGAGAAATTGTTCCTTCTTAGATGATATTGTAAATATTACTTGATAAGCAAAGCTTAAATTTGTAAAGAGGTTGGTCTCTCTTTAAGTTGCTCCCTGCAACTGGAAGCAAAGGCAGTGCTGTTTTACCCGCAGAAGCAGAACTGCCCCATGCTTTAAAGCATCTTTCAAAGAACGTTCTGCACTGGTGGAGCATGTAGATCACTGAATGCCCCAACACCCTTGCAAGACACTGGTCTGCATGTATTCAAAGTTTTTTCTTGATTTTCCAGGTATCAGGACATCACACATTCTATCCATTTGGCTCGGAAACAGAACCTGGGCCTCAAATCCTGTGACGGCAACCAGGAACTATTGAACTACCTCCGAAGTGATCTAATTGAGGTCGCAACTCGTCTGCAGAAAGGAGGGCTGGGATATGTTGATGTGACACCAGAATTTGAAGCAAGAGTGAGTGAACAAAGTAGTACTAGGAAAGATTCAGTTCATACTATCTTTGGAAGGTTTTGACTCTTTGGTTCTCCTTTAAAAAGAGGATCAGGAAAATCAAATTTCTTGTATATTCTCTCTTTCTTAACTGATGTTTCAAGTTTACATAGCTACTGGCTTGAGGTCCTTTTGGTGTAGGTGAATTATAACTTTGAAGGTAGGTGTCCCGCTCAGCTGTGAAGTTGTCCTGTTTCCCTCATCTGGTGGAGGACTTCTTTATGGAGCTTTAGCAGAGCTCTTTGTAGCTGCTTTTTAGCTTCTGTGTCAGAGCCAGAATGTTTTGTTGAGACAGCTTTTTTCTGTTTTGTCAATTTTCATAAATTCATACCACTTCAGGTTTGGGATAATGTTTGTGCTCCACTTCCAGAAGTTAAAGTCATCACAGGGAAGTTACTATGTTTGGCCTTAATCACATAAGCATTTCTGGTGTGTTGTGTGCCTTTAGAGGACATGATAAACCTGTCATGGGTATAGGTAGAATACACAGTCTTACATCTACTGTATGCTCCTGTACCAAAGGATGACGGTGTCTATCTTGGAATGGTTAATAATCTGTTAAATTACATTCTGAGTCACTGCAGAAACTTCTTTTTCTATATGGGACCTTCAACGTTAAGTGAATGATGGGAAAAGTGAAGGGTTTAAAAGAATGGAAGAATTGCTTCCCCTCCACACACCCCAAAGCATCATGCTTTTTTCTGAACTAACATAAACATTCCTGTTCTATACGTGAATGCGTGTATGCTGTGTGTGAACTCTAGCAGAAGCAGTGGTAATATGCTGATTCCATAACCAAGAGTGGGATTAGCAATGCTGCATTAAGTATCCTACATATCCATTTGCAGGACAAAAACACCTAAAAAGCACAGAGAGTGATGTCCAAATGTTAAGTGATTGTATGCTCTTTCTATCAGGTACACTCACTAGAGAGCTTGAAGGATTTTGGAGAGTGTGTGATTGCACTCCAAGCTGGTGTTATTAAGAAGTTTCTGCAAGGCTTCATGGCCCCCAAGCAGAAGAGGAGGAAACATCAAGGAGAGGACTATATTGCCAAGGCTGAGGAGATTGATGAAGACAAGAAAATGGCAGAAGAAGCTAAGGTATTGTTCATTTCAGGGCTCTGTTTCTGTCTTGTAGTGCTCCTGCTTAAAGAAGAGTTGTATTACATTTCATATGGTACTATATCCCGTGCAGCTTCTCCCCATTGCAAGCTTAGAGTGCAGTGGGTTTGTTTATGGGGCCAGATGTTTCCCGGTTATTTTGAGAAGTAAAGGTATTACCAAAGTAAAAATTGTACTGTGTAACTGCAGTTAATGATTTCTCTATGAACAGGAAATGGGTCGAGTACTTGACTTTTTTGGGGGAGCTCCTCACAAAAACTGGATACTTGAATAAAAGCATATTACAAAACATTTGTAGAGAACTTAACAGGAGTTGTATCCATTAGAGAGGACTGATGGTGGCTTAATGCTTTCTTCCATAAAAAGAAAGAGACATGCTGAGGTTTTAGTGACTGCAAGGGAGTTAGGTTCAGGTACATATCAGTGTTATGCAAGAAGATGACCAAGTCTTATGTGTAGAGACACCCACAGAAGAAGATGCTAACCTGGGGGCTACACCCAACTTGTGTGGACATCTGGGTGAAAGAGCTTTATGTTGCCTGCGTGAGAGAAGTGATATCATGGGGGTACTGGCATAGCCTCCCAATTCAAAGCTGAGAAGGAATGGAGGGTAACTGCAGAGGCTTTGGTAGGGTCCTTCAGGCAGTTGAGCTGTACCAGTATTTCATCCTATGAGGGATACGAGTGCTGAGGATACTTAGACTTAAGCAGAAGTAGGCAAGACCAGAACTGGAACAACAGGTTAAAAAAAAAAAACAGCAGGTTGAAATTAAATAATGGGTGCTTGACTAGTGTTGGTGTTTTGTTTTTTTTTTTATTTCTGTTTTAAAAGCTCTTGTCAGCATATGCTGAACCCTTGTTTGAACATTAAGTCTTTGTTATGCCGTGGCATTGCCATGTTAGCAGGATGTTTGAATAGGCACTAGAAATTTTCACATTCTTCAGCTGTAATGAAGTATTAAAATTTTATTAACTTTGTTGAATTTTCAGGTCCTTATTATAATGAGAATGGGAGGCTACCCTATCCTGAAAGCCCTCAGCAGGATACAGAGCTATAAGAATCAGTAATCTCTGGGACAGAAAGGATCTGGATCATGACATTTCCTTTATCTACAGCAACACCATATTGTGCTTTACTCCCAGGTGTCTTACAGCTGTAACTGTAAGGGTTATATGTGTAGGGTATACTTTAAGGATAACATCAGATTTACTACAATATCTAAATGAATAGTAATTCAGCTATGTGAGTTCTGTATTTGAGCCCTTGTCACTTCCCTTCTAATACTAGAGCTATGTTAGACTTCAAACCTGAGTTCTTACTTGTCAGAAAATTGGTCCATTTTAATCATGAGTGTTTGATTAGTTTTTCCATTCTACCTTAGAAATTTGCTCCCTTACTTGATGATGTGGTTGCAGAGCATCATTCTTTTTAGCAAGGCCAGGTTTCTGTAATTTGCTTCACTTTAGCAATTTCATAACTTTCAGCTACAGTAGCCTGGTTAGACAAAATGCTCTGTATGACTGAAACATACTGATTAGTAATTTCTTCATCTGAAAACCAGCTAGAACAGTAGGTTTTCTGAATATTGCAAGACTTAAATTCAAAATAACTTACTACTTTTTCTAGTATTACCCAATTTGTCTAATGTGGCTGCATACTTTGTTATACAACTCAGCCTTATAGCAGCATGGCATAGATTTCAGTATTGCCCAAGTGCGTGGTGTTGCAGATCCCCCTCTGGAGCATTGGCTTTTGTGTTGCGCTGATGTCTCTGGAACATTTACGTAGTGCAGTGACTTCTTTAACTGGCTCAGAGTTTCCTAGACAATCATGGTTGCACAGGGAATGCTCAACTTGTTTTTTTGTTTTCCTTACCTCAGATTACATGGAATAAGCTTTCTTTTTACCATTGCAGAAAACTGTTATACATGACCTTAAAAGAGCAGCCCAGATTTTAGATGCAGTTATCTGTTGAAGAAGCCTGACTGGTAGGCTTTTAAAAACAAATGTCCTGTACAGGACAATAATTCTGAAGTCTTTTAGAGCCAGAATTGCACTGAGTATACAGCGGGTAAAATATAGTATAGCTGTAGTGCAAAAAACTTAGTGTGCTTGCTGACTACACCAGATAAATTGCAGTCTTGTGGCATCATTCTGTCTCATTTTCCCTGTGAGAAGCAAGTTATGGCTTAACAGGCACCCGTTTGCTGACATAATTGTCTATACTAAGGGTTCCTGCTGGCTCGGCTACGTAGCTAGAAAGCACCACTGCTGAGTGGCAAAAGATTGCATTGTAGACCTGGCTTATGGCAGTTTCTGAAAATGTATCTTTTGCCTCCAAGTTTGTGCAAATGTTCCCACTTCAGGAGGTGGTAGCACTCTGCAGTGCCCTAGAATAGGACAGGGAAGTAGCAAAGGGAACTGTTGGGTTATCCACCCCTGCCGCTTGCTGGTTGGGAATGTTCACAAAGGAGCAGTCTGGAGAGCACTACTTTTCACCTGTATCACTGGAGTGCACCAGGCCCTGATGGCAGACGATCTCAGAGCAACTTCACAATCAAGCATTCATGGTTTCAACTGTTCAGAGGGATTTTTCTCTCTTACTGTCTTAGGAAGCCTCTCATCTGGTATCCTAGCCAGAGGTTTGTCCATCTTTACCAAAGTAGACATTTTCTGTCAGTCTCAAGTTGCAATGTGACTGAGGCTGCCTCTGGTAGTTTTACGTTGTTGTTGTTTGTTTTGTTTTGCGTTTGTTTTCTGTGCTAGAACACTCCCTTCCAGCTGGGAGGTTATTTAAGTAACTTGTTTCAGTCTCCTGTTTTGCCTACTTGGCAATTTGAACTCCCTTGATAATGGTACTGCTAAAATGCCTGAGTCTCATGGTGCTTGGGAAGCAAGGCTGAAAATCTGTTAAATTCTGTAGGCTTGGGGAGAAAAATCTAACCAACCGTGCCAACAGCTTTTGCAGATTTATCTTGGCCCAGCAGTTACCCAGTATGTTAAGAGCAAAACCCATGGAACAGTTACTTGGAAAATCAATTACACAGTATGTGAAGCACCTCAACAATGTTCTGCAAAGAAATAGCACAGCACTGTGTAATCTGCCACAGCAGGCTGTGGAGGTTTCCATTTGTCTTGAATGTCTTGGGCTCCAGGTTCTACACTAGCAATGACAGCAAGGATGTTGGCTTATTAGAACAGTTTGTTTTTCCAAACATCTAATATACACTGTGCTTCCTCAAATTCAGTGGGAGGAGAATGTGCAACTCTGCAAAATTCCTGGGTTTTGTTTGGCTCCCAAATTGCTGTCAGCTGCAGAGTTTAGTTTTTCCCATCTGACACTTCAGTGTTTGTTTTTTCATTCTCCTGTGTTACAACACTAACTTGAGTCCTATTATCTCCCTGTCATGTCTAGGCCATCACCTCATTGTTAAAAAGCAGAGGATTAATATTTGAGTTGAACGTGCAATGGCTCTGGATTACTTCTCTGTTCTGGTGCATTTCCGATCCACTGTAATGTTTTTTTCTAAACCTTCAGAGCCGAGTTTGAGGTTTCATATGAAGCTTGCTATGTGCAGACTAGGTATAAATCTCAGTTTTAATGCTCTCATCCTCACTTGCAGCTAGTTATGGGATTTCACTTGTGCTGAAGACATCTTGTCTCAGGAAAGGTGCTGTTTTCATATTTGGGGCTGTCAAATCTGGTAGTAGTTGCTATCACAGTCTACTTTCCCAGCTGAGCAGCTCAGAAGACCAAGTGGTGGATCTTGCTGATGGGCTCGAGCCTCTCTGCAGTACCCACTGGAGGGCAGTACAGGCTGCTCCAATCCACCACGCTCAAGTGGTACTGCCAGCTGTCTACTGACTTTCATCCTACATTTTGTAGTGCTAGATTTCTGCTTTTTAATTTCTTAGCTTGCTGATTATTTGGGTTAGACTTTCAGAATAAGAATTTGGTGCAGTTCACATAGGTTGTTTTATCTTGGCTATAAAATGCAGAGGGGCTGTATTACTATGAACAAATTGCCTATTCCAGTAAGGCTGACTATGGATAAACCACAAATAGGACTGCAGAGGCTATAGAGAAGGAAAAAAAATAAAGTTGAGTTTTGGTTATTAAGGGCCCCAGATAAAGGATGTTAAAAACATCTTCAGACTGTAGTGAGGTGTGTCTGTGTGCTTCGTTGTAAGTTGTTAGGTCTGTCTGCAGGTTGCTTCAGCCATGGAGAAGTGGAAGACAGCAATCCGAGAGGCCCAGACCTTCTCCCGTATGCATGTGCTGCTCGGGATGCTGGATGCCTGTATCAAGTGGGATATGTCGGCAGAGAATGCCAGATGCAAAGTGTGTCGCAAAAAAGGTATGCATTCCTGCCCCCCGCCTGCGTAACAGTCGGACGCTGACACCTCTCCATGCCTTGCTTAGGCAACATGCCCATGTTGTTGTCACTTGCTTTGGCTGTATTTTGAGTTTTAAAAATGAGAATTTACACAGAAGCATTCATCTCACAGAAGCATTTGACCCTGACTCCAATAAACCATTCTTATGAAACCAGTAAAAAGTCTTGCAGAACATTGCAGAGCTGCTATTCCCTGAATATTTACAGTACTTGGACACAAGTCATCTACAAATACTTCTGGGAACTTTTGTGCCACTGTCCATTTCCCTGTTTAATTTTTGAGTTGAAATAGTCAATGAGTCTCTGAGCCTTGTCAGTTATTCCTATCTCTTACAGAAGTAACAAGCAAGAAGAGGTTAGGAAGATTAATGCATTTTGTAACTCAATAGGAGAGAGAAGTGGAATGATGCTAGTTTGAGGCTATAGTGGAAGTAGAAGTGCTTGCTGAGCTAGAAGAAGCAAAATGTCTCTTGTGTGAGAGCAGAGAAATGAATCTATCTGCCTTTGGCTGCTGCTCTGGTAAGGCTGGGGAATCACAGAATCACAGAATTTCTAGGTTGGAAGAGACCTCAAGATCATCGAGTCCAACCTCTGACCTAACACTAACAGTCCCCACTAAACCATATCACTAAGCTCTACATCTAAACGTCTTTTAAAGACTTCCAGGGATGGTGACTCCACCACTTCCCTGGGCAGCCTGTTCCAATGTCTAACAACCCTTTCGGTAAAGAAGTTGTTCTTGTTCAGGAAATACCTGAACAGGTGACAAGAGACCATCTTCTCTGTGTGCCTGACATGATGAAGGGCTTTGGAGTCATGCAGGTGGAGGGGAAAGCTAGGGAGGGTGTCACCAGTAGTGGAGTACTAGTAATTGTTCTGCCATAACCTCCTTTTGGATGGAAGCTTGGACAAAAGAGCTTGGTAGCATGTTCTGCCTCATTGTGTGCTCTTTGTATCATTCTGTATTTGCTGAAACACTAGCAGCAGACACCCCTGGGGGAATGGTAGGCCACTTCTGTTTACCAATTGGCTATGCTGTCCATCTCTCAAGAAATTAGAGATGAATTGGTGCAATGTCCTTCTTCACTATGGAGCCTCATCCAAACCAATGTGTAAACTGTCCTGTCTGCTGCTGAGAAGGGGAGTCTAGGCAGATGTAAGGGGAGGCTTACCTGAGACTAACAGACTAGAGTTTCACAGAACTTGAAAACTGGCATTTTAGAGACATGCTGTCAAGCTCTCTGCATTATTATTATTATTTTTTTCTCAGTAAATGAAATAACTGGCTCAGAACTACGTTCTTGTTTCCCTGTATCACTGAGAAGCACAGAGAACTTAGTTCTGCTGCATACACTTTTTTTTTTTTTTTTTTCCCCTGTGGGCTTGCTGCCTTAAGTAGAAAGAAGAAGCTGTGCAAGTTGATCAGATTGAGGCTAGAATAAGAATGGTTACGTTCCTAGCTTCTTGCTAGGCTTTTGGGCATCTCTGCAGCATAATTCTTTCCCTATGTTTGGTTTGAGATTTAGTCTGGGTGGAACGTATTTGGCAGGTTTCTGCCTTTGGCCTGCAAAGATTTCATTTGAGTTGAGGGACGTTACACTGTTGTATGTAATTCAAATGCTGCTTGTTTCCACTGCAGTGGAAACTGAGAGGAAGGGTCCCTGTCATGAGAGGGCATTTTGTGTTTTTCTCTTGCTTTCTGATCTCTAGCCCTGTGGCAGTTTCTGCATCACAGGTTGAGCAAGGCTATGACACTTGGTTACAAGTAAGTTGCACTCTTCTAGGTGAGGATGACAAGCTGATCCTGTGCGATGAGTGTAACAAAGCCTTCCACCTGTTCTGTCTGAGACCGGCACTCTATGAGATACCAGATGGTGAATGGCAGTGCCCAGCTTGTCAGCCTTCCACTGCCAGGCGCGGTTCACGGGGCAGGTAAGTGGTGCTCCTTTCCTTCGTGCTATCATTGATGCAGAGTTCTAGCCATGCTTCCACAAAATAACACAAAAAGCATTTAACAGCTTCTTTAAAAGGATTGAAATAGTCAAGTTAATTCAATAGCACCGGAACAATAGAAAAGCAATTTTTTCAGGCTGTAACTTTAGCACGCCTGTGTTGTACTGACCCATGACAACTTCAGTCATTTTAATAAGTAATTTCAGTGTAGCAGTGGAATCATGCACAAAACATGAACCAAAATTCTATATAATAAAGACTGTTGCTTTGTTTGACAGAGCATCTTGCTGGGTTGCTTTTATGTGGGAGTATAGTTGGTAGTGCTACAGCTCTGTAGTCCCCTGAGCTAAGTTACTCTTGTGGCCTTGTCTAATTAAAGCAGACATTACTCCAGGCTGCAGCTCAAACCCTACTGGGTGACTAAAAATCTGACTATGAAATGCCACCTTGTCAGTTTTCTGGAGCTGATGAACATTGGCACCTTAAGGCAAGAGCCCTTATTGACTTCAGAGAGAACATGATTTGAGGAGGAATCAAAATTGTTCTATGCAGCAGAATTGAGTAGTTGCCCACTGACAGCAAGTGGTTGAATTGTTTTGTGAATTGCAGGCTGAAAGTTAACTGTATGCAGAATGTATTTTGTTTGCTTACAAAGTAAGCTAATTGTGACTCTGTGCTGCATCTATATGCTTGTCAGCAAGATGAGGCTATCAAATGACACCTGATGCATAAGCAGTCAACTGATTCTCCCTTACAAAGTGGCAGCACAATAAGAGGAGTACTAGCTTGTAGTGTGCAGGTGGTACACAGGTTTGAAAGTATTACTTAGCTCCCTGGGCACCATTTAAGAGTTCATCAGAGTAGTACAAGAATTACAGGGTCTTAATGCAGCTGTTTTAGCCTGAGATCATAGTTACTTTGATGTGGTGGAGACACCTGGAAGCTGCTTTGCTCCTGGATGACAGCCATCAGGTGGAGCAACACCTGTCTTATCTGCTTTCTGCTATTCCTAGCTGAGGCAGGAAGAAAATGCTGGCCTGCAAATACTTTTGCCCTGCTTTTGCTCCTGTGGGAGCTGATTCTTATTCCATTTACTGCCCAAGATCCTCTTTCTCCAGAGGACTGACTCCCACAATAGCTTTGCCTTTGTCCCCTTCTGCATATGCATGCTACTTTTTGTTATGGTTTAAATGTTTAACAAACACTTGCAGAAAATTGGAACTCCTGGGCAGAGTCTTTGTGGCTTTTGACATCAGCACATGAGAAGCCTGAACTGATGATCTGCTCAGTAATAAGCTTAGCTATGAATAGCACTAATCAAGGTCTGTTTCCTATAGTGCACATGCAAGTAGCCTGACAATGGAAGGTGATGACGGGGAAATATTCCAGCAGGAACAAAATAAAAAATCTGAAATTCCTTAGGCCAGGCCTGCAGGCAGACCTGTGTAAAACAGCAGCACTTCCTCTCAGGGAGAAATAAGTGCATAGCAGTCAGTATCAAAAAATATTTTATCAAAGTGGTCAAGGTGCCTGGGATGGGGGAAGGAATGCACAGATTCATCTGTTGGGAATTGTCAGCCCAGACGTTCAGATTGTAGTCTGGAAAGCGCTCTTTTAGCTGTAGCCACAGCTTGATACTCTAGGAAATAAAGTAGATTGCTTCAGTTTGAGTCTGGATTTTTATTTTACACACTGAGTTGGTCAGCAAGTCTGTGAACAAACAGTACAGAAGGCCTAGGGCTTCTCACACCAGGTTCTGGTACAACAAATACGTTTTACTTGCCTTGCTCTAGGAACTACACAGAGGATTCTGCTGAAGATGAAGGTGAAGAAGGTGAGGAAGCTTCTGATGAACAAGATGCTGAGGAAGAAGAGGAGGAAGAAAATTATGAAGTTGCTGGACTGAAACGTAAGGCTTTGACCATGCAGGGAAGTAACAGAAAATGTTAAGACTCTGCCTTCCATGTCCAAAAAATTAATCCAATTTCAGATTTGTACTTCTCCTCATACAGAACAGGTTCTTGGAAAATTGGGAGATTTCACAAGGAAGGCTGTGGTTGTGTCGTATGTTGCCTGGGGAGCTGGAAGTAGCTCTCTTCCCTTTGTACAAAGACAGCACTTAAAGAGATTGAAACTGTAGTGAGCTCTTGCTCACTGCTGGTTGCTCCCCTGGGTACACTGCTAATAATACACTGCCTGGCAGTCAGCAGAGGCTGCATCAGGGAAGGGTTAAATGGCATTATCTGTTACTGGTACTGACAGTCTGTGCCTAGAGAGTTTTTTGCTAAACTGAACACTGTTAATAGATTCTCCTGAAGCTTTAATCACAGTTCTCTCTCCTTACTTTTTCCTTTTCCACCAGGTTGTAACCTCTTAAATATAGGATTTCTAGTGGCAAGGTGCCATTATCAAGTAGTAAGAACAGTACTTCATCTATCCATTCCACTGGGAAGGCACAGTATTGAAGGTGTAGTGTGGCCTGAACTGCCAGCACCTGTTAGTTGCATACAGAGTGCATGCATACATGCACTCAGGATGCATGCTAGCTCGTTCCTGGTCAGCTGAATGGAATAAAATAGCATTTTCTAGACTCTTCAGTGACTACTTTTCTATTCTAGTGTACAGTGTGATCACTTACCACTTATTAGTGAGTGTATCCACTTGTTTTTTAAGAGAGTTTGACTCTGTCCCCTTTGGGCAACTCAGTACACTGAAAAGCTCAGTGTTGGAATGGTATACTCCCAGCATTTGCTTTCAGTCAAAATGCCCTTGACTAACATAAAATTAGCTTCAGACTGTCTTAACCAGGGCAGATGGTGAAATTCAGAGACTGGGACCTAAAGGCTTATCCCATGTTCTTTCAAGGGTTTCCATCTGTGTCTATCAGTCTTGATTCCCCTGCTTCATTATAGTTTCAGGGATGTTCACTGATACCCTAGCTATGTATGCTGCTTGTTGTTCTGTGGTGTATCTGTGTCCACACTTGGAGCATGTTCAGTCCATGTTGCATGGCCAAGTCAGGAGCAAAGCCAAGGTTTCCAAACAATAGTGGAAGAGTTACAGTCGCTAAAAATAAAGCACTAAATGCAACTCCTGGTTTTAAAGAGCATTGACATGGAAAGGTCACTGTGGAAAACTTTTGTTTTAATAGACAAGTCCCATTAATCCATGTGGCGTTTATCCTGAGGGATATAACTTAGAATGTTGGATTGTCAGACATCTAGCACGTGCCTCCTGCTTGACACACAAGCAGGAGTGACAGCAGACAGACATCCCACTGCCCTGACGCACACTTATCCTGCGGGGGGAGCCTGGCAAGATGATTTATTGGACAGGGCTGGATTAGAGGCTGCAGATAAAGTGCTACAGCATGCTGCATGCAGCTTGCTGAAGCACTTGTGACCAGGTGGAAGGAGCTTGTCTGGGGACGAAAACCAGCATATTCTCCTGATACACAGGGGTCATGAGAGAAACTTCAGACAAGGGAGTTGAACAGCACACTTGCATTTCCATCATTGTAAGGCTCTGACAGAGAGACTTAGCAAACGAGCAGGAACATTACTGTGGGACGTAATGCAGCAGCCCTGGTTTGGGGGATAAAATCCCATTGTTTCCCACTTGCAGCACGTGGAGCAGCTCCCTGCTGCAGTAACTTGACACTCCCTCTGCACACAGTTCACTTTTCAGGGGGGCTTAGCAACTGGTTTATCCCACTGTGTGGGCCGCTCATAAATGTTTGGAAAAGAACCCATCCACAAATGGCTGAGGAGCAAGGGGGCAGCAGGAAACCAGAGCAGTTGTGCAGGTTTCTGTACCAAGTGCTTTCAAAAAAGATGTTGCAGTTTTATTTAAAACAACTGTCCATCCTTGCATTACTTCTCCCACCCTCCCTCAAGTCTTGATGTGTCAGGTATTTGGCACTTAATTCTGCAGGCAGAGGGTCTTTCTATTACAACACGTAGGAAGCAAGCAAAGCCGTACCTGTGGCAGAGTATCTGGAATCCCACAGATGTCCCTTAGAAGTAGAGGACTTTGGGCTGGTTTGTGTGACCACCCTTAGTTAGAAGATTGTTGCCAGACAGCATTGGCCTCTGGATGGGAAGTGCGTACTTCATCTGAAGAGGGGTACTGAGCACAGCTGACATGGGCATGTGCTGGGTGAGGATGGTGATGAGAAGCTGGGTCATTCCCCTCATCCGTGGGTTCAGTAGTTTCTCTGTGCTGTGAGTGAGACTACCTGGTGTGTATGTCTGGGGAAAAGGCTTGTGATCTCTGATTCCAGGTTAACCCATGCCTCTAAGCCCATGGCTTATGTGTTTCAGTGAGACCCAGAAAGGCAGCCCGGGGCAAGCAGAGCACAGCCATGTACTCCTCGAGGCAGGGAAGGCACCAAAGGAAGAAGCAGTTGCTGCACCCTGCCAGGGGACCCCAGCAGCGGGCTGCACCTGTCAACAGCGCAGACATTGATGAGCTGGTAAGAGCCAAATTGCTCCCTGGGGGCTGCTCACATCATGAGTTACAAACGAAACAGGTGTCACACTTCCTCCCCTCCCCTTCCCAAAGAAATGCCCTGAATTGTATTGTGTAACCCGTGCCGGGCTGGAGGCGGGTTAACAAAGGAGGCATATCCTTAAGGGCCCGGTGCAAACGGAGCAGAGATATGCCAGACATCTTTCCCAGCCGCTTCCACACATTGTCCCTCCTTGATTAGCAGGCAGCCTGCAGCTTGTTAAAGGGTTTTAAATAGTATCCATATGTCTCTACAGAGAAATGGGGGGACTGAAGGCGGTCCTGCATGTTCAGAGAATGCCAGTAATGTAGGACCCTCACTCCCTGGCCTTGGCCATTCTCTGGCAGTTGTTGTCCGTATGGTCACTCCCCAACCTCCAGGATATAATTTGGCTGGCTTAGGTTTCACTTGACATTTAAAGAATAAAACCTTCTGCTCCTGAGCAATCTTGTGCGTGCGTGCTAGTTGGGGTGGAGCTGCCGCATACTGTCCTGTTTATCCTGAAGAGGGATGCACCACAGGGGATATGTGAGGATACTCTATCCCCGTGGATCACGTCACTAGCTTCTGCCATATGTCTGCTGAGCAGCACTGCTGTGGCTGTATCCTGTCACTCCTCTCGAGTGGTCTTGATTGGGGTCTTTGGGCTCACAGCTTCTTGTGCTGGGTGTGGGTGGGCTGGTTGTGCTGATCTGCAGCATCTTTTTAGCTGTTTTTTGTTGCAGATTGGAGGGCAACCAAACCAGCAAGCCCAGCATGGACTGCCACAGCCTGCTTAGAGAGATGTTCAAGTGGGAAAAATCTTACTGGAACAGCTGGGTCAGGAACTCTGACTAGGGCTCTTTCACTTACTGTTTGTTCTGGAAAGAGACCAAAGCTTTCTCAGGAATGGCTCCCTGTGTTGTGGAGCCTTCTGATTTACCCTAAGCAGATCAGTGCCTCGTGAGCTGTGGACGGTCAGAGCTGAGATGTCCCTGTGCTGGTGGCTGACCTATAGATTTGTGGGCAAATGGCTGACCTTGTGTTCTGCCTCTGTATCGGACAGCAGCATTTGAGGCATCAGCTGCTCTTTGGTATTTAAAATGGCAGAGTAGGCTCTGGAATTGGCCCTCAGTACAGTAGCACAAGTGCTTTCCCCTTCTTCTTCTCACGTGCTGTCCACCAGGGGCTCAGAGAGGGAATTTACACTCTCCATTTGCTGTCCATATTATTTGGCTTCTTCCTTTGACCCTGTTGTTTTTAAACCTATCTTGAAAAAGCTTGCTGTGCCAGGAGAAAACACAAGCAGCCTGTGAGCTATTCCCATCAGAGCTTATGGATGGGGCTCCCATTCTGTAACTCAAGCTGCCACCGTGTGTCTTGGCTGTTACCATGAACATGGTCCTGTAGCAGAGCCGTTTGCCTCTTGATTATTGTGGAAGATGTCTGCATTTGAAAGAGCTGAGCTGTTTCTGTGCAGCAGTATTACGTATCCTCCACCCCAAAAGACACTGGCTTGTAAGCAAGAGAATTGAAAAGAAAATGTCTGTTAAGAACCAACTACTTTGGCCTTGAAACTGTTTAATGAATACTACAGCCCATGGTGGTTCCCCTCCTTTTAACAGCATCCCTCCTTTGTGTGGGCAGGTCCTTCAAACAAAGAAGACAACACGTCGCCAAAGCCTTGAACTGCAGAAGTGTGAGGAAATCCTCAGCAAGTTGATCAAATACCGCTTCAGCTGGCCCTTCAGGTGAGGGCAGGTGGCTTCCTCCTCCATGTGCACAGGACTGTACCTGGGCTGTGTGTAGGTGTGGGATAGCCATGATGCAGTCCTGCTGGATCCACTTGCTGGTTGTGAGACCTGGGTTTCAAAAGCAAGTTACAGATCGGAGTGAATCTGCTCCAGTAGAAATCACCATACTCTCAGTCCTCTGCTGGACTGAAGACCTGGGGCCCTTCTGAGGTGGTATAACAGAGGGTGGTAGGCTATGAGCCAGAGAGGGGAGGATGGGATCAGTGCTTTCTGCAGCCCCCAGGATTTGCAGGTGCTCTGTAGGAGGCTCGACTGAGACAAAATAGCCTTACCTGCCATGTACCAGTCCCTATGCCTGGGCCAGTACTCTGGGCAGCAGGATGAGCTGCTGTCATTCCTGTCTTCAGCACTGCAGCCAGCACAGGGCTAACACTATAGTGCTGTTGAGGTTTGTGGGTTTGCTATGGCACTGCAGGGGGTGCAGGTTGGGGCTACTGCTCAGCAAAGGGGGTGGGGGTGGTTCACACCTCCACAGCTCTGCACTGCACAGTGCCAGGGCCCGTCATTTTCCTCCTATCTTTGTGGCTCTTCGTTCGTCAGGGAGCCAGTGACCACAGAAGAAGCCGAAGATTACTTTGAGGTCATCAGCAACCCTATGGACTTCCAGACTATGCAGAGCAAGTGCTCTTGTGGCAGTTACCGCTCGGTGCAGGAGTTCCTCTCTGACATCAAACAGGTGTTCTCCAATGCTGAGTGCTACAATCAGAATGGGAGTCATGTACTGTCCTGCCTGGAGAAGACAGAACAATGTTTGATCGACATGGTGCACAAGCACCTTCCTGGCCACACGTATGCACGCAGGAAACGTAAGAAGCTCTCTGCCAGGTGCCAGGGACTGGAGGAGCAGGAAGGCGACAGTGAGTCAGAGCCCCTTGAACATTCCCGGGGGCGGAAAAGGAAGAAATGAGGGATGGGAGGGAACTAGGGGGAGAGCCAGAGCTGGAGCAGGCCTTCTGGTGCTGCTGGGCAGCAGGATGGGTTGTCTGAAGGGAGTTAAGAAGCAGCAGGCACTTCTCTATTAATACAGCCTTTCCTTTGGCCTGTCCTAGCTTTATTTTTTCTGCAATTTCCTCAAATATTTGGTCATCCATTGAGTGAGCAGAGATGACTTAACTGCTTCCTACAAAATACACAAAGCTCATACATGTCTGTCCTGCTAGGAGGGGAAGGTGGGAGGGCAAGGGAAAGGCCTAGCCAAAGTGTGTGAAGCCCGATCTAGCTTGGGCGCTCTTGGCTTTCTTGGAACGAGCCACTTCTTCCACTCTGCAAGCAGCCAGCAATGGAGCATGGTGGAACCTCTGCTGTCTGCTGCCTGTGATGTGAAACCAGCCTTGAGCTAGTGTAGGGAGGGATCTTACTGCTTCACAGATAGACTGGGTGTGATCAGGCCAATGGGCTGCTAGTTCTTGTATGTATATATTTATATGGTATTAATTTTGAGCCCCCACTGAAGGGTTGTGTAGGGCGAGCAAGCACTTAAATTTATAGAGACACAGCTTTCACCAGCATCCTAATACAATTGGCTTCAAGGTGCTCTTGCTCCCCGCCCCCCCCACACTCCCCCCCACCCTTGGGGAGCAATCTCTGGAGGTTGTGCTCTGAAGAGTTCTTCTGAGATCAGCTCTCCACACATAAGTTGCAGAGAATAGGCAGTTGGTTTCCCTGCTCACCTTGAACAGCACACAATCATGTAGCCCTTTGGATGAACCTAGTGCCAGAAGTATACCAGAGAGCATGTCTTTCTGCACACCCTGTAGGGCACTCCAGGGCAAGGGGAACAGCAGAAACATGTTCTGTGTAACTTTTTAAAATAATTTTCTAGTTATTAAAAGTGGCTTGTTTCTAGCTGTGATCTTGTATAAAGAACATCTGTAAGATACTGTTGTCTTGCTTTGGCACATGTACAGTTTATATCAAATTGTGTTTGCTGTATATTTTCCCTCCTCTGAAAACTCATTTTCCTATCAGTAGCTGGAGTTACACTGGGGGACTTGTTGGTGGGGGTTTCCCAGTCCCTCTCTAGCCATGCTCTCATCTCCTTTTGTAGTAACACCTTCCCTAGCTCACCTCTCTTGCACCCCCCCAGCACCATGAGGACCGTCCCACACAGGCTGACCAGTGGGGAAGCTCTATCCTGTTGGGAGGCTGCTCTGCCATGGCCCCAGCAGTGGGTTCTGCTACTTGGGATACTGACTTTTCTCTAAGAAAATAATGTTCTTTAATCACCTCTCCCTCTCCATCATTACAGGTTTTGATCATACAATTAAGGCTTGAACTTTTTATTATAGAATTCTTCAGTTTAGAACGAACTAGTCACAGTGCTGTTCTATACTGGTTTTGTAACACAGAAAAACAAAAGCAGCTGTTATGGCTCCTGTGATTTGAGAATAAAATTGAGATCCTCGATTAAAAAATTGCAGCCTAGTTTTGTGAACTTTTTTATTAACAGGTATTTGTTTCAGTTCTGGACTGATGGCTGTTGAGACTAGACAGGTTTCCAGCCACTTCCCTCTTCCCCTCTCCCCAGCCTCAGCTCCATGCCCCACAGAATAGCACTGACGTTTGTATTTCGCACGTCCCCTTCAGAGGCTATGTTTTGTCCTATTAATAGAGAACATTTTCTGCAGGTCCTACACAGTGAAACCTTTGGAACTGTATGTTTTTTAAAAATAAATGTCATTTGTGGCGGGAGGGGTGGTCTGCTAAGGGCTGTACTTGTAATAAATTGGAAAGTTAAAAAATAAACATTATGTACTTGTGTTTGTAAAACTGGCTTGCATCAAGTCCTTTGTAGGTGCCCTCTGTGCAAGACTGAGACATCTCATGTTCCACAGAGCTCTGCTTTCCTCAGAGCCTGCATCAGAAGTGATACAGCTGTCTTAATTCTGGAGGGAAAAAGGAGGCACAGAGTAAAGGATCAAAGGAGCACTGAGTCTGGGTTAGGTCAGCTTACAACTCTGTAGAACCATCTTCTAGGCTGAGCTCTGCTCACATTTGGTTATACCAGCTCTTGGTCTGTGCCTCTGGTCCAGGTGGTGTACCTGCTCAGACAGGTGGGTTGTGCTGCTGTTACCATTTCTGTGATGGGGCTGTCTTTGCACGATGCATTTTCCTAAGCTTTGCTGGGCAGAAGGTTATTTGCTGGCATGGAGGTGTGTGCTTTGAGCTGGCCCTATTGATTGTCCTCCCCAAAGACAAGGGGATGTTCTTTTTCCTCCTGGACAGTGAAAGGGTCAGGAGGGAGCAGTCCTTGAGCTGGCTGCCCCTTTCACTCCGTTCTCTTCCTTTGGACTGCAGATATTGCTCCTGCAGCAAGATGCGGGGCTCTTTACTGCATCATGGCACTGTGGGTTGTTCTGAAGGGACTAAAAGGGAGTGATGAGGGGAGCTAAATAACTGCTCTTTCACCTCAGCATTGTGTGGCTGGATTGCCATCAAAACTTCCTCCCTAGGTCTGTTAATGTGCATTTTGTAACCACAGCCCTGTTTGCTGCAGTTCAGAGATCAGTGAGGACTGTTCCTGCTGTGTCTGAAAAGCATGGCTCCCAAGGGGAGCCATCAGCTCTTTCCCAGTGTGAGTGGGATGCTGCTCTGCCATGCTTCAGCATGAGGCCAAGTAACCAGTTGTTGCTGATGTACCAGTCAGCTATACAATGAAGGTGTTGGTCAAAGTTTGTACTTCTACCAGTGTCATAAGGTCAGAGGTGTGATGCCTTCCTGGGCATTGCCATTGTCCTGAATATTTAGGAGCAGAGCTGGGAGTGCTCAGGAGCTGATCTGAGCCAAGTGGGGTCCAGATCTGCTGGGCTGAGCAGGCTTTAGACCCCTTCCTCCTTCCAGGGCTTTGTGGGCTTTCAGATTACTGGCAAGAGATAAATAATGCTTTCCTCAGAGAAGCCTCATCCCCACACCACAAGCGAAGGTTCTGCCTGTTGGATGTGCAACAGGACCTGGGTGAACCAGAGCATGACTCAAGCTGGGATGGGTCCAGGCCTCAGTGTGGAGATCTCACACCAGCATCTGCTATAAGACCTTTTCTGAGATTCGCTTTTTATAGCAGCTCCTGCATGGCATTAGTGTCCTATAAATAGCTGTCCCTGCTCTGTGCTGGCAGGCAGCTGTGGCACCCCTGGTGCTGCAGGCTGGTGGGTGATGGCAGTCCCAGCTGCACCCACTGTTGCTCTGGGTGACAAACCAGGGCTGGGGATGCCTGCGTCTTCTGGAACTGCAGCGTGGCCTCAGAGAGTGGCTTACAAGGACCCTCTGCCTGGGTCCCATCTCAGCTTCCTTGAAGCTTAATGATTAATATTAAGCAACTAATGGTCCATGTGACTTGGGATTTTTTTAGCACCTTTTCAGAGCACAGAGAATTTATTTCTGTTGCTGAAGGGACCCGGGACCTTCCTGTTTTGTGGGGCAGGGGCGATAATGTCTGCAGCTCCAGGAGTGCTGGGGAGCAGGAGCCTGGGCCAGGACTTTGGGGTGGCCTCAGCCTCTGAAGCCTTGCCTCCTGTGCCTCAGGCAGTTGTGACAGGCAAGCAGAAGGGCTCCCTGTGGGGATGGGACAGGGCCGAGCTCGGCCTGGTCTTTAAAACCAGACCAGCTTCAGCTCGCATCCTGTGAGGGCTGAGTGCACAAGTGTTGGCAAGTGTTTTGGGGGGGTTGCTATGGTTTGGTTGTGTTTGTGGCTGCTCCAAGTAGGGAGGGGAGATGGCCTGCAGGGTCTGGGGTGAGTTGGGGGTGTGGGGGCATGGGCAGCTGATTCTCCCCAGCACACCCTGGGCTTGAGGAGCTGCAGAAAAGCAGTGACACCAAAGTGGTCTGTGCCACGATGTTGAGAGCTGCTGTGACAAAGGCAGGGTCCCCAGCAGAAGGCAGGTCAGAGGGGCATCTCCAGCTTGGTCTGGCTCTGTGGCACTAGCAGGGCCAGCCCTGCTGAGCTCCTGGGGCCTGCAGTGGAGCCAGCTGGGCTGCTGGGCCTGATAGCAGGCAGTAGTCAGGCGCCGGCAGCTCCACCACTGTGTGATAGCTGGGGCCCAGCAGCATGCACTTATCTGGGTGAGTGCTTGAGAGGCAGTGAGCTATTTGGCAAGCACCAGGGTGCTCAAGGGCAGGGTGTCCCCACCAGACTCCACAAGCCACCCAAGGAGGTGGAACATGGACTACTGCTGTTGCTGTGCTGTGTGTCTGTGTTCATGCTGTTGCTGCGCTGAGCCAGCTTGGGCCTTGGCACCACATGCTTCCCTGCACACCAGAGGTCTGGCAAGACCCTTAGTAGCAGCACGGCTGGTTCATGGGTTGCACCTCTGGTGCAGGCATGTGGCACCCAGGTGAATTGCCCACTGCCCAGCTCCCTGTGCTGGACTTTGGAGCCTGTCCTGGAGCCAATATTGACTCTCCTGCCCCAGGTCATGGCCCTTTTATCTGCCCAAACAGACCCTCCATGGCAGGCCAGAGATCCCAGGAGGCTACAACCCCACCCACCCAAGCCCTGCAGCAGGGGTAACAACATGGGGGTCCCTGGCCTGGGACCACTGTGACCAGCCTGGGAATGGGAATGGGACCCGCCTGCTCAGCACCTGCTGGGCTCCAGCGTCACAAGAAGACGTCCCAGCTTCAGGGCACCCACCACTGGGTGCCAAGGGATGCCCTAGCACCACAGGGCCCCTGCACAGGAGCTGCATGCCAGCAACTGCATGTCAGTGCTGTCTCCAGCTCTGCTCAGGTGTGGCTGACAGCAGCACCAACTCCTGGGGGTGGCGGACAGTATCACTCACCTTCTCCCAGTGTCCCGGTCCCCCCAGCACTGGTGGGGGGATAGATTAAAGGCACTTTGTTTCATCAGTCACACCAACGACCCTGGCGCACAACGCCCTGCTGAGCTCAGCGGCTGCAGCAGGCAAGGGGCTGGGGCTGCGTAACCCATCCGTGCTGCAGCCTTAGGGCTGGCTGCTCACAGCTGGCCCGTGGCCATGGGCCCCTGCCACTGCTCCTCCAACTACAGCTAGGCAAAGGGTGCAGCTCCCTCGGCCAAGCTCTGCCTGTCTCTTTCAATCCTGCAGCAGCCTTCTGCAGGGTGGCAGTAAGACAGGTGGACCAGGACAGGCTGGGGTCAGCACTAGCCCCTGCCTCTGCCCAAGGGTGCTTGGCAGGGATGAGGAAGCCTCCCAGTGACTGGGTTAGGGTACAAGGGCTGCTCTCATGCTAAGCACATGTTGTTAGCCTGGCCCTGCTGGGGCTGGCAGTGGGGAGACCTATACAGAGGGGATGTGGGGAGGGGAAATGGCTGCCCCCACAAGCAGCTTCCTGAGCTCGCAGCTCTTGTCAGGGCTCTGATCTCAAGGCCTTTGTCGGAGCTGGTGCTAACCTGGGTGTGCTAAGGAGGCTCACTCACAGACTTGTTGCTCTTGAAAGAGGGACGGGAAGGCCCCAGTGCTGGCTAATTAATTAAGACGAAGAGGTCTGAGCCCAGCTCCCCACTGGTGCCAGGCACAGACCAGACACAGCCCAGCCCAGCAGGCCCAGAGCAGTGCTGCCCTCCGCTGCAATGAGCCATGCCCTGGTTCCCTCCGCGGGGCAGCAGCCCCTGCGCCCGAGTCCCAGCAGAGCTACCCCAAGCCAGGCTTGGCAGTGCACCCAGTGCCCCAGCCACTCCACCCTGCCCACAGTGTGGTGCAGACAGCCCCCAGCTCCGCCCCACAAGAAGCCATGACGAGCACCAGCTGAGGCTTGAGTTTCCCTCCTGACAATGGGGAAGGCGAGATGGGATTGTAACTGGAGCATGGGATAAATAAAGCTGCCCAGAAGTTTCCATTACCCACACCTCAGGCTTCTGTTTGGCACATCAAAGCCAAGCCCTTTCCCACCCCCACCCCAAGCCCAGCACCCTAGCTCCCAACCAGCCACACTGCCTGGACACTGCACTGCCCCACAGGTCCTGCTTGTGCCCCGAGCCCCCCCACCTGGCACAGACACCCCAGCATCTCATGGTACCAACACGAATCACCTACCGAGCAACAGAATGGAAAAGATTATTCATCAGGGCAACACAAGAAACCTGCAGTAGGAGGCAGCAGGCGCCAAGCCCAGACATGGAGAAGCCACAGTGCTGAGTGGGGCTAAGCCAGACAGAGGGAGCAGTATGCTCCCCATGCTGAGGGTCACCATGCCAGGTGTGGGGTGCAGGGAGCCCCCAGGTGCCCACCCCAGCCCAGCACCTGGGATGCTGAAGAAGGGCATGGGGTGACCGGTCCCAACCACGGCAGAGGGGACGCTCCCCTGCAGCCTGGGAAGAGGCTGCCAGTCATGCACCCATCATACTCCCCGTCCCCGGGGACCATGGTCCCTGGTCTGCCACCTCAGCTCCTTCCAAGCCTGGGGGCTCCCATGTGGTTGTTCTCAACCCCCTCAAATTCCTCCAAACAGCATGAGGCTCAGTTTGAAATAACACATCCAGGGTTTATTGTTTTTTCCATTCCTTGCAGCTAATGATTAAAAAAAAAAAATCTAAAATAAATTACAGAATTAAATAAACACAAACTGGATTATTCCCCTTCCTGCCCCAGCCCCTGCTGCCCTCCCCTCTACCCCCCCAAAGAAAGCGTTAGAACAGTCACTGGATTTGGCAACAGCAACAAAAACAAAACAATCTCTAGGAAAAAGCAGCTACTTGTCAGGGTCGAGTGGTGCCCAGGGAGCTCCCTTCGGGTCCCGCAGACCTCATCACCCCCAAACCAGTGTGTATTCACTCTCCTGCCACTCTGCCTTTGCCCTCGCCCCTTCCCTGCACCCAGCAGCTCCCGCTCCAGCGTGGACTCCCAGGAGGCTCCACTGCACTCCCCCGTCCCTTACCCGTGACACTCGCTCTCCCAGCATGCCGTCCCCAGGGAGAAGCAGACCCTGCTCTAGACATGCGTTGGGTTGTCCAGATACGGGTCTGTTTTGGTCATATGCAGCATGACCGTCGGGGCTTTGTAGTGGCAGTGCACCCCGCTGCAGCTGACCCCACTGCAGGGCTTGCCCCTAGTCCTCATGCCCAGCTTCCTGTTGCACAGGCTCTGCCAGGTCTGCAGCGTCTTGGAGCTCCATACCCACACCCCACTGGTGATGCCCACCACCAGTGACATGAAAATCTTTAGCATAAAGACAGCCACGGTGGGCACCGAGGTCTCCAAGGAACAGTTGGCTGCACGCCGGCCAGGAAGGGGCACGCAACCACGCTCCAGGGCCCTGAGGTTCCAGTAATCCATGTTCAGCCGCTCATAGAAGTAGCAGACAATGACGCAGGTGGCCGGGACAGTGTAGAGGATAGAGAAGACACCAATCTTCACCATCAGCTTCTCCAGCTTCTCTGTGTTGGTACCGCCTGTCTTCATGATCTTCCGGATATGGAAGAGGGCAACAAAGCCTGTAAGAATGAAGGAGGTGCCGATGACCAGGTAGCAGGAGAGTGGGATGAGGACAAAACCAGTCAGGGCGCTGACATCCATGCTCCCCACATAGCACAGCCCTGTCAGCTCATCCCCTGCCACCTTCCGCATGGTGAGGATGATGATGGTTTTCAAAGCTGGGATGCCCCAGGCAGCCATATGGAAGTAGCTGCTGTGGGCTTCGATGGCCTCGTGTCCCCACTTCTTCCCAGCAGCCAGGAACCAGGTGAGTGTGAGGATGACCCACCAGAGCGAGCTGGCCATGCCGAAGTAGTAGAGGATGAGGAAGACGATGGTGCAGCCCGTGCTTTCCAGTCCCTCCTGGATGATGTAGAGCTCCCCATTCTCCCGGTCGCAGGCGATGTTCTCAGCCCCTGCCACCGAGCGGATGATAAAGGCCACTGAGTAGACGTTGTAGCACATGGAGAGGAAGATGATGGGTCTCTCAGGGTACTGGAAGCGGTGCGGGTCAAGCAGGAAGGTGAGCACGGTGAAAGCAGTGGAGACAAAGCAGAGGGTAGACCAGACAGCCATCCAGATGAAGGCAAAGTCTTTGTCCTCCCGGGACCAGTAGACATCCACCCCAGGGGAGCACCTGGGTGCACAGGAGAGGCTCTTCTCCACATACTGGAACTTCTCAGGGTTGTCGCAGGCCCCCAGCCCATCGGGCCCCCGGCCCTCAGCAGTGCCCGGTGGCCAGGGCCGGGGTGCCACAGGCAGCATGCCCTGGCCCTTGTGGGGCTCAGCAGCCGAGGCGTTCTCAGGGGCCTCCATGCAGAGGGCGTTGGGGTCATTCTTGGTGGGCAGCTTGCCGCAGTCTAGCGACTCAGGCCAGCCGAAGTTGAACTGCTCCATGATGGGGACGCACTTATGGCGGGCCTGCTCGCACATGGGGCGGCAGGCGGGGATGCTGGCGCTCACCTGGTCGGTGCACATGGGCGCGTAAAGGGAGCAGAGGAAGAAGCGCAGGTGGACGTGGCAGCCGTACTCCACCAGCGGCGCGAACTCGTGCAGCTTCAGCGCAGCCTCGCGCTGGCTCTCGTGTCCCAGCAGGTTGGGCATGCGGGTCAGGTTGTACCCGATGCCGCGGCACATGGGGATGTCCACGGGCTGGCACCGCGCCGCCCGGCCCCGCGCCGCCTCCAGCGCGCCCAGCTCCAGCCCGCGGCCGGCGGCCGCCAGCTGCCACAGCACCGACAGGGCCAGCCGCAGCCGCAGCGCCGCCATGGCCCCGGCCCCGGCCCCGGCCCCGCGGCTACAGCGCCGCCATGGCCCGGCCCGCCCGCGCCCTCCGCCGCCTCCGGGCCCCCGGCCCGGCCGCTCGCTGCCGCGGCGGCGCCGCCCCGGGGCAGCGCCCCCCGCCCGCCGCCGCCGCCCCGCGCCCCATGCGGCGGCCGCCCCGCGCCGCGCCGAGCCCCGCCGAGCCCCGCGCAAGGCGGCGTCCCGGGACAGCACCGCCCGCCCCGCGCCGCCGCCACGCCCCCGGGGCGGGCACGGGGACGGGGCCGCGCCTCCGCCGGCGCGTGGGGGGCGAGGGCGGCCCGCGCGCGCCTGGGGGCGCGGGGGACGCGGGAGCCGCGCCCGAGGCGGCGGGGGGGAGCCAGCCCCGCGGCCGGTGCCGCGGCCGCCCCGGCGTCCCCGGGAGGGGCTCCGGTGCCGCCCGGGCAAGGGCGCCGGGGGGGGCCGGCCGGTGGCCCGGTCTCATCGCTCGGGACGGGCTGCCGGGAGAGCAGCCCCGCGGGCGCAGCGGGGCAGTACCGGACGCCCGCCGGGAGCGGGGCCAGCAACCGGGGGTGCCCGCGGCGCACGGGGTGCGGGCTGGCGCCGGGGCGCAGCGCTGTTCCCAGGCATTCCTGCAGACAGCGCTGAGCCCCGCTGTTTATTTAGTAACGAAATAACAGGCTGTCAGCGCTGCTCCTAATCGCCATCCACACGCTGACACTCCAGCAGTGTATTATTTAAACATACCCAATTCTGTGATATAAGGAAATTCCATGGGAGCCGCTTATCAGTTACTATAACAGTGTGGGAGATAAGCAGAGTGCTGGAATTTCCTTCTATCACAGGGCAACTGCTCGCCCAGCTCTGGTGCCACTGGGAGATGACAATCAGGGAAAAGCGATAGCGGGGTGCTCACTGGAGCCGTGTCCCATCGGCTTGGGGTTACTCTCAGGAAGCACTGGCTCGCACACCCAGCTGGCACTCAACAGCACCCAGGTTCAGGCCATCCGTGCCTTGGGTAAGGTATGCCACACTTCTCCTTGTGTGCTCCAAGAAATGGGCATGTGTCGTTGGCTTTTTTTTTTTTTTTCCTCTTCCCTGCTGCAGGGCAGATTTGGGGGCAAATCCACACCCATGGTCCACTTGGCAGGAACAACCATGTCCCCAGGAATGATGCTGTGGCTGAGTTAGGGTGGCACCAGCATAACGGGTACTAGGACATGTCCCTGGGGTCCCTTGTCTTTTTCTTGTCTCCTCCTCCCTTTCGGCCACTCCAAGATGTGGCCCCATGTCTGGGCTGTGTGTCCCACGTAGGGTGAGGGACCCAAGGGTGGCACTGCCACCACTTCAGGGCACCCTACACCCCAAAGCCCAGCTCCCGGCTTCTTGCAGCTGAGGCAAACCCAGCATCCCTTTATAGACCCATTTGCTAAGAAAAACTTGGAAACATGACATGGCAAGAACCACGAGTCAGAAAACAGCTCTGAGTGCCCAGCAGGGGGTTGGGTGTGCAGCGGGCACAGCAGTGCCCACAAGAGGCAGCTGGCAGGGCCTTAGGGTGCCTGAGCCTTTGCAGCGCCGTCTTGCCTGAGCCGCCTCCCATTTTGCTGACACTGGGTCCTCCTGCACGTTCATCCAGTGGGGTTGTGCAAAAGGAAAAAAAAATCTATCTGGACACTTCTTGCTGCCCCTGCAGCTCCCAGAGCTGCTGCCTGGACTGTGAAGGGTTAACGGGGGGGGTGGGGGGGGAGGCGAACTCACAAATAAATGTCTTTTAATTTAATTTTGCTTTAATATGTAAAACTGTTGCTCTTGGCAGGGGGTGCTGCAGCCCAGCCAAGAGCAACACGTGGATTTTCAGAGTCAGGGGGCTCCCTTCAATGCGGAGCAGTGGCCACTGCTCAACTCCGCCCTGCACTCCAGGGTGACACCCTGGGAAGCCCCCCACCCTGTTCAGGTGCCCCACGGGATGCCCAGGGGGCCCAAGGGCCCCATGTGGAGAGCAGAGGATCCATGAAGCCTCCCCAGCACCTCACACACCCGCTGCATGGAGGCTCAGTCCCTGCTGTGGGGGCAGGAGGGGGGGACAACTGTGCCACTGCCCCCCGCCCAAACTTGGCCAAATCTTGACCTTTTGGTGCACTGACAGTTAATGAGGCAGTCAGTGGTGACTATGCCCGCCCACTGGTAAGCAACCTGCCCAGCTGTGGATGGCAGTGCTGGCCCCCCAGTACCTGCCAGCACAGCCCCTGTGGCACAGCTGAGAGGGGTGGGGAGAACTGGGGCTGCTGGGGGAGGAGGGGGGGGGGGCTAGACACGCTGAAAGCACCATGCCCATGGCTGGGAGAGCGAGCAGCATGGCCATGCACAGAAGCCGAGGTGTCCAGCAGGTCTGGAAGCCTTGCAGTGAAAACAAGAGCACCAGTTAGAGCAACACAGCAGATTTATGGCTTTGGAAGTGTCCCTGGGCTGAGAATCCAATATCAATAGCTTGAATAAAGAAATCACAGAGACTGCACAGAAATCCTGCCCAGGAAGCATCCAGGCTGGTGGAGTGAGGCCATATCACAGGAGCCCGGGAGCCTGTGGTTCCTGGCAGCAGCTTTGCCCCATTTCCTTTCTTCCCGTCAACAGGGCTTGCAGACCTGTGCAAGATCCTCAGCCAGGGAGGGAGAAGGAGGGGCAGGAAGGCCACGGGTTGAGAATAATCCCATGTTGCTGCCTGGCTGCAAAGAAAGGCTGCAAGATGCTCCCCCCTCCCCCAGCATCCACATGGATGGGCACAGGGTCTGGCGGGATCCCTTGGCACCAGTGATAGGGACAGTCTCAATGGGAGTGATGGAGCAGGGGAGGGGGGATGATGGAGAAGGTGAGGCTGTGATGGAGCACAGGAAGGGATGATGGAGGGGGAGAGGGGGATGGAGCTGGGAAGGGGCCTGGGGTGCTGCACCATCAAGCCCTGGCAGGGTCAGGCAGCATGTGCACAGGAACATGAGGGCCCCATGCCCTCTGTGCTACCTCTGCCCAACTCTTTGCCAGCTGGTTCAGGTCTGCCCACATGGTCTCAGCTCTTTGCAGTGCCAGGTTCACAGGCAGGGGCTGTAGCAGGGAATTAGAGCCCAAAAAGCAAGGACAGGCCAGCAGCTGTGCCCAGGAGCAAGCCTCAGCACCAAAGGACCCTGTGCTCTTGGTACCAGCTGGAGGGAGGACGAGGGTACAGCCGTGTGGGGATCCAGTCAATTTTCCCTTCCTGAAGAATTTCACAGGAATAGCTGGTGTGAAAGGCCAACTGGTTCAATTTCAAAGGGATGCCAGCACCAGGCATGGATAGGCTGGGGAGCAGCTGAAGGGGGCTATCCTGGGAGAGCCCCCACCAGGCTGTGCCCCACATCAGGTACTTCATGGGGCCCCAGGCTGGCACCCACCTGGGCACCTGTGTGGATGGTTGGGTCTCCCTGCACCAGTGGTGTTGGTGGCCACAAGCGATCCCCAAGACTGGACCCTTCTGTTCCCGTGCCAGGCAAATGCATATATGTGTGTGCTGCAATGTGCCTGCCAGGCTGGAGCAGGCCATGGGATGCTCTGCACCCTGTGGCCTCCATGAGCAGCCCCCCACTCAGCACCAGACTCCCCCCTGTAGGCATGTGGCAGTGGAGCTGGAAGCTGGGGATTTCTGGGGACAGACACCAAAGAAATGGGGGCAGGAACGTGGCACCAGCAGGAGGAGGTGGGTGAAGCAGCTGGAGTTTCGTGGCACTGTCCCTGCCCCAGCCCCAGCCAGCACCAATGGAAGGGAAAAGCCATTTCTTCCCTGACTCAGGCATTAATTATAGCAATGCAACGAGAGCCCCGGGGGGAGGAGGGGGGGAGGGGACGGATTAACAACCCCCCTCATCCTGCTCCCAAGTTGCAGCTATTTTTATGGCTTCACGGGACTCTACAGCGTGTGTCACTGGGCAGGCAGCCCTGTCTAGGAAGGACACTGTGGGCATGGCAGCACCAGAACATGGCATAGGGCAAGCCAGTGAGCAGTGGGCATGGCCTCGCGTCCTGGGGGCTCCTGCTGTCCCCCAGACACTACCTGACAGCCCTGCAAGGCTGCATGTTGAGACACCTGGGCCCTTGCATGTGTACCCTTAAAGGACAGGGCTTGTCCCCTCCTTGTCTCACTCACCTTCCATCTGCACACTCACTCTCCAGGCTGTAATGGCAGGGGATGTCACGTTCTCCCAGTCCTGGTGCCAGGCTGGTGTGGGGTAGGCAAGCGATGCCAAAGGCTCTGTAGGGTCTCCAAGGGCCTGTAAGAGCCCCATCCATGCCCTTCCAGCTTTGAGCCAAGCCAGGGCCTGACCCAACACTGCATTGTGGGGAAGAAAACCTCTTTGCAAATGCCCCCATGGCCTTTGGCCCCTGGCAAAGGGGGACAGGGGATGTCCCTGCCATGCTGCTGTCCCTGTGTGGGACATAAACTGCATGCTCACAGCCAGCAGAGCCAGCGCCTCTGCCACACTGCAGAGAAGGTTTCCAAACATTTCCTGGAGGATTTGGGATTTTTTTCCCCTTTCCCCTTGGTGTGTGGTTTTGGTAACTTCAGTAGTTGCAAGAGCCATGTTCAAGAAGGTCAGTGGGAGCCATAGGCAAGGCCAGGCATGTCTGCACCAGATGCAAGCCTGGAGGGAGCAAATGCATTGGCTGGGGCTGGAGGAGGTGAAGGTGCTGAGGACATGTCTCTGTGTATGTCCATGTCTCCACCCATGCCAGCCACACATCTTGCCCAGCTGGGAGCTGTGGATGTGGTCCTTTGTTTGCATTCCCCACCTAAAAGGGAGATTGTGCAGCCCTGGACAGTAAGAGGTGCTACTGGAATGTTGTAAAAAAAGACAAAGCAGGGTACTGGGTGCTGAGACACACACCAGGGATCAGGGTGCGTGGTATGAGGGCAGAGAGAACAGGCTAAGAGCCCTGCATGGAGACTCTGGCTCGAGGCTGCTCCTGCCTTGTGCTCTCTTCTTTCATCTCCGTCAGCAGGGTGTTGGGGATGCTCAGTGCCCACTGCTAGCTCTGAGCTTCCCCTCACTGCTCCCAGGGGTGGCAGAAGAACAGGATTTATCCTTACCAGTAGAGGGGATGTGGGCAGGGGGATGGCATCCCAGCTGCATCAGGCCTCGTTAGGGCAACAGCAGCCTCTCTCCAGAGCACAATGGGACAGCTCGGAAGAAACACCCTGCTGCTGGCAGCCATCCCTACCCTAGAGCAGCTGGGGGCAGGCAGCACAGGGCAAGGCCCTGGCCCCCTGAGAGCCCTGGGAGCCTGAGGGACCAGCACGTGGATGGGGACCATGTGCAGCATGGGACTGGTGGCTCCCCAGCCTCCATGCTCAGGGGTCAGAGCAGGATGGCAGTGGGGTGCCCCTGGGGGAGCCCCAATGGGGAGGTGGCTAGCACAGGGACAGGTGAGAAAATAAGGCTGTCCCCCACCATCTCCCTTGGCTGCTTTTCCTGCAGACACTATTTTTAGCTGGTGAGTGTGGCTGATAATGCAGCTGGAGGCACAACCAGCTGCTTCCAGCCTCCTTTGAGGGCTGGGACGCACAAGCCTGGCCTGGAGACCCCAGCCTGCCCCAGCATCCTCCTCAGAAAGCTGGGCTGAGCCATGTCCTGCCCCAGCCTTCTTGCTCACCCCAGCAGACCCTACCACAGGGAGGACAGGACACAGGTAGGCCTCAGCATCAGGCATTCACTCTGAACCCTACTGATGGCAACATCAGCAGTTCACAGCAGCTGCCTCACAGAGGCTGGTGGAGGACTGAAGCTCGCTGCCAGCAGACTGAGCTCTGGGAACAATGGGTCATACAGCCACCAGACCATGCCATGGGGTGACTGTCTGCCCCACAGCTGACCTTCAGTGTTCCCCAGTGTCCTGGCAGACCAAGAACAGGCAGAGGAGAAGCATGGTGTTTGAAGCTGGCTCTGTTGTGCTCTCAGATGACTTCCCAGGCTAGCACAGAAGCCCTTTCATCCACAGCTCTGCTGCCTGCCTCTTGCACCCGCTTGCTTTGCCAAAAAGGAGCTCTTCCCCAGGACGCCGTATCCCACAGCCCTGTGGTGCCACTGGGCTGTGCTCCCAGCATGCCGGTGTCAGCAGCGGCCCCAGTGCAGGCACACACTCGGCTCTTTCTTCACCCGGTCCAGGCCCCTCAGCCCCGCACACAGCCCAGTGCTGGCAGGCGGGCCTGCACTGCACAATGTGCCTCCTTGTTCGCCCTGTCCCAGGGCCTGCTTGCGGGGAATGGCAGGGAATCGCCTCCGTTTCCTGCTGGAGTTTTATTACATCTCCATATAAATAAATAAATACGGCTCAGAGGAGAAGACGAGAACCATGGGGCAGCTTAGAGCCAGGCAGGACGTGGGCTGGGCAGAGCCCTGTGGCGGGGCCAGGAAAGGGGGAGACGAAACCAGGTCTCACCCTGCCGGGAGCACCCCAGCATAGCACGGGACAGTGGGAACATGCTCTTCCTGCCCTTCCATCCTTTCATCCCCTTGTCTGTATCCCTATGCTTTCTTGCCTTTCACACTGTGCAGAGCAGCGTGCTCCCCAGGTAGAGTTTCAGGCTCTTCCAGGCATCCCTGCCTTCCCCCACTCTTGTGCCTCTCCTTCATCCTCCAGTGACTGCAGCAGCCCTGTCCTCGCACCCAGCTCCTCACAGAGCTGAGGATAGCCAAGACACTGTGCTGGGCTGGAGATGCTTTTAACTTCCTACTACTTCCTAGTAGGCCAAAGTGCCCATTCGGCCAAACCAAGGCAGGTGCCCAGTGACAGCTGAATGCACTGAACCCACAGAGCCCCCAAAACCTCCCCTGCTACCTGTAAGTGTGGGTGGCCTCTTGGCAGCCCTGTGTGCACATGCCAGAAAGTCACAAAATTATAGAATCAGTTAGATGGGAAAAGGCCCTTAAGATCATTGAGTCCTCCTCATACTTGCTGCAGACTGTAACACCCCTGTGGCAGAAGCCTTTCTCCCAGCTGCGCAGCCATGCTGAGCAGCCAGGGCCAGCACCCAGCTACCACAGACACTGTAATGGGGCAGGGGTGGCCTGGGAAGAGTTTTGGTGCTTCCACCAGTGCTTTTGGGCTGGGCTGGCTTCAGGCCCTTCAGCAAAGTTCAGACTGAGGCAGATGAGACAAAAGCAATCTGCAGCTGAATATGTGCACATCCCTGAGATCTCATCCCCTTCCCAATGCTCTGTTACTGAACAGAGCTCATTGCCACTGGGGAACGCAGTACTACACTGCTTCTTTTCTTTCCATGACCCAAGTCAGCCCACGTTCAGGTCACTGTCCTTCTTCTTCCTGACAGTTCCTACCTAATGTTGTGTCTCCTCTTGCTCTCAACCAACCACCTGGTACGCATGTCCTCCCCTCCCATCCAGATCTTCCTTCAGTACTTCCCTCATCTTCTCCTCTCTGTGTGGAGTGTGCTCAGACCATCATTTCCAACCTATCCAGAGATTTGTTCCAGGGAGAAGTTCTTCAGCCATGTCTCTTATCTGTTTACCTGGGCACCGTGGTCATTCAACAATTTCCATTGCTATCTCCATCCAGCCTTAGCACATAGTTGATAACCACACAATTCTTCATTTCAGTGTGCTTAGAGCTGAGCTGCTGCGGATGAGCTGCTGCAATAAGGAACTGGATTACTCCGGCACCCGACAAGGCCAGGACTGACACTGATGTCCTGGCCAAGCCAGGTGGACACTGAGTTTTGTACACTTTTGGACAGAGGATTTCCAGCTCCAATTCAACTGAAAACAGAACCCTTCTTGCCTTGCTGCCTCACTGCCTGCAGACTTTTGGACTTCATGCCCAAACAATTGTTTCCTTATCACCAGTCACTCTGGTCCTCATTGAGCCTGGCAGAGACTGTCTGACCAGACATCTGATACTTACACTCATGAGTGATCAGCAAAAATCGATCGCCTGCCAACACCCGCTGGCAGTGCCATACCCAGTCGAAGACACTCCTCAGGGATGTCCCAACCTGACCCAAGTGGGATGGCCCAGGGACAAAGTTCAGGCACAGAGTATCCAAAATGGAGAATTAAAGCCCCAGGCAAATACTGGTGTGTGCAAGCAGCTACAGGTCCTGAGAGCATGCAGTGCACCCCAGCAGGACGTTGCTACCAGCAGCATGCCACACACCTGGTAAAAGACATCCTAATACACAAATATTTATGAAAATACTAAAGAATGCAAAGTTTTAAAATACAAACAAACAAAGCAGTGCAGATGGTGGGTAATCAGAGCACCTCCTTCTTTTTTGAAAAATTTGATTTTCACAAGCTGGGGTAGTGCCTCCTTACAGCTGTCATCATGGCACTGAGAGCTCAAGACAGAAACTTGGAATGGAAACCCTCAGGTATGTTAAACAAAAATATTATTTACCATTCACTTACTAACCCTGTTCTCATCTAGGGAAAAAAACACAGAACTCCAGTATTTATTTAACAGGACTCAGCAGTTTGGGGTTTTGCTGATGGTGCCTAAATATAGTTCATGAGAAACAAATAATCTTTCAAGGGACACCCCCTCCCTCCACCTCTCAACCACCTTTCTTTAAAGGTCAGACAACAGCAGGGAAGGCTCTGACCCCACTCTGGCAACTACTGGCATCTGGGCATGATTTTTTAAGGGAAGAGAAGGCTGGTGCACCAGCAGCTCCATGAAGGTTAGTTGACACGTGGGCACTGTGTGGGGCTCGCCCTACAACACTGATCCAACCCATTCGTGTGCTAGAGGAGGGCTTTGCTCTGTCCCATTCCTATTCTCTGGCTATTCCCTTTGGGCCTCTGCTGCCCTCTAATCAGCACCAGCTTAAGTGAGCTGGGAGCACTTAAGGAGACACAGAAGGGCAAAGGCCCATGTGCAGTACTGGGCAGGGGAATGCCTACAGGTCACGTCACATCCTGCAGTGGAGCCAGAGCAAGGTCCCAGCTCTCAGTGCTGGCAGATCACTCTGAGCCCTGTGAAGTACTCGCTTCTGCCAGACACAGTGGAGGCAGGAGAGCTGCTGCACAGGAAAGGACCACAGCTCCAGGGCAGGGAAGAGATGGTAACAGCCATGGAGATAGGAAAAGAGGAAAAGGATTAAAGACAGGGTGAGCCCTCTCTCTGCTGAAAGGTCTTAACGAGAAGAACTCATGGAAGTATTCGCAGAGGATGGGAAGTGACCCAAGTCTTCTTCCCCTGATGTCCCACCTGTGTCTTCCCATCCTTAGCATTTCCTCAGCTACCTCCTTGGTGCTGGGAAAGGCAGGAGCTTTGCCAGCCTCTTCCCGTGCCAGCTCGCCCTTCCAGGCTGGCTTCTCCAGGTGCTCTTACAGACATTAGTAGCAAGAAAAAGGAATTTTACTTAATCTGAGTCATCCTTACCTCTTTATATCTGCCATCATCTTGCCTTGTCTAAAGGGCAAAGAACTAAGAAAAGGAACATGCCCTGAAGCTGACAATGGCAAGCAGAGCTGGACAGGAATGCAAGTGTGCCTCCAGATGTGCAGCTTAGACCAGTGAGCCACACTGTGTGAATGCTGCACTCCACTGCACTGCCGTGGCTGTGGGTGAGCCATGCCCAGTCATGCCAGGGGCTGCCCTCTCAGATGGCTGTTGCCCCAGGGTACGTCTTACTTCTGAGATACCCTTTCTTCCCACCTGAAAGCCCAGAGGATCACAGGAAGCTGCAACAGCACAGCAAACCCAAGCCCAACCCTGTGCTACGAGGCTTGGCTGGTCACTGGCCACCCTCCAAGCATCCCCAGCCTATAAAAGCCTCAAGGGCTCACAGCAAAGAATCATAGGATCTCCTGAGTTGGAAGGGACCCATAAGGATCATCAAGTCCAACTCCTGGCACCACACAGGTCTACCCAAAAGTCTAGACCATGTGACTAAGTGCACAGTCCAATCTCTTCTTGAATTCAGACAGGCTCGGTGCAGTGACTACGTCCCTGGGGAGCCTGTTCCAGTGTGCAACCACCCTCTCTGTGAAGAGCCTCTTCCTGATGTACAGCCTAAACTTCCCCTGCCTCAGCTTAACACCATTCCCGCGGGTCCTACCACTGGTGATCATGGAGAACAGGTCTCCTGCCCCTCCACTCCCCCTCATGAGGAAGCTGTAGTCTGCGATGAGGTCTCCTCTCAGCCTCCTCTTTTCCAGGCTGAACAGGCCCAGTGACCTCAGCTGCTCCTCATGTCTTCCTCTCTAGGCCCTTCACCATCTTCGTAGCCCTCCTCTGGACACTCTCCAGCAGTTTAATGTCCTTCTTGTACAGCAGTGCCCAGAACTGCACACAGTGCTTGACGTGAGGCTACAACAGTGCAGAGCAGAGCAGGATGACAATCACTTCCCTCGACCAACTAGCGATACCATGCTTGATGCATCCCAGGATATGGTTGGCCCTCCCGGCTGCCTTGGCACACTGCTGGCAGTGGGTGGGATGGAAGGGCAGAGCTCTGTCCACTGCTTCCCTCCCCCAAAATCCCAGAAAGGAGAGAGGCCACTGGAGGCCCCCCATCCATCATCACGTACCCAGGGGGACAGGGAGCCCCAAGGGTGCTATGCTGCAGGAGGGGGCAGGCAGGGCCAGGAGAGGTCCTCAGAGTACAGCAGCAGGTTCCCATCCCACTGCGCTCCAGGGCAGCAGCCACTCTGCCATGGAACAGCTTCCTGATCACATCTCTTCTGCCACCCCAACCCACATCCCTTGTGGTCCACAACCGCACCCCTGCCCTACAAAGCACAGCTGGACAGGCTGGTCTGTGCCCTGGCAGGCATTTAATGTCGCAAACATCCTGGAAAAGGAAAGCCTTCCTTGCTGTCCCCACTTGTCCCCCCTCCCACCCTCTCCCCCCTTTGGGCCTCCACATTTTCCATCCTGTGAGTGCAGGAAAATGTGAAGGCATGGAAAACCAAACCATTCCCTAGCAGCCATGCCACCTTACTACTACTCATCCCCCATCACCTTGCAGTTCACACATTTCCAGTGCCTGTGTCCAGCTCTCAGGTTCTCCTTTGCCCCTAGGATGCAGGACCTGCCCTATCCCACCCAGCTCATGGCACAGAGGCACTGCCCTGTATCCAGCATCAAGCCCTCAGTGCGTGCTGCTGATGAGAGCAGCTTTCAGCACTCACTAAGGCTGTCTGGAAGGAGCCAGCTCTGCCACAGGGACCTAAGGCAGGGAAGAGAGTGAGAGCTCAGGAACGCCAGCTCAAAGCTGCCTGGAAAACCTCTGCAATTTCCCCTGCTCTCTCTGGCACTCGGTGCTTTCCCATTAGCCTTTCCAAGAATCAGCTACGCTCAGGGTGACTGCAGGCGCCTTGCAACTGCAAGCCCTTCCCTGGTGCTGTACCCAGCCCTGTCCTGCAGATACGTACGTGGCTCCAGCCTCTGGTAGCTCTGCAGTCTTGGCTAAAGCCAGCATTGCACAGGAGGACCAGCCCCTCTGCCTGGCACGTGCACGTCCCCCACAGCCTGCCCCAGCTCACACAAGACTTGCTCCATGCCCCCAGGTGTGGGAAGCTCTGGCATTTCTACCCCACCCTGCTGCAGGAAGGCAGAGCTGTAAATTTCACTTTCCCCGCTGCCGGCCAAGTCGGGCAGAGTGTCAAACACTCCCCATGCCAGGGCAGGGTCCCAGCCACAGCTTTCAGCCCTATTTTAAGTCAAATACGGATCCTCCTTTTTCCCACCCACTTCACAGATTTCTCAACTGCAACCCCAGCCTTTTCCTGGACCCTTCCTTTCTGCCCAACCGGACAAACGTGTGCTTGTGCATGCATGCATTCACACACACAGCTGCCCGTGTTCAGGGCAGGAGCTCACCAAAAGGGATGCAATCCACCACCCAAAGCGCTCTTCCACGAGAATTTCTGCCCCAAAGTAGTCTCATCATCATCCATTCCTGATGCACAGCTCCTCACACGCCTCCTCACTGAAGAGCTTGTCTTCAGCATCCTGTTGACTCAAAGCAGGATCTTGCATGCCTTTCAACTCCCACATCCCATAACCAAATGGAGGAGAGGTTCCAAGGGTCCAGTGCAGCACGATCCAGGGCCAGCTCCAGAAGCACTTCCGTGGCTTCTCCATAGCCTGACTTGGGCTGAGCAGGGATGCCCCTGGCAGCAGCAGGTCCCCAGGGTCACAGATGTGGGGCCACTGAGTGCAAAGGCCCGGGCACTGCTCACCCGGTGCTAGCAGGGCCTGCGGGCTCACCACACCATAAGAGCATTGCCATCAAGCATCAGGACAGCAGGACCCCTTCAACACACTCATGTCTGTAATATGGATGGCCACAACAACAGATAAACAAGCAGAGCCACCTAAGGAGTTAGGGGATGCTCCATCTCCCAACCTGTGCAGATTAAACCCTTTCCAATGGCACCCTTCATCCATAGCTTGCATCAAACAGATTGACCCATGGAGAAGTTGTTCGCTGAGCTGCAGTCCCACTCAAGAGCATCTCCTGAGGTCCCCCTCAGGAAGAAGGGTGATGCCTGTGTCAGCCATAAGACAGAGCAACAGCAAACAGATGTTCACTGAAACAACTGCTAATTGTTCCCAATTTCAGCCAGGTCTTGAATACTCATCAGCACATGGCATGATCCATAATGCATTTCACAGGATGGTGAGGAATGATGGCAGCTGACCTCAGGGGAAGGAGCACTGCCACAGCTCCAGTGCTGCTGATCAAGGTAGAGGGGGATTTGTCTTCACACTCCTTTGACAGAAAAGGAAAACGTGCTCCAAGAAGGCAGCTGCTCTGCGCCACTCTGTGCTTTCACTGCAGCACCTCAAGCTCTGCCAGAGTTATGTTTTGCATGTGTTTGAGGGAAGGACTGAGGATGCCAGGGGATCTGCAAGGATGCTGCTGCCCCACTGAAAGGCTGTGGCTCAGGGCAGGGTCCTTTCCCAGGACAGGCCCTGGGACATGACAGCCACCTCACCAGGCATTCCTCCTACTTCTCACTGTAGCAAAATCTCATTCCAAGCCCTCCTAATGCTTTGAGATGTACCTAATACAGCAATTGCCTTTCAGACAGGTAGATGAAGACCTGACCTTGCTTCTCACCAAAGCCAGTGAGAAACTTCATTTGGCCAAACAAAAAAACAAAGCAAAAAAAAAAAAAAAAAAACAAAAAAAAAACCAGCAGGCAGACTATCTGGTTTCTTAAGCAAGAAATGCAGGTTAGTAACATCCACACTGAAGAAATGGCCTTTAACACAGGACCCCACACAATCCCAGGATGAAGGTCAACTCACGTACTTTCCTCAACAAGCTGCCTCAGCAGAGGTCCAGTGGCAAAGCAGGTGATCCCATTGCTAAAGGAGTCCCACGGATTTCCTTGGGCAAAGCAACAAGGTGGGATGCTGTTCTCTTGTGGCACTGTGTCCCTGCCCCACGTGCTCCTCCCGTTGTGCAGGTTGTTGTTTCCCATCGGGCTGTGAAACAATACCCGTGCACAGCACTTCCAACATGCCCATGGCCACAGCCCCAGGGCCACTGCCCAGACCCTGCTCCAGCTCCAGCTCTCGCTCCACTCCTGATGTCCAGGACAGCTGTATGCTGCCACCCACCTTTGCTCACTCCTATGGCTCCATCTCCCTCGGCAAGTGCTGGCCAGCCCTGGGCACCCCACAAACCATCAGATCCTGGACGCAGGGGCTGTGTAAAGGCCACAAGCACAACAGTAGCACCAGCCTGACCCAGGCACATGAACTGTCTGTCCATGAGGACACCTGAGGGAGGCCACTAGGGGTTGTATGGCCACTCACTGTTGCCTCATACACCTACATTGCCCAGAGACTGTGGCCTCAAGCTCACACAAAATAACCTAAATGTGTTAAATTCAACAAAAAGAGGAAGTCTGAGATGTGCATGCCATTTGAGGAGTGCTGAAGAGCACACACAAGGAAAGCAGAGCCATTTCATGAAGACCAAGCAAGGCCTCTGCCTGCAGTGCCCATAGGAGGGCTAAGCCAGTGCCTCTGCAGGTGCACAAGGCAGGCTGGGTGCTTGGCTATCATCCCTGAGAGCAGCTTTCTGCTGCTGCAGGTCATAGGGCTCTTTCCTGAGTCACAGAAAAAACTTGCCCCTAAGAAGAGTGGCATTGCACGACCATGACACAGAAGCCTGGCTGTACGCAATACGTCAAAACACACCTAACAAAGAACAAGCCCCTGAAAACTTGCTTGTGCCAGAAAAGCCTTTGCTACTGAATACAGGAGCAAGGCTGAGGAACCCAGAAATGCATGCAGGATTTCCTGAGGCCAGGCCCTGACTCCACGGCCTGAGCTTGCATCAGTAAATTGCAGCTCCAGGTGCCAGCAGCCCCAGGACACATTCTCATGCCCCTGCCTTGCATAGGAGAAGTTTGATGGAGGTGCAAAGCAAGCAAACCAGTGGATCCCCAGCGGGTCTACCCAGCTCACCCTTCAGGCGAGCTCTCATCCATCACCTGCAGCCCAGTCCATGGTGGTGCCCAGCCAGCACCAACAATGCCTGGACATCATAGCCAGCTGCCACTCTGGTGCACTGGTGTGCTGTGAAAGAAAGGAATTTCTGTATAAATCCCATTTACCATCAGGTTTCTCACTTCCCTTCCAGCAGACAATCGCAGCCCTCAGAGCACTGCTGTATGAAGGGACTGTTTAATATATTTTTGGAAGAGGAAAAAAAAAAAAATCACTCAAAAGAGCCTCTTTCAGCTAATAATGAAGTGAATATTATATTAAGAATGAAAACATATTCAGGGTAACTTACAGAGGGAGACAGAAAACCTTTTCATAACACCCTGGCCACAAACACAACTGCCAATTAAACCAGCTTCGTTCTCTAGCCTGTGCCAACACAAACGAGGGGGCAGGGAACATGGAAGCACCCTGTGCCCATGCAGCTCAGCCCCGGCCAGGCAGCTGGCGCCACCAAGCAGTTTCCGCTCTGCTGACTTTCAGGCCCAGCTGCTGAAATAAAAAGGCTCAAGGCCCCATCCGGCACAGCTCAGGGCAGCCCCACATGCAGGGGCTCTCAGCCGGGCTGTGGCAATATGCCAGGGGATGCTTGGCCCACAAGCCTGTTTCTGCTTCTCCTTGGGAGTACACCACACTGTAGGGCTGCTTTGGTAAAATTTTGTTTTGCTGCTCTCTTTGCAGAGGGCAAGTTGCAGCACCTGGGTACTGCCACCGTGGGGACAGGAATCCCCATGGCACCAGACCCAAGGGACCACAAGGGCAGCAGTGTGTCCCTACAGCAAGGTGCCGAGCTGGTATAGCCAGCCTCCAATACCTGCCATGGGGTCTCAGGTAGGTGACACCTGCACCTTGATGCTCTCTGCATCTCCCACCCGCCACCCTGCAGGGCTGAGGACAGGTCTGCCACCAGGACCACAAAGCTCAGCTCGGACTGTAATAGAGGTGCCAAAACACGGAGCACCTGCAAACATCCCCTATCACCACCAGTGGCCACAGGTTCTCACATGCCCTCAGTATGTCACCCTGCCTTTGTTTCTGACATTCCATGCATTTTGGGTACCTGCTGGTGATCCCAGCTCACCCTAACCCCAGAGGTGCTGCAAGCACAGCCCACACACTTCTGTGCACAACATGGTAGGGGCACTGACACCTGCCAATGCTCTCCAGGGTCACATCAGCTGCCATCAGAACAGACAAGGGAGGCACGGGCACAGCATCCTCACTGCAGGGCTCACTGGCACAGAGCAGTGGTGCAAGGACAGGGGGGCAACAAGCAGGAGAGCTGGCTGGCAGCTGACACCCAAGAGGCAGGGGTTCTCATTTGCAGTTCATGTGCAAGCCCGAAAACCTAAAGTGATGGTGAAGGAGTGAGGGCACGCATCATGGGTTTTGGTTAAGCTCAAGCACATCCACACCAGGAAAACATCATATGATATCAGATATTTTAATTTCAAGTTCAGAAGCTGCAAGCTGACATTAGATAAACCCACACTGGAAATACAAGACCACTTTTGAGCTGTAAGTGGTAACCAACCTTTGGAACAGTTTCTTCATGGAACACCCTGAAGATGTTTGTCAAGCTATTTAATAGGGGAGAAAAAATTAGCATTTTGGCCAAAAATAAAAATTCCAGCAGTAAACTTCTCAAAAGCCCACATTTTCTGATTAACAATCAGAAACTGTGTTTCTCTGCAGAGATTTTTCTGTTTTGCCCAAGGACTTGCATTTCTGTTTTAATGCCAAGTAAAGATTCAAGCACATTTTTGATCTTGCCCAGAGGCTGAAAATTCACATTTCTTCCTTTAAAAAAAATCACAACAGTAATTTTTGGCATTAATTTCATAAAGACTAAAAACAATCACTTCAGCAATCTCTACTTGATCATGCAAAGTCTTCAATATATCAGTAAACTTGTCTTCAAACTAAAGACAGACTCCAGGTCAAATACATGCCCCACACAGCCCTGGCCTTGGGCAGCAGCCTGGAGATGTGTAATTACCATTACTGGAAGTACTGCAGTGTGCACAGCCAGCAGCTGACAACAGGAGCAGATCTTTCCGAGACTTATAGGAGTCCCACCATCCCACCAACATCTACTTACATATATGTGATTTTACACCTTGAATGCCTTCCTTGAGTTTTGTCTCTACAAGTTTAGAGAGCAGCCTTTGCAAGGTTGTCTATGCACAGCTGTGCTGTTCGCACATCCATCCAAAATGGTGGTCACACTCGCTCGACCTATCACCCAAAGGCTCTCAGAAATGCTAAAATGTCCCACAACAGAGCAAAAGGCTGAGAAAGCACTGTAAAAGGCATAGCTACCTCATGCTGGAAAACACTGCCACATTTATGTCTTCAGGTGTTTTATCTGATCCTAACAGTCACAAAACAATTGTCTGCTTCACACAGCAAAAATGCATCAGCTTCCAATCAAAAGAAGCTATTGGAATAGCTTGTACAAAAACAGTATCCAGATATAAAACCCACCAGAAACAAACCCCCTTAATTGCATTACCTTTGACATAAGTATTACCAAGGATGCATTGCCATCTAGTGTCGACCCAGCAAAAAAAAAAAAAAAAAAAAAAAAAAAAAAAATCCATCATGGTACTATGAACCAAACGGGGACTGGAAAAGACCAATGCAAAGCACAGGAGACTGGGCTGCCTGTGCAGTCTGTGGGACAGAACAGCTGGGAAACTCTGGCCACAACAGCTATGGAAATCCAAATACAAAAAGCCAGCCACATTAAGCAAATGACAGCCCAGGCTTAAGACCTTTTAACCTGATTTGTGTCACCTGCCAGTTCTTTCAGTCTCACTGAATACCTTCCATGCAACACTTGCTTTTCTGTTGCATATTATTACCACACATCAGGACTCTTGAAGCAGGATAAAACATTACATGGTATAATTAAGACAGGTAGTATTTTATAATTTTCTGGTCATCAGGTTGATGCTTTTGAAGGCTTTTGGAAAAAGCAGGTCTGGCAAAGAGGCATATTGTTTGTCAGGGAAAAGAGGAAGAAACGAACCTCACAATCCCTTTAGACCTGTTTTCTTCAAACTAAGCAGCACAGCAGGTTGGATGTTCTCCTTCTCAGAGCCCAAGATATCCTTTCTCCAGAAGCACAAAGGACAAGAACAAGTAGACAAGCAAAAAGGCCCACAAGAGGGTTTACAAAGTGCTGCCAATCCAAAGCTTTCCTAATTTTCCTTTTTTTTTTTTCCCCCCCCTTCTTCAGTATGTCCTAATGAGAGGGAATTTTATTTTAACATACCATCAGTGTGGTGATATGGAGTCCAAAAGCCATAAAGGTGCTGGCATAACTGCGGAAAGCAAGAACACTTCGTACATCTCTCTCCAGGCAAGAGGCCACCTTGGAACACATGTTGACCACAAACAACTCTCCCTGCCCTGCAAGTCAACAATGTGGTACTGAATCATGTTTGGAAGACATTACCCATTCTAGTCAAACAGACTGGACAAGTATCATTAAAACAGCATTTCACGTTACCAGGCTTCTCCTCCACAGAATCTGAGTGGCTTCTTGTCAGTTCTGCATTCTCTTGCTGCTCTCTCACTAAGAGGCACTTGGTTTTGCACTTACCAACTCAGCCATGCAACAAAGGCCTATGTTCAGGAAGAATTAGAGCACATAGTGAATTTTACTCAAAAAGGAAACCAACTTGATCAAATCTAGAGAAGTCAGCAGTATTTGAAGGGGAAAAGGAAAAAGCTGGTAGTCTTAAGTCATTAGACATTTAGTATCAACACTCACTGGAATGTTTAGTCAAAAAAAAAAAAAAAACTGTAACATGTTGCTGCCCCAGACTGGAGCTAGCTACACTAACAAACTGGAGCCTATTTCCAAATTCCAGTTCCTTACACTGGCAGAGACATTAATCACTCTTGCACAATAAATAGGCACAAGTCCTGCCAACATAGTTCTGATTTATTTTTCAGAACAAAAACAGCATGAAATGTAACTTTTAAAGAACAATCTGTATAAACAATACAAAACTTCATGGCATTTGTATTTACAGATTCCATAAAAGCAGCCCAGAACCTGCAAAAGGTAAGGCTTCAAATTTTCTTCAAAGAGTATGCAACAGAGAAGAGAGCAATCCTTCTATACAGCAGTACTTAGTTCTAGAAACTAAGCCCCAGAACATGGGGAACAAGAACCAAATTCAGGAAAACCAGGTTGTGTATATACCAACAGAAACTCCACATTATACTCTAAACAAGACCACACTTTCCCCTTTTCCCAAAGCACAGATCCAATGCTGAAATCTTCATCTGCCCAGAGGTAGGTCATCTTCCCATCCAAGAACTGTTCTTTCATCAGCTGGGGAAGTCCTAGGACAATAAATACCAGTCAACATTCCCACAGGGATCACTGTGTATTTTATTCCATTGTAGCATCTCCAAGCATTAAGAAGTCAATCATTACTAGCCCATGTGTACAGTAGCCTTAAAAGAATTACCAAAGAGTTCTGTTAATTAGCATAAGTGGAACTGGCATAGTAGAATTCCTATGAAATTCAACTTCCTCACCTGGGACTTGGAAGAAACTGATTATTAAGCAATAAGAATTTAATATTAGCAAGCCCACCTCAGAGTGGCCTGAAATTGCCCTTCAGACCACCTTCCTTCCTACACCAAGTCAATAATATTACACATAATCAGTGTTTTTTCCAACCCTGTTCTGGGAACCCAAGACTGGACATCTACATGTACTCTTTGCCTTTGAAAAGTTAGTCTTCTGTCTTTTAGATTCACCATGCTCCTCCTCTGAGATTCCTGTTGCTTCTCACTGCATTTGTTTGCTCCCATCTTCATCCCCTCCTCACACCCTAGTCCCATGTGGAGGTCATTTCCACCAAGAGGCTTAGCAACATACAACACCTGCAGCGCATCAAGGCACACAGTGCTCCCAGCATCTCATCCTTTGTTATCTCCCCTTGCCCCATCACTCTCACTTGGCATTTTTTTTTTTTTTTTTTAAACCAGTCTTGGAGTCCTGACATACACCAAATGACAGATTCTGTACCCAGAGAAGCCTTTCTCTCACTTGCAACTCCTGCCCCATCCCACCAGCTCTTTAAGGTCAGTAGAGCTTCACTGGAAGGAAAATAGTATCTAGATATAAGGCATTTTCTCTGGATGTAATGCAGACCTGTTTCTAAGCTGTGATTTTTTTTCCCCCCCTCTCTGTGGAACCCCTTGGGTCACTGATCAAGACTCAGATCACCTGCCTCACCCTCTACATGGTGACAGTTTCACAACACTGACCTTGCTGGGAACATCTCACCTGCTCCTCCAGTGCCTCTTCCAGCCATACTTTGCCTCCCCAACTGCAGAGAGGAGCAGCACCTCTTGCTCCTAGTTCCTCACAAGCTGTTTGAGCCCGTATTCTAGTACTGGCTCAACACCACAAGTTCTCTAGTGCAGCTGTGTTGCATGTAAGCAGAACATGGGATTCCCTGTTTTCCTCACAGCCATTAAGCACCTGTGGTAAGACATACGTGCTGCTTTCCTACGTACCTGTTATGTGTTTCAGCATCCTGCTGCTCACGATGCTTCTTCAACTGACAACCCTAAGATCACTCAGAGGAATACAGATATGGAAGGTGTTCCCCTAATTTGTCAGGGCACAAACGATCCTGAAACACTGCTGAGAAGTCAGCCTCATTCCTCCAGCATTTTGAGGCTGAACAGTGGAAGGGAAAGAAGGAAAAGAACCAAAAACCTCGCAAAAAATCCTTAAAAACCTTTCCACAAAGGAACCCGTTATCTGTCTCTTGCTCTCCTGTTCTGGGGGGTCAAAAGAAAAATGCACATTCAAAAGATGCCCTATCTTCTCTCAGCTTAAGAATACCAGGAGCCCAAGTCAATTTTTGCTACTCTTTCAGGAGCTGTAGCCACTTGAGCTTTTTCAGTTAGCTTGGCTGCAGTGATCTCTGCAAATTTAAATCAAATAACTTCACAAAATAGAGAAGCCTGCTCCTTAGAGGATATCAACTTACAGACTGCTATCCGGAAAGTTGAAGAGCAGTAATTCTAAGGAAAACAGAAGGATGAGAAGACAAAGCATGCTTAAGATACACACCTCATTTATTACATAACCTTGGAAGGCACATATTTTGCTCTGGCACCACAGGATCACAGGACAATTAGGGTTGCAAGGAACTGGTCTCCAGTTCAATACCCTGTTCACAGAGTTAGCTGTGAGGTTGACTGGATTACTCATCTTCCCCCCAATGACTTTGAAGAACCCAGGTTTTATTCAGTCAGTACACTCAGAGCCACACAAGACAACTCAGAACCCATGACTCAAATGACACCATGCCAGAAAAAGTAGTCTGAATCAGGACAATCTGCCTCTCTGAAAAGCTGGCCCCAACTACAGTTTGGGATTTAAAAAAAAGCACAGAACAGTCAAGTAACTTTCAGGATTACTGGAAATTCACAAGCAGCAGATTTCTAGTCTAGCACAAAATAGGAGTCACTCTATCAAGTCAGCACTTAGTCACTGCCCTGGTTCATCCAGACTCATCTTACAGCTTCATTTATAAGGCTACCTCTTACTGCCAAACCTTCCAAAACCAGGGGTTCACTGAGTACCTTGTGTTACATTCACGGCTTTGTGCTGACAACCTAGTACAAATCCTGACCAAGAAAAAAGATAAGTTTATGGAAAAAAATTACTAGAGGACACTGCAGCTGATCTCTTTTCTTTGAAACTTTGAAAGTTAATCAGAGATAGAAATGCTTAAATGCTCTGGTGTACAGCATAGAATTGTAGCAATCAGGACAAAAAATAAAAGGTTTCTAAAGTGAAAAAAAAATCTGCATACTTGATGTTCTGTGCTTTATTAGAGAAAAGCATCTTTGCTCTTGTTAAAATGCAACTGACTTCTACTCTGTTGCTACTTGTCAGTCTACTACTATACCCACGCAGCACTTCCTTTTATGTGTCCCTGATAGGCATACTTAAAAGATAATCACTTTATGTTTCTACTGTTAGTTGCGGTTTGGGGTGTCTAGCTGGATATAAAACCTACAGTTACTGAGATTTCTCATGCACCACAAAAACAGGAGAACAAACAGAGTCTTCTGGTTTCATGGCTGCTATTTGAAGTAATAAAGTCTTTACATAGAGCTAATTAAAAAAAATATATTCAAACTGAAACCCTAAAGCCATTTCAAGGAGAGTCTGATCAGTTCATCTCTTTCATTTCCACCTAATGGCTACACAATCAAAAGAGAAGTGGAAGGGAAATGAGCAGCCCTGAAGACGTTGAGTTGGAAGGCGTTCAAAGAGTTTGCTGTTTAGGTAGGAGAACGGCACGCTCCAACCAGGACTCCACTCCAATGTTTGTTCCCTTCCCTTAAAAACAGGTTGGCAGCAGCTCAGCCACACAACAGCAACACTTGCTCACTTTGAAGTTCAGACAGAAGTCTGTTGTACCAGCTATTTTAATTCATGCTTCAGAAAGACAAAGCAGTTGAGCACCAATTTACAGTGAACAATAAGCCAGGTCACAGGTCGTTTATAACCACAATCGCCTTTACTCTGCATTAAAGCCATAATTAACTATTAATGTTCAACTAAAGCTTTAAAATTTAAGCTGCTTTTTCTTGCATGAAGAACTGCAGTTGCATCTTCCCTGGTTCCCCCTCTCCTGCCTCAGCCTCCAGAAGGGCTACAGGAAAGAACATGTAGGCACCAAGCATAGCAGATGAAATTTTTGCTGAAGCACAAAGAAGCCACGAAGTGTGCACTTAAAGCACTGTTCCTGTCTTTTCAGCCCTCATTAAACTCATGCTTTGAATCAGCTGCTCCCAAGAGCACTGCACTAAGATAACCCACTGTGAGAAGGAACTTCTCAAGAGAAGCAATCAAATCATCAGCTTTGTGGAGAGCAGATAACCTAGGAGGCTAGCCTGGCTGTTAAATCCCAGTGAAGTGCCTTTAAGAGACAACACCTACTTTCAGAGAAATGCAGCCTACAAGTGCTTCTAACAGGAGGCAGAACACCTCATTTTCAGCACTTCAACTCAAACCTTATGGTCACTGACTATAGAGAAGAAAGGAACAGTCTTGATTTGTTAGTCACAAGGATATAGTACATCTTATACCACAGGTCCCCAAGAGCACTCCAAAAGAGCACATTTCATGCACATTTTTTAGAGCACAGATCAGCAAAGGAGCTAAAACCTTCTACAATAGCAATTGCCCGAGAAGTGCTCTTCATTCAAGACCTGACAAGTCCAAAAGAAACTGCCACTCTGAAATAACAGTCTAGAGAAAAAACACTGCCACCAGGACATGAACAAGCTCCTTCTTAAATGCATCATGTGGACTCCCTAAGAGGTTACAGACAGGCTGCAGATCTTTTGAACACAAGAAAAAAGCCCAGCTACAGCTTTATCAGCTAGCTGATAAGATGTGCTGAGTGATCCATCCTGATACAGTGAGAAGAAACAGCTATTTACAAGACCAGAGAATCATGGTTTGTCAGAACATTAAAGGGAATGCTACACATCCCCATGACACGTATTCCATCTCGGAGCATGCAACATTCCTTCAGAAGATAACCTAATTAGGATACCATTTATCTGCTATGAAAGCAATTTTGATGTCAGCCATACCTTCGTCTCACCTAGGTGTTTAAGGATGTCCACCTGTTATTGCCTCAAGTGAAATCATATTGCTTCAAGTGAAATTACTTATGGCCAAGATTACTGTGAAGCCTATCTTCAGGTAGTACAAGAGCATGCAGAAGCTGAGAGGCTCTGCAGGTCTGAAGGTTTCAACAGGCTGATCAACAGCTGCCAGGAGTACCCCAACACAGGTTCAAGAGATGTCAAAATTCAAAAAGCGAAGGTGCAAGGAACAGATGCTTTACTCCTTGCTTATATTGAGCTATATCAATTTTCATTGTCTTCTTAATATCTGTGCTTAAAGTGCTTTTTTTTCCCCCATGATAGCTTTTCTTGCCAGTGGATCCATAATCCTCAACCCTGCAAAGGATCCACAATGAGTCCAATGCCCGTACACTAGAAAGACAGTTCAGTGGAAGGAAGAATTAAGAATTAACCGGAGATCCTTAATTAGTCTTGACAACAGAGAGCTTGAATGCTGATGACACGCACTACCACCCTTAACCTGAGGTGATGGTGAAAGGGTCTGTCAAGTCTGCTCAGGTCTTTTGGGCAACAGGGATACCTAAGGCAAAGAAGAGAAACACAGGAAGTAGAGCTCTTTCCCAGGCATTTCCAAAGGAAAATCCCTTAAAAGCAGCAACAAACCTTCATCAGAGAGCAAGAGGTCTCATAAAACAGGCAATTATGAGAAGGTGAAAGGAAAAAGATAATCTCTTCAGCACACACTTCTGACTCAGTAAGGACATCATACAGCAAGTGTGGGGTGAAATTGATCCACACAGCAGCTCCCAGTCCTTCAAGAGCTCAGATAGCTTTCATGTCAATAATGCTCCGCATTCTGTCAAATCAACAGTTCCCCAATAAAGCATCATGGGTACTGGGAAAGGCGCATGAAGGTCACGTCTTTCATGTCTTCCCTTATTGCAAATAATCCTGCAGATCTGCAGACTAACTCACAGTAGTGCCAAAACACTTAAGCAAAAACCCTTCCCTAAAGTAGTATCCCCCAAACTGGAAAGCCTTGTTAATATCTCCTGCCTCTTGGTACAGAGTACCACAAAAGTTGTCTTGTTGCTAAGTGCTATCACCAGTGTCACACATAGCAGTGAATGCCCTGGTGCTGTTCAAACAGTGATGAGCCTCAGATCTTACAATAGGCTGCACTGTGCCACTGCTGATGGCTACACCCCATTACGAGGCTGAACATCATGAACAATGCTTGGTAGCTCACAAGCAGGGGAATATTTCCCAAAACCACAGGACCCTCTTATGAGGGTCCTTAGCACTCTTTACTCTCAGCTGTCTCTGTATCATCACAGATATCATGACACCTGCTTAGAACATTTTAAACTCCTCTGAAGTTTGTCTGTGTTTCACCATGTACTCCACTAGAATGGAAAGCTCACAAGAGCCCTGACCACTGCCAGCACCCCCTCATGATCAGGAGAGCACCTTGCCAGGAACCTAGGGTGTCAGGACACTAGAAGTTTAGTTTTACTTGAACAAAGTGGTGTCTGCGAAATAAACCAAAAAAAAACATGGAAAGCCCAAAAAAAATAAGCCACCAAGGCATGGTTTGCACCACCGTCATCTGAGGTTTTTCTACTGTGTTGAAATTAACTTATAGTGTGCTGCAGCTCCTCTGCACTGTGAATCCTACCAGAGGCTCTGATGTCTGGTCTCAGTGACAGAGTCCTCAGTGCAGAACCATGCTGAAGCAGTAGAAAACAGGCACACCCACACTCCATGGATCAACTGATCCCACTGGAGGCAGTACACATGGCTAAAACAGACAGGCCACCTCTAACCCAAGTCCAAGCACAGATTTAGATCACTTTGTGTTTCTGCTCAGGATAAGTTGTCACTGAAATAAGCAAGCAGCAAAGAGCATCCTTTACTCTTTGGAGGCAGTAATGTCTTTCAAACCCAAAACAATGCATGTTTCTTTATACAGGCATAGTTACAGTTCTCCACACTCAACACTCCTCCTGCCTGACTAGAAGAACAAGCACACAACAGCATATGGAAAAGGGACCTTTGTTTTGCTGTACAAGGCTGTGTGTGACATTAAAACCCTCAGATTTAAGACTAAAACAGATACAATAAAGACATCTCTTCTGCTAGCCCAGAGAGGAAGTCTGTAGCACCCCAGATCAGGAGGACTGGTGGCCAGTTCTGCCTATCTACTGTATGGGATGGCATATGCACCTGGCAGCCCAGGGAGAGCTGCTTACCATCTGTAATACTGCAAGAACTAGAAGTACCAGTGGGGGCTTTTGTGCCTCAACAACAGTACAATTAAGCAATAATCTGATCCCAGGCACAGCCACCTGCAGTAGGCTGCCATCCAAAAACTGTTTGGTTACAACTTACTTGAGGTAATGTTTCTCCAATTTTCCCTTTTTTGCTTGTCAAGCTAAAACATTTCTACTTACACTTCATACAGCCTATCACAGCTGAAACACAAGAGGTAGAGGAAGGAGACTTTAAGCTCTTCTATGAAATACCATTTTTAAAATAACCACACATCTCCTTGCTGCTGGAAGTGAAGGCCAGTAACTCTGAAGGCTCTGCAAAACTAAAGCTTTCTTCATAAAGATATTTACATCTTAGACACAGACCACTGCCCTTCAAATTCTACCTGCACAATAAACCACATATTATCATAGTAATAGAAAGAACCCAGCATATTTTTCACTTTTCACTGGTTTGTAACAGCAGCATTGAAGTTAGCATGTTTTACCTTCCTGCTCCTGGCAGAAGCTCTGAGAAATAAAAGCCCATAAAAGGAATATTCACCAGGGGCTCTGCCTGTCCTTTCCAGGGCAAGAATGCTGTGCAGGCCCAGGCAGAAGCTTGAGGAGAAACACAGCCATGAACACTTTCCTATCTCAACAGGGAGGCTCAGAATTGAGCACACGAAGGGCAACACCAGGTTTTAGATATTCACAAAGTTTCAGAGCAGATGGGCTTGGGCTGGGCCCTGAGGCACCCCTCCAATGAAACTAGAGTACCAGCACTTCACTAATGCCTTGGAGGATGAGCAATGCAGGGCAACCTGAGATACTGCATGGATCTCCCTCCTAGTCGGGGCAACATCACCTCTAGTACCATAAGTGCCCTCACCAAGGACTTCTGTAAACAAGCCTTTGTGATTAAGTGTTAGGAGGATGGAGCCAGGCTCTTCTCGGTGACATCTACTGATAGGACACGGTGCAATGGGTGCAAGCTGGAACACAGGAGGTTCCACTTAAATTAAGAAAACTTCTTCCACAGTTAGGGTAACGGAGCACTGGAACAGGCTGCCCAGGGGGGTTGTGGAGTCTCCTCCTCTGGAGACATTGAAAACCCACCTGGACATGTTCCTGTGTGACATGATTTAAGTGTTTCTGCTCTGGCATGGGGATTGGATTAAATGATCTTTCAAGGTCCCTTCCAATCCCTAATGTTCTGTGATTCTGGGATCACAAAAGAGTACATCAGAGTTCAAAGAGCCCAGGAGCTCCTGTTGGTCCCTGCCCTCAGTTCCCTCTAAACCATCTTTTAGCCCAACCTGTTGTCACAGCATAACAAACCAGGGACACATGTCCAGTACATCAGAAGGGAAGCAGGGGATCCCTATGTGGAGGCGGAGTCATTTCTCCACTCCTGGTTTCTGGAAGGGACCATGGCCTACCAACCTTCAAGAGAAGTATTACAGATACTAGTAGACATGAATTGCAGAACTCCTTTCAAAGAATAAAAAAAGATGCTACAGGAAGAAATATCTAGAGTGGAAAAAAAAAAAAAAAAACAACCAACAAAACAACCAAAAATCTTAAAGCTTTTCTCCTTCCTCTGCTTAGTAAGGAGAATGCTTAATTAAGTCATCCTTCAAGACTACCCACTAGCTCTAATGATGCTCAGCATAAAGCAGATGCTTTATTTCCTTTGCAGCACAGGCCATCTCAGTGGTACAATAATTTGCATATTCTAAAGGAAGTGAAATTGCTGGTTCTGTTGTTAAGCTGTACACAGTAGGTAGGGACAGCAACAGCAGGAGGCACATTTTAGATCTTCAGCTTAGCAATAAAGGAGAGCAGTAGGGGAAGGAGGAAGCTGCTGTTTACTTAGAAGTCTGGAGCCTTCCCAATGCAGGCGGTTTTGATTCTACTATTCACATACTACTCAGTTTATTTGCAAGTCTCTCTTAGCTTATTAGGTCAGTTTAACTGGCACTGATACTGATTTTAAGCCTAATTACAGTCACTTCTACCAGGTGACACAACCCCAATTCTGCAGCCAATTCCCACCAATTAATGGCTTTAGAATTGCTAGACCCTGCTATTCATAGCAATCTCAAGTTTGACCTTAGTTTCCTGCCATAATTTCAGCATTACTTGTTTGCACTGGAACATTTCCCTGCATGCTCTCAGCTACCAAGACTACTTCTCCTGTGTACTGAAATTGAGATACACATTAGAGGCAAGCCTTCAGCTTTGGTTCATCTTTAATTAAAAAAAAAGAAAAAAAAAAAGCATAAAGATTCTCCAGTCTGGGATGAAGCTACCACCAAGGACCCTTTAATAGGTTCCAGACATTTCTAGGGAATTTGTCTGTGCTTCATGATTAAGTTCTCTTTATCGTGAAGGACCACAGCAATACAAGATCTTTCACCAAAACTCTTCACTTTTCAATGGAACAGAAACTCCACTAAGCCAGTGGTCCTCAGTCTACGCATTCTACGGTTAAGGGTCAAATGGGACTTACAGCTATGCGTGTACCAAGTAACCTGGCTTGACACATGCTGCACAACACAAGGTGTACAGAGGCAGGCAAATAGCCCAGACTTGAAGAGATGCAAGCAAGAGGCCCCAGGTCACTGTTTGCAATGGACTGCAGCAGGACAGATTTAAAAAAGCATCTGTGCTTCTATTTCTACCCCTGAGTATTTCTGGATTCCTCAAAGAAGCATCAGGAACAGCCTCACATTTCAACAAATAGAATGTTTACTCTGACATAAAACTCCACTAAAAAGGAAGAAAGTATGTTCTGAGCAAGATGATGCTTGCGGCACTTATGGGACCTACACTATACCATAAGAGAGACGCATACCAGGCAGAATGAGTATACTCAGGTGCATCTGTTTTTTCAGTGTCATTGTGGAAAACACAGAACAGCAGCCCTGGGTTATCCAGTAGAGACAAACTATTTGTCCCATAACAAAGCAACCACTGCACATCTCAAAGCTTACAGCAAAGCCACCTCGGTAGGAGCACCAAACCAGAGGATATGGCAGTGAGTCAGGACAGGGAGAATGCCACAACTACAGCAGAGTCACTCAGCTGGTAAGCTGGACATGGGGTCAGAACTGCCATACTCAGACCTGCCAACTGGTATGCAGAGGTTTTCCTTAACTGTTGCAATTCCACTGGATCATTCAACGTGAGCTACAGGCAGCATTCACAGGCCATCTACTCACTAAATGCTTAAGACAAATGATAAAACAGGCATGCCAGACTGACTGGGTAAGCTTGTGCCCTGAACTGAACTTGTACAAAGTTGTCAGAAAACACTAAAGAATGCTTTGCCTCAATTCTGGCTAGATAGTGGTGCATTTCAGAGAAAGGAGCTCCAGCTGGAACCTGCTGTGCTCCTCTCTGAATATTTCTTTTTTTTTTTTCTCATGCAACACACAGCAGCAAGAGATTTTTCTTACAAGGAATTAACAATGAATTGTTATGTGGGTGATGACGTAAGTTTGTCTGGAAGACTTTAAAAAACAACTTCAAGGAAGGTCAGAATCTTTGACTGACAGCTGACAATCAGCTGTTGAAGCAGGCAGAGCTCCAGGAAAGTGCTGTACACTTGCATCAGTGCAAATATACAGAGCCAGTGGAGAAGATCTTGCTGATGGATAGTTACACCACATTTTGAAGGTTGCCTCAGACAAAGGCTTCTCCTTTGCACTTCTCAATCTCCATGAACTGAAGACTTTTTTTCCCCACTTGCAACAATAGCTACTTTCCATTGTACTGCGTAGAAATCAGTATCTTCATCAGCCTCTCTTTGGGAAAGAAGAGGTTACATTGCTTTACCACCAGATGACCTGCCTGCAGGCCCAGCAGATGACTCCGTACGCTCAGAGCTCCGCTATGACACAGGGCCAGCTGATGCACAGATTGACACAAGAAGTTCCCCAGGTCAGGCACTGCTATGTACTACAGTCAAAAACAAAAGAAGTCATACAGGCTTTCCAATTGCAAGTCTCTAAAATTCAGTAAACTAAGACTCAGAGCCTCCTCTGCAAGTCTGCAGCCACAGACTTCCTGCACACAGTGGTAAAACCACAGCCAGTCACAAACCCCTTTTCATAGCGATGTGTCTGGGGGTAGGTACCTGCTAACAGATCTGACCATCTCATCCTGAATCCAGAGAAGAATTTGTGCTTTGAGGCAGCTCAGCAACATGCAGCTATGATCGGGGCACAAGGGAGACAAGATGGGTAAAGACTACAGCAAAGAGGCACATACAGCCAGAAGAGGGATGTGTTGCTTTAGGAAACAGGCATGCAGTCAAACCTCTTCCTCAAATATTGGGTTAGCTTCCTCACAACCACAGGCAAGAGAAAGAGGCAACCTTAAAATACCACAGCTGAATCCTACAATCACACTTTTGATGATGGAAAGGCTGCTAATACTCATTTTCAGCAAGTAGAATGGCAACAGGCAGTATCCCTCTATCTCAACATAATCTCTGACAGACCTGAGCTGGTGATGCTTTGACAGAAGGCTGCTGTCATTTTCCACAACCCCTTCCCTAGGGCTTAGCCTGAGGCAAGAGACCAGTGAAGGTTTTCACTCCCCCTTATACCCTGGTGAAGGTTTTGACCAAAAAAAAATAAAATAAAATAAAAAATAAATGATCAAAGAGCTGTTGTGCATTTATAAACCTGTCAATTTTGCTAGAAGATTTAAGGTTTTAAAGAGTCCAAAACATCTATTTGAAAATTTATATACAAACAGGTTTTTTAATATTTAAAAAAAGAGAGAAATTAAATATTTAGATTTTTTTCTGAAGTAAGGCATTCCAGCAGCTCCAGACAGGAATGCTGGAGGGGAGGGAGAAATCCAAATCTTAAGTTTGACCGAAACAATTTTTTTGTTTGTTTTGTTTCTTTTAATTGGCAGAGAAACAAGACTACATAGCTATTTCTCTCCCTGGCTCTAACAAGGAATAACTGGGATGAGCAGCACAGGAAACAACAAAACCAAACTTACCCAAGTGTTGCTGGTTTTAAGTTCCTGTCCCACGCCAGCCCTCCTGGCAGGAAAGATTCCCCAAGCACACAGTGCAGTAACATTTCACCCTGCTGTCCTACCCCTTCCCCTCCACACATACCCATTAACTTACCTTTTGTCACCAAAATCCTCCCAGGCAGAAGAGAAGCAGGTTTCCCCACTACCACCAGAAAACCCAACCCAGAGAAGACTTTAGGAGACCTCAGCCATTTCACAACTTGATTACCTTTTTCTGGTCACGCATGAGAAGAATTGAGACTGGCAAGCATTCGGCAGCACATTTCTTTCTCCTTTTCCATGTAGTCTTTATAGCAGCTGGAAAGCAGAGCACAAACATGGGAAGCATGGGCTGTGAACTGCCCACCCAACTGCCAGTGCCACAACCAGAAAAAATATACACACACACACTTTTAAAATAAACTAGCCTAGTATAAGAGTGTGCTGCTAGAAAAGGAGCAGCTGTTCCAGCCCCTTCTTTCTGCCATGTCCAGGAATTAATTCTGCCTCATTCCCAGACCTTGGGTCCCTTCTCTGCTGGTGCCTATTAGCTACTACAATCATTCGATTTCTGGAAGCCTGATGCTTTCTACTCTAGTTTTGCAAGTGTGAGGTGATGCAGAGGAACCCCCAGCTGTATCCTGAGGTCTAGTTTGGTGCCCCCTCATTTTCACCATTCCTCGTGCAAGCCATTACAGTGCCTAGCAGGACACGTGGTCCAGGTGCTCCACTACTTGGCAAACTGCTGCTAATGGCTATCTACCACTGACCCTTTGAATCTGGGCAGAGGATAGGTAAGAGACAGCAATGACACATGCCCAGACTGTGTAGATGGCAGGGCAAATGCTTCCACCTCCAATCTCATCTTCCTGCCAGCATCACATTTACATGTCAAAAGCTATGCAGACCACTCTATTTTAATCACCGCTTCTCCCAGCACCAGCATGGCCAAGAGGAAGCACAGCACCCTCCACTCCACCTCACCAGCAACAAGGACTCACTGATACAGAATCCCTAAGCCAGAGGGTAACTCAGTTTAGGCACTGTCCCAGGGATCAATGGCTGAAAAAAAAAAAAAAAAAAAAAAAAAAAAGCTGCCAAAGGCAGCAGCAGAATTTGCACCAAGACTGCTACAGCTGGTACCAGATATGTTCCACAAGATATGTGCCCAGGGTTCTGCCTGTTTTTTCTCAGGTCAAAGTGAATTTTGCCAAGAACCTGGCTTAGCTGTTAAATGTGTCCTTTTTGAAGTTCAGTTTTATGCACCAAAAGGTAGTTATTGATTAACTTTGCAAAAAGGAGTGTTGTAAGCGTATTCAGAAAGGAAGTGAAAAGCTTTTAAGAAAAAGATTTTGATTCATATGCCACTTTTGAAGCCTTTGCCAGATGACATTACAGGTTTTCACAGGCTAGGCAGCTTGTTAACATTACAGAGATCCAGACTGAGGTGTGGCATGACTAACACCACCCAATATCATCATCCTCATCAATTTCATACTAATTCCACTCTTTGTCATTGTAAAGGCAACAAATACACCAGTTTTAACTGGCAGCAAAGCAGAGACTCCAAGACAGATGTTTAACACATACCCAGCTTACTGCAACACACATTAGTAGCACATGTTGCTACCTCCAGACTCAGAGCTGACAAGCCTGCCTGTTGCTTCTCTGAAGACAGAATGCCTTGTTCTTCCTGGCAGAACAAGCTCAAAATTATTAGCAAGATTTTTCTTCTACCAGCCAATATATTCTGAACGAGTTTAAGACAAAGCACAAGGCTTCTAGAATCAGGATATTTAATACCGTATCATGGGTCTTTGATACCACCTGCAAACTGATCCTCCAAGAGCAGCCACCTAGTCATCCAGAGCTATTTGATAACTGCGTTCACCTAGCATTTGGTAACAAGGTACTTAGGCCGATGAGGATGAGTGGAAGTAGCGTACTTCAGATCTCCAGACCACCAGCTATTACTACCTTCGGGTTATCCATAATCCTGAAGTAATAGAAGAAATCTGAAGCCATGTGTTGTTACATGTGATTTGGACATAGAGGACAGATGTACAAGTACAGTGCTCTAGCAAAATGTCACCCTGGGAAGACCCACGCAACTGGCTGCACCAGCCACTTCAACTATTCCTATTACAGATGTGACTGCTCCCTACAAACATTGCTGCAAATGCCTAGCAGCAACAGAAAAGAGCCTTCCTATTCAGGGGAAGCTTTGGGATCTCTGAAGTTGGGTCTTCATCACATTATGTTTGAACAGTGCCAGAAGTGCAGCATACATTTTTGGGAACCAGCAACTGCTTTTACCAGTTTCAAACAAAAGAACAGAGTGAGGACAGAGACTAGTGTTAGTCATGTTTTCAGGGGGTGAGGGCATGACTAAGGCTGGCAGGATTGTGCTATACTCAGCCTGTGGGCAAAGGGAAAGTTTGCCTTTGGGATTGCTCATTTATCACCACCAAGGCAGCAAGAAATTCACTTTTAAGATCTTCCCACAGTTGAACATCAGTATTTGTAGTCTTGTACAGTGAAACTCTGAAGCACTTGCAGTGCAAAAAAAAAAAATTGCTGTAATCAGCCAACACATCTTAAAGAAAGTGAAAATCTGTATTAATGCAGAACATTATCATCTTGGGTGCTAGGCTACTGCATTTCATTAGTTGAGGCATTTCAGCAGCTCCCTACTTCCCTGCCATCAGCCCAATCCACCTACTCAGATGGAATGTATGACACATCCCTCTGTGCAAGAAACCCTCTGGAAAGAATGGATGCTCTCAGCTTCTCACATATCACCTGTAACCACTGTGTGCAGAACCTTTGAACCAACCGTCTCCACACTAAAGGAGCTTCTGCATTTTCCCAAGTCACTTACCCAACAGTCTTTGTTAAAAAAGTTAATCAACGAACACCAAAGTATTTTTGAGTGGAGGTTTCCAGCCTGTCTAAAGACTCCTTCCACAGGGATAGAAAGGAGTTCTCACCTTGCCAACTTTTTCAGCTCATTGTTAATATCGTTGTTAAACGGCTCTATTTGCTGAGCTCTGACCAGGAAGTCACGGGCTTTTTTGTATTCTGTCATGCAGAGACAAGCCTGCCATTGAAAGAAGACAGATGCACCAAAAGATAAATATAGACTCACTGCTGCTCTTCAGACAGAAATATGTATGACTACAAGCATTTCTAAGACAGACCTAGGTAGCTCAGAAATCCCTCAAGCAAAGACTTGTGACAGATTTACAGAGCCAGATTTTCTGAAAGGTCAGATGCAGAAAAATCAGACTGCTGCAGGAGCTTAGTCATTAATTTAGTGGCTCTCAGTTTATTCTAGGTACTCTCCACAGGCAGAGACTTTGGGTCATTGCTTGATGCAGTTACCAGAGAAATTTATTTTTGCCCACCTGGCCACACCTGAACAGCGCTTTGGTGTTTCTGTGGTCAATCTCCAACGCCTTTTCCCCATACATCAAAGCTCGGTCAGGATGTTCCAGCTTCAGGTAGGTAACTGAGAGATTCAAGAGCACCAACAACTTGGAAGCATCAATTTGACACTGCTCTGCCACACTGGAAGGGCTGCGACCAAGGATTGAGTATGCCTGAGAAGACAGGAAAAAGGACAAGTGCACAGCAAATCTACTATGGAAAGTGATAAATCCATCCCAATCAGCCAGCTACATCTGTTTGTATTTATCTTGGTTAGTTAAAAGATAATAATAAAAACCCTAAATATACTGCGCAGCATTACCTGCATGACTAGCCAACTCAGACACAAGACTCCAGCAAACTTACTGAGGAACTAGAGAGCAGCAGAAAAATACACCTGTTACCCAGACTACGAATAAAGGTGAAAAAGCAGTATTTTAGGAAGAAAGAATTTGTTGTTGTTGTTAAAAATACCAAGAGAAAGCAATCTTCAATGGAGGGAAGAAAAATGTCTCAAAGCCTCACTGCTTCTGAAACAAAGACAAATGCATTCCAGTTTGGGAACTTGAGTATTTTCCTGCCCAGACATGCTGTGACATCCTTGGAGATGGTCAGAACCTGAATGGACACAATCCTGGGCAACCTCCTGCTCTTGATGACCTTGAGAAGGGGGTTGAACTGGATGATTTCCAGAAGTTTCTTACAACCTCAAGTATTCTGTGGTTCCCAAACGGGAGGCTAGAAGTTGAGTGTCCAGGTGCTGGTGATACCTCTATTCCTAGAACATGGAGACTCTAGATGACTTTCAGCATTAAGCAGGATTCTGCTGCAATACAAGGTTGTACTGCCTTATAACATCTCTCAGCAAGAGCTGCCATGAAAGCTGAGAAAGGCTCCACTTTAGCAGTCCATCACAAAAGCCACTCAGGGCTCACACAGACACTGAGATGCACTCTGCCTCAGCTAGGGCCCACAGGGAGCAAGTCTGAAGGAAGAAGGTTCTACGTATTTCTGCCAACCCTCCTCCTCCCTTTATTACTGCTGTTCACACAAAAGCAAGTGTTTCAGATAACTTCTTAAATAACAAACTGAATATATTGAACATGTAATTAAGTTGTGTAATCTTTGAATTGTACTCATTACTGTGAACTAGCACTAAATAATTACCACTTTCACAGCCCATAGACAGAAAACACATTTTTCCAGTGTCATACCCTTTTGTATCTCTCTTTGGCACCCTCAAAGCACTGCTTACGGTAGAGGTAATTGCCAAACTCTCTCTCCGTATCTGCCACTTTCAACACCTTTTGTAGAGGAAAGGTATCCTGCTGCTCCTGTATAAAGAAACACAGGAATTTCAGCTCAAATAGAAGACAACAAGCAGAGATCACAGGCAGGACGCCCCTGCCCAGTCCCTTTCCCTTCACAAGGCAGGAGTCAGACCATTGCCAAGGTACCCTGCAGTGTCCAGCCAGGCCACCACAATGGTATTTCCCTTCTCCAGGCTGAAACATGCCACTGTTCTGTCAATAACTCCCACTGAGAAGTGCTACAGAACAGGTCAAGAAACAAAACAGGACAAAAAAAAAAAATCACAGGGTAGGAGGGTCAGAAATTTGTTCTTAAATCCTGCCCATTGCTCTCATCTGCTTAGCACAGAACAAACCATAAATACAAAAACACTATTCCTGGCACAAAAGGTGAAGCTGTTTGACAGGCTGCATTGCTCTAGTGGTGCCACATCACCCTGGGTGGCTGCCTCATGCTAACTCTATGACCAGCCTGATACCACACAGGACACCAAGCCAGCAAAGAAAAAAAAAAAAAGAACAGTAACAAAAAAAAAAAAAAAGAGGGACAGGTTTTCCCCTGGGTTTGCAACTTTGAATCAGCTCAAGGAGAGGAACAAACAAGAAAGGGTGGATAACAGGCAAAACAGGCAGTACACTGTCCCCCATGCAACAGTGGTTTGATCTCAGGGTTGCATCTGGAAGAAGTGGCCTCTGCAAGAGCAGTGAGGGAATAAAGAGGGCCTCTCTCCACCAGCATTGCTGCCTGTGCCCCAATCACTGACCCTCAACCACAGCCCAAAGCCCTTCACATGAAAAGGGGGAATTAACAATAACACCACAGCTCACCAGGGAGGAAAGTGAACAGTGAAGGAGCACTTGGGAAAGCAGCCAAGAAGTAAAGACAAAAGGTGGGGGGTGGGGGACACTTCAACACTGCAGACTTAAAAAGGGTTTTGTTTTTAAAGTGACAGTTAGTTACTATTCCTGCCACTTCAGAAAACTTCCTGGAAGCTGGTGCCCCCTAGTGAAACCATGAGTTTTTTCGTACAGCTAAAAATAAACGTAAGTTGTTCACTGGCTCCAACACAGTGGAGCAAATAAAGGCAGCACCCAGCTTCTCCCTCTACACTTGGCAGTAAGCAGGGCAAGGCATGCCAGGGGAACACTAACGGGCATACGTCTGCATCTGACTGGAGCCAGCAGCCCAGGGCCTGGATAACTTCACCTCCATTGAAGCTTAACAAACATATGTAACCCATGATACACAGCAACTGAAGGGAAAGACAGCAAAGGCCGAGTCTCCAGATTTATGCCTCAAGCCTCATTAAGGCAACTCACAGCAGTCAATGCAAAGAATGCATCAGAATCAGCAGAATCTAGGAAGTCCAACATCTCCACTTCAAATAAGACTGTAGCATTTGGGGGAATCAGAGGAGGACAGCCCTGCTGGCCATAGGCATAAACCGGCGTGAAGACAAATCTTGCAACCTCTCCCTTCTTCATCGTGAGCAGGCCGATTTCCAGGCCCCTCAGTGTAATGTCTGTCACAACAAGAAATGGAAGGCCATGAGAATCCCCAACCCAGAATCTACCCTCAGACTCCACATAATTTCTCTTAAGGTCTAGGCAAAAAAGGCCCAGTGTTCACATACCACCACCTACAACAGTCAGTTCCCTACAGTTATGACAGCTCACAGCAAACACTGTATCACATATCTCAAAATCACCTTGATATTTGAATAATTGAGGTTATCAAGGCATTCTGTGGAACCGAGCAATGCCTCCTCTCTGGTGATTTAAAAACATCAAAATCTGTATCTGCTATAGTAGGTCTGACAGTAAGCACCTGCACTACTACCAACAGCGTAAGTCCTGCTGCCCACTCCCATTGTGGGGAGAGGTGCATGACTATCAATTCTAGATTAACCACCACCTACCTGAAGGATGCATTTTGACCCCCTTCAGTAGTTTTAAAGGTTCCAAAAAGAAAAAACAAACAAACAAACAAACAAAAAAAACAACCCAAACCTAAAGATACTAAAGTGCATTTAAATTACCATGTCTTAACAGGCATGTCCTTATGACCCCATGAATCCCAGGACAAGCCTACCTTCTCCAAGTTTCATCAGCCTAGGAAGCTTCGTAGTACAGTTTGTGCAGAAGGGCTCATCTGCATGTTCCAGGTACCCAGAGTACTTCACTGCACAGCCCAAAACATGGAGCAGGGAGAAGAGAAAAGCAAGAGTTTGATTTCATGTCCACCACCAAACACCAGCAGCAGCATGCTAGGAGTTAGTTTTGCAACCCCCCCCCACACTTCTGCTGAGGGGACAACCAGCCCCACATTTGTACCAAAAAATTGGCCACATACAAGAAGCCAAGTGGTGTTGAATGTGTTTTAACATCAACACCAAATAAAATCGCTACTTTGCATTCTCAATTTCTATTGAAGCAGAAAATGCAATTTTGCTTCAAAAACCGGTGAGCTGTGGGCAGGAAGAGAAGGAAACCTCCAGCCGAGAAATTAAAATGCCCCAGTCATCTGGGGAAGGATGTAACAAAGTCATTCCCAAACAGAGCTTGAGCCCTGAAAAGAAAAACAATGGAGAAAGTATACCCCCTCAGAACTCTGCCACTGTCTGGGGAATGGTACAGCTAACTCCAGTTGTAATTCAAATATAGGAAAAATAAAATAAAATAAAGTACTATAATAGGCTTCCTTTGTTGCACAACTAAGCCCTCACACAGGAACCACTTTCAGCTTCAAACTTCTTTGTACTGTGAACGCAGCTGGGACCTGGAAAACCTGCTTTGCTCAAGGTCAGGATGCCCTTTCACTTAAGGTCAGCCACAAGAAGCAAAGCAGACTATCCCAAGCACTACAAAAACTGGCAAGAAAGCCTGGACGGTCTCTGAAACATGAAGCCTTACTGAGGCAAACCAGGAGCACTTTGAAGCTCCTGCCCCGACCACGTGCTACCGCCCTGAGGAGCACCCAGCTGCCAGCCCAGCCGCGCAGGGGGGCGCCGAGCGCGCAGCCGCTCCCCGCGGCGGGGCTCCGGGAGGCCTCCCCAGGGCTCAGCGCCCTGCACGGCCCCAGCCGCGCAGACCAAGGCCGAGCCCCGCACCGCGCTGCGAGCGGCACGGGGCCGCCACGGCTCCCGGGGGCTCCGCTTCGGGCTCCCCCTACGTGGCCGGGAGCGGTACCTGCCACGGTGGCGGCGGGAGGCGCGGGCTGCCCGGTGCCGGGCCGCAGCTCCTCCTTGCGCACCCCCCCGTCACCGCTGAGGTCCTGCAGGCCCCGGGCCCACGGCCCCCAGCGCCGCGGCCTCGCCCCGAGCCCTGCCCAGGCCCCGCCGCCGCCGCCCTGCATCGCCGCGGAGCCCCGCCCCAATCACCGCCCGCGCCGCGGCGTCGGCCAATAGCGCTCCGAGGAGCGAGCGCGTCCCAGCACGCCGCCTAAAAGCCACGCGCCGGCGCCTCTTGCCCCTGTGTGGCTGCTGGCCAATGGGGACGTCACGTGGCCTCGCGGTGCACTCTGGGGGATGCAGTCCGGACGGTCCCGCTCCCCCCCGCGTCTCGGCAAGGGGCTCGGCGAGCGGGGCCGTAAGTCAAACACAGCTGTGTAAACGCAAAATTATACTTTGTTTTGTTGTTGTTGTTGTTGTTTTTACAGTCACACACACAAAACTACATTTATTTTTTTACAATCACAGAAAGCACATGCATGCCTTGTCCAAAATCGGAGCAACAACACTCGCTTTGGGTTTTCTCCTGGTCTTTTCCAAAAAGAATTAAATGGTTTTAACAAAACAAAACCAACCAAACCAACTGCCACAGTCAAAACGAACAAAGGAAACCTATTTTAACCAAAGAAGAGTTTTAGTTGATAAGAAAGTGTTCTGGGGAAAGTGTGTCCCCTGATCACAAAGCGTGTGGGTGTCCAGAAACCGCAGTAGGATGCACATAACCCAGCACCTCTGCGAGGCGAACACCCCCTCCTGTGGCAAACACCCAGTCCCGAGGCCAGCACCACCCCGTCCTGCCTTATCAGAGCTCCAGTAGCTGCCCAACGCAGTCACATGATGACCATGGCCTGTACCAAACAAAGGGCTGGCGTGTACCAGGAAGGACAGGGGGCCAACAGCGCTCGATAGAACCAGGCGGCGGGCGAGCAGCACTTGCTGCCTCGCTGCTGTGTACGCTGCTGCTGGCCCTGCAGCTACCTGGCCTCACCCAGGCAAGCAGGTGCACCCCCAGCGGGGCTGATGCCACATCAGTGGAGTAGCGGGGTGGCCAGCGCAGCTCCCTTCCTGCTGAGAAGCTACCACCCCTGCTGCTTGCCAAATCTGCCCCTCCACCGGGGCTGAAATCTTCCACCAGGCCAGGAAAAGGCAAGGGACATCCATCAGGCTCCGTGTGCCAAGAAGAACCAGTGAGGAGAGGACACGGTGCGGGGCACGTGAGTGTGTGTGGTGAGTGGGTGGACTGTCAGGGGGGTTCTCCATGAGCAGAGGTAGCAGCTGAAGCTGCTTTCCCCTGCGGGTTCTTATGGGTATCTGACCATTCCTGGGCTGACATTGGAGCTTTTCTTGATTCCTCACCAAGCTCCCATATGCTATGCTTGATAAAGGCTGAGCTCAAGTCACTGCCTCTCCTTTCCCTGGAGAACTTACCGAGTCTGTCTTTGACTTCAGGTTTGTTTTCACATGAATGGGGAGACCATAAAAGTTCTACCAGCCTATATTCAGAAGCAGACATGCACAACGCTGTCAGGCTGTCACAGTTAGAGCAGTGTCACCTCCAGGGCCTGGGCCACATATTGCTGTTGCTCGTCCAGGTGGCAATGCCCTCCCTACAGTGGGGGTGTGCTGCTAGCTGTCCTGGCCACAATGTGTAGGCAGTTGAGCCCATCTGGCTCAGGATCTTGGTGTTTACATCCCACCGTGCTGGGGAGCCACTACTGCATGAACCTTACATGAGAACGGCCATGTGTGGCCCCAGAGCCAGCGGGAGATGCAGGGTTTCAGCTTGTGTCTCTCAGGAGTGCTGGCCTGGAGCATGGAGCACTGTGGGGACCATGTTGAGTTTCAAGGGGGTGAGCTGCAGGTACAGCTCTGAAAGCTCTGGCTCAAGCTCCTAACCCTCATATCGGTCGAAATTGGCCTTACAGGTTTTATTGTGTGGCTTCTGTCCCCATCTTGCAGATGAAGATGGTCTTTATGATTTTATTCTGTTTTGCTTAGACCGTATCACTTGAGCTAATGCCCAATCCTTGTGAGGACATGCAGGGGCTAAAAACAACAAATCCAAAGAGATATGTAGAAATTCATACAAGCCAGGGTCACTACTGGAATTTTCAGCAAAAAATTCCTCTCAGCTACTTGTCTCCAGCTGTGCCAGCCCCTGGCACATAGACAGGTCTCCCCTAAGATGTGGATGCACTCTGATACAGCTCCAAAGGCCCCACAGGGGTCACCTTGGTGGTGACTTCTGACATCATAGGCAGAACCAATAGGGCCTAACCCCTCATGTTGTCAGACCCCAAGCCCATCTTGTATTAAAACATGCATCTTAAAATTTGTGCGCAGCCTAATGATGAGTTTGTAACTGTCTGAGCTACTGCTGGGGCATGAAGGTGTTTGAGGTGTCTCTCAAACACCTTACCCAAATGCTCAGCCCTCTTTGTTCTTATGTGCTTACTTTGCTCTTTGCAATAGGAGTGATCTCCCACCTGTTTTTCCCAGGCTAGGTCTGTGCTGCCATGCTAAAAGGTGGCAGCATGGCTCGGAGGATGAGCATCGATGAGCTGGAAGACCAGCTCCTCTGTCCCATCTGCTTGGAGGTCTTCAAGGAGCCCTTGATGCTGCAGTGTGGGCATTCTTACTGCAAGTCGTGTGTGGTGTCACTGTCTGGAGAGCTGGACGGGCAGTTCCTGTGCCCCGTGTGCCGCCAAACCGTGGACTGCAGCGCTTCACCACCCAACGTCACACTGGCCCGTGTCATTGAGGCACTGCAGAGCCGGGGCGAGGCAGAGCCCACCCCAGAGTCCTGCCCAACACACCACAACCCCCTCAGCCTCTTCTGCGAGACTGACCAAGAGGTGATCTGTGGGCTGTGCGGCACCATCGGGAACCACCGCCAGCACAAGATCACCCCCATCTCTACCACGTACTGCCGGATGAAGGTTGGCAGGCAGGGACTCCCCAGGCTGGGGGTTAGGGTGTCTGTAGCAGTCCCAGCCCCAAGCACAGCAGTACTAGCTGGACAAGTGTCCCCTTTCCTTGAAGGGACAGGCTGGAAATGAGGCCAGTGTGGGCAGCATGGTCCCATAGCACAGGCAGATGTGGGGCAGGGGAACCTTGGCTGGGGGTCAGCTGTTTCTCAGGTCAAGCATGTCCCTGGCTGAGGGGGCAACATGGTTTTGGTGGCTAGAGCACCGTGGGGAGAGCTGAGGGTGAGGTAGTGCCAAAGGGACCTTTCAAGATTGCTTTCAAATACTATCAAACAGAGTCTGGAGATAAGGCTGAGGCGAGGTGCCACAGGAGAGCAAGGAGCAGGGAGAACAGGAGTCCAGCCAGGCAGAGTAAACAGCTGGCATCCCCTACCCAACATCACATGAAAGACCCAAGGAATGGAAAAGCACGGGGCCACTGTTCCCCTCAGCTCCTGACACTGGGTGATAAGAGTGGGACGCACCAGAAAAAAAACACCCTGCCTGAGTCAGACTCTGGGCACTAGTGCCGACAGGGTGTCACAGGCCTGCACTGGCTTGCAGCCACTCACCAGTGCAGAGCTGCAACGGGTGCAAGGTATGGAGGGGCAGGAATGGGAGTGGAGATGTGGTGCTCCTGGCAAGAGTACTTGGCATGCTCTGAGTGTTCTCCTGCCTCTGGCAACCCCAAATCCTGTAGATCCAAGTGATCAGCAGGATGTGCAGGACCCCTGAAAGCTTGGAAGAGCATGGCTTCTCAGGGCCACAGCTTCTTGGGGGGCTGGCAAGCACAGGAGGACAGCCTTTGATCAAGTAGGCTGGCAGAGAGGACCATCCTAGAGAGAGTTACTGTCGTTTTAGGAGGAGCTGTCTGTGCTGTTAACCGATGTCCACCAGTACAAGAGGAACCTGGATGAACACTTCAGCAAGCTCATCAACAACAAAAGCCGCATTGCAGTGAGTGCCACATGCCAAGGGAGCCTGCTCTGCGTAGTCCCTTGTGTCCCACACAACTCTTGGAGCAACCTCTACTCCTGGGTCTCCTCAGCTCACCTCCTCTTTTCCTCTCCCTCTCTTCTCCCTTCCCTGGGACAGCAGACAGGGCTTATCATTCACCCCATTCCCTGAGATTGCTGTTCTCCATGAAACTTGGGATTAACATAGCCCTGTTTGGGAAAGGTGACGTAGCCCTCTCTGGTGGCTTTTGTTTTCCAAAGGGGTGATGTAACCTTCACTGAGTGTCTTGGCAGGACAAAGCTTTTTTGACCGAACGTCCTTGGAGATGATGAGATAACAGTGAAAAACACCCTACTCAGAGCAGGCTTCCCAGTCAGAACGCTGATAATTGCACATTGAGTTTATGTTTGGTTTAGAGGTGTGTCCATTTTCCACACAGTAGACATCTCAAAGAGACCTCTTGGTATCCCTTCTGAGGCTTAAGCTTCCCAGTGGGGATCCTCAGAAAGGCTGAACCCAAATTAAACTGGAGCTGCACTTCCCCCACTTAGCCCAGGACACAGGTTGTTCCCTGGCAGCAGAGGGATCTGAAGACTCTTTTCCAAGGTTCTGACGAAGCCAGCTGGGGCATCAGGAACATAAAATCTGGGCGGGGTGTAAGGGAGGGGTGCCATGGTGCTGAGGCCAGCAAGGTGGAAAGACATTTAGCCTCTGTGAAGAGATGCTCTTGATTTGGAACTGAAGTGGAGGGCAGCTTGCTGGGATGCACAGACTTTTCCGCTGGCGCCTCAGAAACCAGAAAGCAGGTGAAGGGAACATAGTAAGGCAGTCCTGCACAGCCACTTGCTGTCTCCCTGCAGAACGAAGCAGATGTCTTCAAGTGGGTGATCCGGAAGGAGTTCCAGGAGCTGCACAGATACATTGATGAGGAGAAGGCCACCTTCCTGGAGAGCGTTGAAGGGAAAGCAGCCAGCTCATAACTTCCATCGAGTCCCAGGTCAAGCAGACATCAGATGCCCTGCAGAGGCTGAAGAAGATACATAGCTCTCTGGAGATGCTCAGCAATGAAAGTCAGCTTGATTTCATCCGTGTGAGTATGCTAACTAGTGTGTGCTTCAGGAAGGTGGTAAGGGTCAGACAGGCTCTCCTGCCTTCATCCGACTGCTCACAGCCCTGGGCCTTCCCCTGAGCAGTGAGTACCCCCACCAAGCATAGCTAGAATACCAAGAGAAGTGAGATGTCAGTGCCCTCTGTCCTGCCAGGGCCTCCCCAGATGGCAGAGGCCCAGGAGAGGAGAAGCCTGGCCTTTCTGGTGTGGGGCACGGATATGTGGAGGTGTGACCATGCAGATAAGTGCCATTTTGCGAGCCTCCCACCACTGACTCTTTCTTTCCTTGTGTTTTCCAGAAATACAGCTCCTCCCAGTTCAGGTGAGTGATGGGATGGAACCAGTGGGGACAGCAGCACCTCTGCACTGGGGCTAAGAGCCCAAGCCAGTGGGCACCTCAGCATTGCTGGGGTAATCTAGCATGGACACACTGCCCTGCTCACTTCCGTGGTCGTTGCTGTCATGATGGAGAGCCACGGCCAGAAGCCATGCATGCAGCCCCAGAAGAGGTCAAGAGCAGCTGTGGAGGATGCCAGTGGCTCCATCATACATAGTAGAAGGTGAGAAGAGGCCACACACACATCAACTCTGTCCATGGCTGCCCATGTCTTTCCAGGTCAGAGCTTCCCAGCCTGCTCCCAGGTGATGGCATCTTTAGCCCCATTTCCTTCAAGCCATGTTTCCACCAAGATGGACATCAAGATGACAGTTTGGAAGCGGCTGCACCGCCATGTCCTGCCAGGTACCAACCTCCCCATGTGGCATCACACTGGGAGCCCTGGCTTACTGGCACATGCTGCTGGGACAGGCTGCGCCAGCTGGCACCATGCTGCCCTGGCCTCTGACCTTGCTCTCCAGTTGTGTTCTTCTCACCTCCAGGAGAGCTCCTGGAGCAGTGGCTGACCCAGTATCTCATGCTGGTAGCAGCTTGCTCTTGTGTAACACTTTGTCCTGCTTAAAGTTCAGCAGCACCAGCCCCTCTGGCTGTGCCAGCTCTCAGGGCAGAGTCACGTCACCTGGAGCCACAGCCCTACCTGCTATTGTGGCTGGAGGCTGACTGCTTTCTTTTCAGCTCCAGAGATGCTGAAACTGGACCCGGTGACTGCGCATCCCCTCCTGGAACTCTTACAAGGGTGACACAGTGGTGCAATGTGGACTCTACCAGCGCCGGGGACAGCAACCCCAAGCGTTTTGACTCCAGCAGCTGCATCCTCCCTGCAAGGGCTTCTCCTGTGGCCAACACTACTGGGAGGTGATAGTGGGCACCCGCAGCCACTGGCGCGTGGGCATCATCAAGGGCACAGTCAGCCGCAAAGGGAAGCTCAGCAAGTCTCCTGAGAACGGCGTGTGGCTCATTGGCCTAAAGGAAGGCAAAGTCTGACGAGGCCCTTCAGCACCCCACGGGCCATCCTTCCACTGACCGCCCGGCCGCAGCGCATCGGGATCTACCTGCACTACGAGCGGGGCGAGCTGACCTTCTACAACGCCGACAGCCCCGACCGAGCTCAGCCCCATCTACACCTCCAGGCGGAGTTCCAGGGCCAGCTCTACCCCATTGTGGACCTGTGCTGGCCCGAGCGGGGGCCCTACTCGCCCCTATCATCCTGCCCACCCCCGGCGCCACCCGGCGCCCCCAGGGGCCGTGCCGCCAGCCGGTCCCCGAGGCGCCCGCCGAGCCGTAGCGCGGCCGCCGGGGCGAGCACTCGGCCCCCCGCGGGAGGGCCCCTCCCGGCCCCTCGGGGAGCGCGGCCGCGGCCCCGCTCAATAAACGGCACTGCCCGAGCGCGCCGCGACCGCTGCGAGCCGCCCGCCGGACGGTGCCTGGGGGGCGGGGGCGTGGGGGCGGGACCTGGGGGAGCGGCGGGGGCCTGGGGCGGGGGCGGGGCGACCGGAGGGGGCCTGGCGGTGGGTTGGGCTTGCGGGAGGGGCGGTGCCGAGGGGCGGGGTCCGCAGGGGCAGGGGCGGGGGCCAATGAGGGCAGGGGCGGGGCGATTGCGAGCACTCGGGGCGGGGCCATGAGGGGCAGGGGCGGGGCGAGCCGAGGCGTGCGGCGGAAGTGACGGCGGCGGCGGCGCAGGCAGCGCGCGGTGGCGGCCATGGCGCTGTACGGCGCGGCCGCCGCCGTCCTGAGCGGGCTGGAGCGCGGCGAGGGCGGCCTGAGCGGGCTGGTGTACGGCAGCCGCTTCCCGGTGCGCGGCGCGGCGGGGCGGGGCGGGGCGGGGTGGGGTGGGGTGGGGTGGGGTGGGGTGGAGGGCTCGGGGGGGCTCGGGGGGGCTGCAGCGCCCGTGACCGCCCGGTGCCGCTGCCGCCCCGCAGCACACCCGGCAGCTGTACGCGCTGGTGGCCGAGACCCTGCGCTACTCCCCGGTGCTGGAGGCGCTGCTGGACGGCGCCGCGCTGCTGCGGGCCGAGAGGAGGCTGCCGCTGCCGCTGGCCAAGGTGAGGGGGGCCGCGGGGCGGGGGGGGGGGGGGGGGGGGGGGGCGGTTCGGCCGCGGGGCCTCGCGGCGCTGACTGCTGCCCGCAGGTGCTGGTGTACGACCTGCTGTTCGGCAAGGGCCTCAAGTGCGGGGGCCGCTGGAAGGCGCTGGTCCGGCGGCACCGGGCGCGGCTGGAGGCCGAGCTGGCCCGGCTGAAGGTGCGGCGCGGGGTGAGCCGCAACGAGGAGCTGCTGGCGCCCGGCCCGGGAGCCGGCCCCGGAGGTGAGCGGGGCGGGGGCTGGGCTCTCCCCGCGGCGGCGGGGCCGGGTCTGACTCCCCCTCCCTGGGCTCCCCAGCCCCGTGTGTCCCCCCGCTACGTCCGGGTCAACACACTGAAGACACGTGTGTGACGATGTGGTGGACTTCTTCAAAGCGCCAGGGCTACTCCTTCTTGGGCAAGGCAGGCAGGTGAAGCGATCCCCTGCCCAACCTGTGTCTCAGAGGGGTGCTGGTGGGCAGGCAGCGAGCTCCTGCAGGATGAAGGCTGGTGGAGCGATGAAGGGGTGATGCTGCTGCTCACAGTGGCTGGGTCAGGGTCTCTGCTGCCACGTTCCCCGTTCCTACCTTCTGCCTCTCTGGGTGCTGCCTGGAGCTGAAGTGGAGAGAGGAGGAGGTGTGGGGATGAAGGGGTTCTTCTGTGCCTGGGCCCTGGAGGGTTCTGATTTTGGGCATGGTGGAGCAGGATTGTGCTCAATCTCTTTCCTTGTGGACAGCATGGAAGAGCTGAGGACCCTCTCCTGGGAAGAAATTCTTACTGGATCTTCATCTCCCAGAGCTGCTGGTTTTCCCTCCGCAGACTGACTTCCATGACAACCGTCTCTATACATCAGGACAACATCATTCTGCAGGACAAGTCAGAGAGCTGGGGAGCAGGAAGCTGCAGTGCAGGGGGTGGGAAAACACTGGCAGGAGTGGAGGCTGTCTTTTCCACCCAATGTCTGGACTTGGGGCTGCTTTGCTGCAGCACTTGAAACGAAACAGAAACTCTGAGCACAGCCTGTCTGCGGGGTTCCCCCCCAGCTTTGCTTGTTGCTTGACAAGCAGCTGGGAGGAACATGGCACTCTGGGTTGTGGCAGTGCTGTTCCCTGCTGCAGGAGAGTTTTCCTAGCAGCAGAGGTAGGTGCTGTGCAGACTTGGCCCCATGTTCCAGTGGTCACCTGTGAACCCACAGCATCTGACGTGACCTCAGGAGGGGCCAAGGGTAGCTCGTGTACAAGGTGCATGCAGCCTGAACCTTTCAGGGTGACTTGTTCTCCTGCAGGCCAGCTGCCTCCCTGCCTTCCTGCTCAGACCTGGTGCCAGCTCCATGTGATTGATGCCTGTGCTGCCCTGGGAACAAGACCAGCCACCTGGCTGCCATACTGAAGAACAAGGGGTGAGTGCAGGCTGGTGTGTGGCAGGGCCCAGAGGGACTGAGAGTGGTCACAGTTGTGAGAATGTGGCAGGCTGAGGTGGGAAGAGCTACAGCCTGTAACCTTACCTGCTGACCTCAGGCTGACACTCCCTTCTCACCGAGGCAGGCTGGGGATCTGATGATGTTGGGTCATTGGGAATGCCTGAGGGGACGTGGATCAGAGGGTCATGCCCCAGCTGCTGACTTGGCACTCTGCCCTGTATACTATGTGGGAGAGAAGCTTCTCAGCTCTGGCTGCCTGCAGATAGGTGGTTTAGGGCTGCTGGTGGCAGCTGTGGTGAGCATGGCCCTGGGACTGGGCGGGGTGTTCATGCTTCTCTTGGGTGCTGGGTTTCTGCTTTCAGACAGATTTTGCCTTTGATCTGGATGCTAAACGCCTGGCCACCATGAACACCATGCTGAAGCGAGCCGGTGTCACCAGCTTCAAGCTGGCCCAGCAGGACTTCCTGACAGTTGATTCCCATGACCCTAAGTACAGCAAAGTGACCCTATATCCTCCTGGACCCAATCATGCAGTGGCTCAGGTAATGTGGGGGCTCGAGCCATCCCATCTGCCAAAAGGTAGGCAGGCTTAAGCTGGGCTTTTGGTGGGTGACTGCAGCGCTCTCTGCAGGGATGGTGAACCGGCTGCCGGTGGAGGAAGCTGCCCCAAGTGCAGAGCGGCTGCAGGCACTGGCTGGCTTCCAGCGCAGAGTCTTGAGCCATGCACTGAGCTTCCCAGCGGTCCAGCGCCTGGCCTACTCCACCTGCTCAGTGCACCGGGAAGAGAATGAGGATGTGGTGCAAGGCGGTGCTCCAGGAACAGGGGCTCAGCCTTCAGGTGTGCTTGTTTTGGGAAGCGATGGGAAGGACAGAACACAGGAAGCTGGGAGGTTTGTGCCTCAGCAGCTGTTCTGCTGCTTGGGGTCGCGCTGTCCCTTGTGCCATGCTGTAGGCTAGTGAACGTGTTCCCATCCTGGCCCGGCCGAGGACTTCCTACCTTCCCTGGGGCAGAGTGTTGCCTTCGTGCCTCCCCTGAAGCCACACTCACTCAGGGCTTCTTTGTGGCTGTCCTGGAGCGCTGCAGGGACCAGGCTGCTGTCCCCAGGTAGGTGGTGGAAGGGGTGTAACTGGGCCCAGGGCTGCCTAGGTACCTTGGTGATAGCCTTCCTGGTGTAAGGAGGAAGGAAGGAAGGCGGAAGGGCTAGCTGCCCTGAGTGCTGGAGAAGGCAGGAACCACACGTCTATCTTTGTTCCTGTCACAGCTCCTTGCCTGCATCAGCTGAGGAAAGTCTGCAGCAAGGAGAGGAAATGGAGCCAGGAGCAGCTCCTCCCAAGAAGAGGAGACGGAAAAAGCAGCGGGTAAAGACATGAAATAACTTCTTAGGAGCATGCAGTGGCTGGTTTTAGCTGGTGGATGCTGTTCCTCCCGTGCCCTGCTGCACTGCAGCCCTTGTACTGCCTAGACAACAGAAATAAAAGCTTTCCACCAGCTGATGGTGTGGTTAACTTCTGTAATTCACTGCTCCTCCCCAGGACCAAATGGTCTGAGTAATGGTCTGGGTATTGCACATGCCATTGCACAGGAGGAAACTGCTCCTCCAGGTATGTATAGGGGCCTTGAAGCCAGTGCACAGCACAAAGCTTGCCCTCAATGATAGACCTGGACTAGGGTAGCCTTAGGAAGTGAAGTCAAAACAACACCAGTGTTTCTGTATCCTGGGGGCCTGGATTGCCCCTGCTGGATTAGTGACATACCTTATTTTTCCCTAAAAAGCTTTAACCCAGCCTAATCTGTAGTTTTGGAAAAGGCTTTTGACTGGTGGTAATGAAGCAAATAAGATAATCCCTTGCTGGAGAAGACCACAATTTCTGCAGTATGCTGTCTTGCCCAGGAACAGCCACTGCTTGTGGTCTTACAGCTGAATAACAGGCACGCTAACGGACAGGCAAAGGTGGGAGAACAAACATGTTGGTGAAATAATAGTCTGCCATCCCCCAACTCATCACCCTGTGTTTGACATGGGAGAGAGCAACCACAAATGCAAGCTGGAAGGAACTAGAAAGTAGTACCATATACTGCACTAGCAATGTAGAACCCTGCTTGAGCCCAAGACTCAAAGGCAAGCAAGACAGGAACAGTCTTTTTATTTTAAATCAGTGACATAAGAAGCGAGAGGAAAAAAAAAAAATTGCACATTCACACTAAAATCCTCCTCAGCCACACCAGGAATGATCCAAGTCTTGAGTAAAACCCCAGCTTCCCTCTGTCCCCTACTGCAGCCCAGGCACAGGGGTATCTCCCAGCAGGGGTCTGAAGGGGCCTGTACAGCACAGAGGGGAAACAGCTTGGACTTCACCTGCCCTGGGGCACTTGGCACAGTTCTGGTTTTGTTCAGGGCAGCCAGAAAACAGCAGAGCCAACAGCCAATGCTCCAAAGGGTGCCCTCACCTCCTTGTTCAGCACCTGCCACCCTCTGCCCACTGGCCCTTGGTGGAGCTGGAACGATTTGAGGAAGGCTGAGAGACAGATCAGGTCCTGCCCTTGTGAGGCTAAGCAACAGCAGTCTGCACACCCTAGCTGTATGCTCCCTCACCTTTGGAGCCCCATGACTGCTCTCCAGGCACAGCAACACCTGGGGAGAGGGATGAATCACCAGAATGAGCTTGCACATGCGTGTAGCCCATGATTAGCTACTTTCTCAACCTCCAAGGGCATGTTTGCTCAACTTGGCTTCTTCACAGCACCTATCTGCCATGCTCCAATCAGCCCCACAACAGACTACTACATCCCCCCAGCCGCTTTTTTTTTTTGTTTGTTTTTTGCAGATGCTATCAACCCCCCCACCAGCTCTGGCAGCTGTGACCCTTTAAGGGAGAAGGTGCCAGCCTGCATCACCTCCACCCTTCTGCACTAAAGGGGGCAACCCTGCTGTGCCACATAGACCCTGGTCACCTACTCTCCTTCTGCCTGCTGGAGAGGCACCTTGTTCCATGGCAGACGAGGAACACGCAAGAGCTCCTGCTCCTCATCCTCGGGGAATTACAAAAAAAAAAAAGTTACGTCACCTCAACATACATCACATTTTAAAAATAATGAATTGTTACAGCCTGGGAGGAGCACACAGTCACAGAGTAACAGCTGGGCTGCTCCAGCCAGCCCCTGGGACACAGCTGCCTTTCCCAGCACAGCAGTCCCCTGGGCAGAGGTGGGGTGGGCACCACAACCTCCTCACCAGGCTGTAACGTAACAGCACAGGTAAACTACCAACAGCGCTGCAGGGTCTAGCAACCTCACTGAACCAAGCTTGAAGGAATTCAAAGGCAATTAGCTTATAATATAAAAATAAATTCTTATTTTGTTATAAAATGTTTAAATATTTTTTGTTTTGTTTTAAATTTAGACTTCAGCAGACACACACACTCACACGGCTTGGAGAGTAAAAAAACCCGGCAGCAAAGCACTCCTGGAAGCAGAGGGGAGCCTGCGGGCAGGGGTGCCCGTCCTCTCCCTGGGCAGGGTAGCTGTTGGACACGGACCTGAGCTCTGGCAAGCCTCTTCCTGTAAGACCTCCCCAAGATGGAACAGCCCCATTCCCAGATGGGTGGGGACAGGGGAGAGCACCATAGCTCCTAGGAGCCGTAAACAGAAAAGGATGGGGTGGATGAGCTAAAAGTGGGAATCAATTCAGGTCTAGGGAGGTGCAAAACCCACCTCCTCTGGGATCCCTTCCTTTGGCAGTAGCCAGAGGACCCCAAGGTGGCAAAACGGTTCCAGCTCCTAGCCCAGGAGAGTAGGGCATGGGAGGGGAAGTTGGGAGAGGAGAGGATGCCAGGGCCCAAGCCCCCATGCTGGGGAGCCAGGGCCAGATCCCCCCACCCCAGCTGCCTTTCTTTCAGTCACAATGACAAACGGACAGAACTCACCCAGCAAGAGTAGCCACGCAGTGATGCTACTGTCAAACATCCAATTAGCTAGGGCACATCCCTGCAAAGGAACAGGTGCCCCCAAAAAAAACTCCAAACAGCAAATCCGGCATAACCAACATGCCGCCACACACACGGTTCAGTTTTCCTCCAAACTCGATTCAATGAGAGCATTAAAACAGGAGCACAAACAAAGCAAAACAAAACAAGGCTGTACACAAGCAGGGAGGGGAGGGAAGGGGAAAAGCCCAGCACCCAACAAACAGCAGCAAGGGTCAAGGGCTGCCCATAGCCCACTGTGCTCTTCCAGCTGAACTTCAGTGCTGTGGCACAGAGCTGCCTGCCCAGCGCATGTCTGCACGAGGTCTGAGGTTCGACAGTAGATGCGAAGTGTGGACAATGGGCTTGTCATCTAGCTGCAGCTGGGTCAGCCATTTATGGCACCAAAATGCCCAAACTTTGCAAGGCCAGGCTGGTGCTAACCCAGGATCTCTGCAGAGATGACAATAACCAGCTCAAAGCAGAGTCCTCCAGAGGAATCGTGGTTCACCAGGCTCCGAGATTAAATGGCAGGGAAAGATTTCTGGGCCTGGTGAAAACCACGTCCCTCAGCAGCCCAGAGCAGAGAACTGTGACCAGCAAGGCTGCAAGCATGGCTGCTGGCTGGGCTCCAACCACTGATGGGCCAGCTGCTGTACTGGGGACGGGGGGGGCTGATAGCCAGGGGGCTCAGGACGGAGGACAGGAACAGCCATAGGAAGCAACGGGGGAAAATTACACATTATGAAACATGGCCAAAACAGTGAGGGAGGAAACACTGTGGTATGTACAGAGGGTTCATCCAGCCTTGGCTGTGGAACTGTTCAAGTAAGTAGTTTGGTTTTATCCTGTTGTCCCACCCCAGTCAGCGCCACCCAGCACTGCCTCCAGCTGGCATCCGTCAGGGGCCTGGCCCCGTCACCACTGCTCCCACCACGGGGACTGCTCCAGACCAGAGGCCCTCATGTGTATGCTGGCGCAGGTGCTCCTTGCACAGGCCAGCAACAGGGACCTGATAGCCCCAGAGGTTACTTTTGCGGGTGTGCTGCCTCCGTGCCTGCAGCCGCTGACGAGCACCAGTCTTGGATCCTGCTCCAATGGAAAACGATGGGGTTGATGGACCTGGAAGCAAAAAGATTGCATAGGTCTCTCTGGCCTGGCAGAGGAGGAATTCTGGGGAAATGATTTTGCCTCCCCTGGAGCCCAGCAGATACCACCTCAGCCTGTTGCAGGGAATTGCATCAAACCTGGCTCCCACACCACAGCCCTGGTCCTGCTGCTGTCCCAAATCCCAAAGAGTACATGGCCAACCAGCCCCAACAGCTCCCTGGCCTGGTGAGGAACCCTTACCAAAGGAAGTGCCAACTCCTCCAAACTGCTGAGGCAGGAGTGCTTGGGCGTCCCAAAGGAAAGGCTGCTGCTTCCACTCCCCACTGCTCCTGGGACAGGGCGTGCTTTGCCACAAAGGTGGGAGCAGGAGTTCCTGGAAAGCAACATAACCACCATGAGCCCGGTTCCAGCAAAGAGGAAGAACCTGGCCTTTGGGGGACAGGAGGCACAGATCTCCCCCTATAGACTGAAGTGAAGCAGGCCCCCAGGTCCTGCTTCTTCAACCAAGAACATTTTTCATGCAAGATGTTGCATTCTTGCTTTCTACTCATAATTCCTGGACCCTCTTGCCATGAGGGAAGCATGGGGTAAATTTGCAGGCTCAGGGAAGCACAAAGGTTTGCACTCTGTCTAGACCAGAAGTTTCTCAGCATGTAGGTTGCAACTCCATGGTAGGCAAGGTAGTTTAGCAAGGGTTCCAAGTGGTAGTACTTTGGTCATGACAGCCCTATAGGCTTGGGGCAGAGTAGCTGGAAAGCTGTGCAGAGGAAAGGGATCTGGGCATATTGATTGATACTCAACTGAACATGAGCCTGCAGTGTGCCCAGGTGGCCAAGAAGGCCAAGGGCACCCTGCTATGTACCAGCAGCCAGCAGGACCAGGAAGGTACTCTGCTCTGGTGAGGCTGCACCTCGAGTGCTGCTTTGGGCCCCTCACTACAAGAAGGACATCGAGACCCTGGAGTGTGTCCAGAGAAGGGCTGCAACACTGGTGAAAGGCCTGGAACAAAAGTCCTGTGAGGAGCAGCTGAGGAGCTGGGTTGTTTAGTCTGGGGAAGAGGAGGCTCAGGGGAGGACCTTATTGCTCTCTACAATTACTGAAAGGAAGTTGTGGGAAGCTGGGGGTCAGCTTCTTCTTGCAAATAACTAGCAATAGGACTAGAGGGAATGGCCTCAAGTTGTATCAGAGGAGGTTTGGGTTGGAAATTAGCAAGACATTTCTTTCTTCTGCTGAAAGAACAGTCAGGCATTGGAATGGATTGCCCAGGGAGTCTGTGGCATCACCAGCCCTGGGGTGTTTAAGGAAAGGTTGGATGTGGTGCTTCAGACATGGTTTTGTGGTGATATTAGCGGTAGGGGATAGTTGGACCAGATGATCTTGGAGGTCTTTCCAACCCTAATGATTCTGTGATTCTAGAACGCTTCAGAGACTAACAGAGAAGACTGTATTCACTGGCTGAAGGTTTTCCACTCACCAAGAAATTCCAATGTGTTTCGAACTACCAGCAAGACCTTGGCTTCTCAGGGGCAGGAGAGCACCTGGCTGGGCTCAGTGCTCATGTGGAACTAGAAAGCTGGCATGCTTATAGGGGCCAAGGAGCAGTGAAGAGCTACAGACTAATCTGCCCCTCTACCACCAAGGGCTGGGGGACCTGTGCAGAGTGCACTGCACTACGCTTTAACCCATTGAGGGCTGCGGAGCCTGGGGGAGGATCTCAGCAAGGTCTGGAAGGAAAGCAGCTGCCTAGATCCTGCCCTGCCCTCCACCCTGCCAGAAGGCCCCCAACCACTGCCACTCACCTCCAAACACAGGCTTGGTATCAGGGTGCTGGGCACAGTGAAGGCAAACGGCGTGTTCTGGTTCTGTGCACCCAGCGTGCTCTGTGTCAGGGAAAGAGCCGAATGGCGTTGCTGCCGCTGCTGCTCCGCTCTGCCCAGCCCCGAAGTTGAATGCAATGGCAGGGGAGCCGCTGTTCAGGGTGGGCACACTGAGCCAAAGGCACTGGCAGAGGGCCTGGCTGGGCAGCTGCCCGAAGGTGAAAGGAGAAGGGGTGGTGCCAAGACGGCTGTGCCAGTGTGCTGCTTGTGGTCTGGGTGCTGGAACCAAAGCTGACTGTAGTGGAGGTGGCTGTCCCGAAAGAGAAGACCGATGTGGTGGTCCCAAACACTGCCTGGGTGCTGCTGGTGCCAAAGGCACTCTGGGTGCCACCTGTGCCAAAGGCTGGCTGTGCACTGCTACCAAACGCTGGCTGAGTGGTGGACTGTGCTGTGGGGGCTCCAAAACTGAACGTGGGGCCAAAGCTGATGGGGCCTGCAGCAGGCTTGCTGGTGGGCAGCTGGCTCTCTGCAGCACCAGTGCTGAACGCTGGCTGGCTTGCTGCCCCAGGATATGGCGGTGGTGGCTTCGCGCTTGTGCTGAAAGAACTGCCAAAAGCTGAAATGGAGGAGCCAAATGTTAATGCCGACTGACCTGTGGTGGCCGGGGTAGATGACGATAGCGTGGTGCTCCCAAATATGCTGAAGCCCACAGTGGTGGTAGGTGCCATTGAGTTTGAAGCTGCTTGGCCAAACGTGGGGCCTCCAGGGACACTGGTGGTGGCAGTGACAGTGGCTGGAGTTGGCTTTCCAAACTGGAACACTGGCCCTGGGGCAGCAAAGCTGGAATCTGTACTGGTAGCTGAGCTGGCCAGGCCACCGAACAGGAACGGCTGCGACGTACTTGTGGATGTGGCAGTGGTCACAGTCAGGCTGGCAGTAGGGCCGGTGGAGGCAGGTGGGTTGAGTCCAAAGCTGAAAACTGGTTTAATGGTGGCATCTGTGGAGGAACTCAGAGTGGTGGCAGTTGTAGCTGCGGTGGTAAAGATGACGTTAGGGAGACCTGTGAATCCTGCCGTGGTGGTAGTGGAAGCTGCTGGTAAATCTGCAGCCGAGGCTGTCTGTGACAGTGGTTTGAACGTGAAAGGAGAGGCCTTTGCTGGAGACAAAGCTGCTGTCACGCTGCCAAAGATAGGCTTGAACATGGTGGCGGTGGAAGATGTTGAGGAAGGGCCTGAGCTTGCAGACACAGTGACTGCAGAGGAGATGACAGCTGTACAGGGTGCTGTGCTCTCATTTTTTGCAAAGCACCGAAGATGGGTTTTGAAGACGGGGGGCTGTAGTGGGGACAGCAGTGGCTGTGGTCGTTGCTGGCTGGCTGGCAGGTGGGGTGCTCAGCATCCCAAATAAGATGTTTGGCTTTGGTAAGGAGAGAGGCTTAACAGGGGTCTGGCCCAGCTCTGTGAACGCAGGTGCCACACTGCTGGGAGGCTGTGCCCCCGAGGCAGGAGGTGCAGAAAGCACAGGTGTGCTCAACACAGGCACAGGCTTGGTGTCAGCAGCAGGTCACAGCAGAGAACTCAACTCCAGTGACACAGCAGCAGCAGGTGGCTGTGATGCTGATGAAGAAGGCTGGGACCCTATTACAGCTCCAGTGGAGTCTGGAAAGGGGAAGAGAGCTTTTTTTAGGGACATGGGCCTAACATACAGACAGCTTTTCTCCCAGACAGCCATCCTAGTTCTGCAAAGGTTCCTGGAGACCAGTCCTCCATGCTTAACACAGCTCACAACAGGACCATGGCCTGTGTCCCCCAACTTGTCCTCCAAGTTCTGCCTGCCAGGGCATGCAGAACATTTAAACAGGAATTTTTCCAGCCTGCCTTCAACAGAAGGAATGCAGGGCTCCTGCTGAGCCTGGACTGCTCTGCCACCATCCCACCCTGCTGACCTTACTTCTCCTCACCTGCTGTCATAGGTGCAGCCTGGCTGCTCTGCATCTTCTTCAGGCTGTCCAGGAGCGAGTTGCTGCTGGGTAGGACAGGAGCTATTGATGCAGGCACAGGCCCTGGGGACGTCACCATGGTTACTGTGGAATGCCAGCGGCCTGGACACAGGTGTAGTCTCTGCAGTGGTGCTGGGAACTGGATCTACTGGAAAGGAGACAAAAAAATCAGTATCCGTAACTTGCTGTAGGGGACTAGCCATTAGTAAAACTGCAGACTCTGGGGCATGACCTGTTTGAGTCTCAAGGCACTGAGAACATCCCTAGATCCAAGGACCAGGCAGAGACTTGCCTGGGAGCTTCCCTAGCCTGTGCTACAGACACCCCACTGCCTGCCAGCCCCAGCCCTGGGTTTCTACTCCACTGCTCCCTGCCAACCCCATCAGGAGCCCAGCCTGCCCAGAGGTGCAGCCCTTACCAGCCTTATCCTCCAAGACTTTGTTGAACCACTGCAACGCTGCTTTCTTCTCCGCATCCAGGTCCTCTGATGTGATGGAGTAGCCCAGCTGAGGTGGTGGGGGCTGCCAAGAGAGAGCAGCAGCTTAGCTCCTTCTCAGGGAAGCCGGCAGAGCTTCTCTGAATGTGTGGTGAAGGCAGGCAGTCGCAAGACCCGTGAAGCAGGTGGTTCTGCCACAGCACGCTACCGCGGAGCTCCAATCCCCACTCATCGTGACCCCGGCTTGGCGCTGAGGGCACGGCAGGCCTTCCCCAGGCCATTACCTGGTCCGGCAGCAGGCAGCACAATCACGCACAGCCCACCAGACACTGGGGCTGGGGATAGCGTCACTTCCCACTCCGCCAAGGACGGGGCCTCCTTCCTGAGGGCAGGCAGGTCAGTCTCCCCCCAGCCCTGCAGAAATTGCAGTGAGCACATTCTATTGCCAGAGGAGGGCAAAAGGGGCTGCGAGACAGTGACGTACCAGCGCCAGCTGGTCCCCCCGGCGAGATGACAGCAACTGGATCTTCCTCTTCCGCTTCCCGCTGCTCCCTGACACAGATGGTGGGCTCAGGGAATTTCGCTTCTTTCTCATTGGTGTCTCCACCACTGCAGAAGAAGGTAAGTCAGACCCAGCTCTGGGCAGAGGAGTTGGGATTGTATCAGCAGATACAACTCCTCTCTCACAGAATCATCTAGGTTGGAAAAGACCACCAAGATCACCTAGTCCAACCTCTGACCTAACACTAACAAGTCCTTCACTAAACTGTATCACTGAGCTCTACATGTAAACTTCTTTTAAAGACCTCCAGGGATGGTGACTCCACCACTTCCCTGGGCAGCCCATTCCAATGCCTCACAACCCTCTCAGTAAAGAGGTTCTTCCTAATATCCAACCTAAAACACCCCTGGCACAACTTTAGCCCATTCCCCCTTGTCCTGTCACCAGGCGCATGGGAGAACAGACCAACCCCACCTCGCTACAGCCTCCCTTTAAGGTACTTATAGAGAGCGATAAGGTCACCCCTGAGCCTCCTCTTCTCCAGGCTGAACAACCCCAGCTCCCTCAGCCACTCCTCATAAGACTTGTTCTCCAGACCCCTCACCTGTCTGACCCAAACTCAAAGAGCAGAGCCAAAGATATGGCTTTTAGCTGAGAACAAGGCTACAAGACTCCGGAAAAGCAGCTGGCCACAGCACATCCTGGGACAGTTTGGTACAAGAGCCTGTTGGCATTCAGCAGAGAAGCAACTCCTTTTACCACTTCCAAACAGTCCTTGCAATCTGCCTACTTGAATCACACACTAGGAAAGCTACACGAGCCACATCTAGCGCTGCACCATGGCAGACAGGTGGCTATTTATGATGGACACGGGATATCCTGTCCATTTTAGATGAGGAAGCATTGGAAGAGGCTCAGCCTGGAATCTGATTGGGATGCTGCTTGTAGCATGGCACATCTTGGTGCAAGGTTGACACCTGGACCCATGCCAATCAAGGTTCTGGGGCTCCCTCTTGCAAGCCAGCTCCCACACATCTGCTAGCATGCAGACATCATCAGTATCCCTTGCTCATCGCCTGGAAATTCATTTAGGGCAGTTGCTGAGGCCAGAAGAAGTACCACTGCCTCAGCACCAGCACATTCCTAGTTGCCAGGTAGCACTTCAACCCAATCCCACCTGTAGACTTAAAGTCACATCACGTCCCCACTGCTTGTGTGTATTGACAGCCTATCCAACCCTGCACAGAACTGCTGCCAGCCCATGCTCACCTTTCTCTGTCTGCAGCTCCTTGTCTGATTTCACTGGAGTGGAAGTGTTGGAGCGATGTGACTCCTCCTCCCTGTGCCAGTGGGAGAAAGCTAGTTAGGGTCAAGCCCCAGGCATGGCGCCATCCCTTGAGAGCAGGACAGGCCAAACACATTAAGGATTCCTATTAGTAACACCGGCCTGTGGCCTCAGCCAAACAACGTGCCTTGAGACATCTTGAGCACAGCCCTGCACCACCCTGAAAGCAGCTCAAGGCTCAGGAGCTCCTTCCCTCTCCAGACCACAGCTTGATGCAAGTCTGCAGAAGCCCCAATTCTCTGTAGGACAAATCAACCCAAGGGCAGCACCCAGCAGCCCTGGATGGGAAACACAAAGGTGTCTGTCTGTCACGCACAGGTCTCCGTCTGTCACCCACCCTTTCAGGGCAAGGGTGGTGTCAGTTTTAGTTCCGACAAATCCTTACTGCGGAGTCAGGTCCTTCTCTCAGCTGGGAGAGAGGAGCACATGGGCCTACGCTACAAGGCAGGCACCAAAAGGCAACTGTATATTATGTATTTTACATAGCTCTGGTGAATTGCTTTAGAGGAGACAGCAAGAATCAGGACCTGCCTCTTCCCAGGTTTTGGTGGCTCAAGTAACCCAGGCTATCACAATGCCACAACACAACGCTGCCTCTGTGGCAATATCTGAACGTTTACATCTCTAACCCAGTCCCAGAATGCGGCGGGGATTAGGATGGTGCAGCTCTGCTGCTCCAGAACTCCTGCTGGGACAGCAGCATAACAAGGTGGCAGGGACAAGTGGACAAAAGCAACAGGGCTGCCACACAGGTGCGTCGTACAACAGTCACTTTTCAGAAACAGGCCTGGACTACCGAGCCTCATGGAGAGCAGGATTTGGTCACCAGGCTAGCTGAGACATTGCCTGCCCTCCCCCTAGCTGGCATCAATGAGCAGGCGCTCCCCAGGCGAGTGGCTAGTTACCTGGCTTTCCTGAGAGGCCATTCAGGTGTCTGGGGGCGGGAGGATGCAGGGCTGGACAGCGGGGAAATGCTCACACCACTCCTCTTCCACAGCTGGAATCCAGAGAGAGACCAGCAGTAACTTAGTGCACAAGCTGGGAGAGAGGAAACTGTCCCATCCTCCTGCTCACTTGCACGGTAAGTGCCATCTCCTCCCAGGACCGTGGCTAACAAGCCCAGAGCCTCACTCTCTCCACCACTTTGCTCCCCTCCATGTTCAGTAGAGCACAGCAGCATCTGGCCACCCCCAACTCAATCTGCATTGAGAGCAAGCAGCCTCCAGGCTCTTAAACAGCCAGTCCTGCCAAGAGGACAGGAGGAAGGATGCTGCTTGTCAGGTGCAGCTCTCTTGCCATCACACAGCAGAGGCTGCTCAGCTGCCCCAGACACCCTTGCACGTCTACAGCGGCTCTGGCTGAAGCAGGGCACCTCCTTGCCAGAGCTCAGAGAGGATGAATCCCACTTCAAGGATTTCATACTCCCATCAGGGGAAATCTGTCCTTACTAATAGCATGGAGGAAGCCTTTCTCTACAAGGACAGCACAGATTCATTAACCATGACTATGTTCCTCCATCAGATCTGCAGCCTGACCCAAGAGCCATTTGAGCAATGTTTTATTTTATAGCTCAGCAGCTGCCAAGGGGGCCTGGGTCAAAGTGGGAACACATGGTTCCAATACACGCTGACTGCAGCTGAAAAGGTGGCAGTGCAGCAACGGGATTTACTTTTCCTTCTTTCCTTTCACCTGGATCCAGCCACCCTAGCATGCTGGCCAAGTCTAAGCAGGGAGGGGTGGGAGTGTCCTCCTGGTTTCAGGAGGACGGCTCAGCCTGGGGACACCCCTGGCAACGTGCACTGAAGGATGAGGAACATCACTGCCTGCTGCTGCTGACACAGCAGCCAGTCTAATGTGCAAGGAGCTGGATCTGCCTGCCTAAGCTGTGCTGGAGACTCACTGCAGTGCTCACCACCAGGCACCTCGCAACACTGCTCTCATCTTACAAGCCCTGGGTTCGAGTTACGCAGGTGATCCCAAAGGAGGGTTGAGCTACTCTGCACCATGCTTGGCTGTGGGCTCCAGTGGTGCCTTTGGCAGGGGTGTTTCCTACCTGAGAGAGGCCCCGGCTGGAGCTGTAGGAGCTGGCAATGGCATTGCGGATAGAGCTGGGTATCCCACCAGCATATGTGTTGTTGAGGGAGCTCATGGAGGAGGTGCGTGACCTCTTGTTCGAGCAGTCATCTGGGCAGTGGGAAACAAGGCCTCTCTTCAGAGAGCCAGGCCTGCAGAAAGTTAAAGACTATTTTAGGAGCTCCCCACCATTCTACCCATAGGCCCTTTAAATGCAGGACAGGTTGAGGAAAGCAACCCTGCTTTCACACAGCACGGAGCTTGGGCAGAGGCCTCTGCAGCAGCACAGCCCTACAGCCACTGGCCTGCACTCACAAAGCACAGCTCTAATACTGAGTGACAGCCAGGAGGCACAGTCACGGCCTCTCTTCCTCTTCACAGAAGCTAGGCTCCACAAACAAAACCCAAACACCTTTTCCAGAGCACACAAACTTTCAGACTCACCTCCCAGCCAACAGTAGTTGTTTTGGCCCAGTGGGCACTTACTTGGGTATGAGAGAGGCAGGGACACCGTTGGCTACCAGAGGCTCAAATGCTGACTGCCCACTTCCACTGCTATCATGGCGCCTGCAGGAAAGAGGGCAGAAACCTGTGAGAGCGAGGAGGCAAAAGTGACGAGGGCTGCCCTCTCAGCCTGGCAACAGGACCTCTTCCAGGGGCCTAGGCACTGTGAAGGCACAAACCTTGCTTTTTTCTTGCCAACACCTGGGATAAGGGTTTTCCCCATCCACAGCCCACTGCAGATTCTCTTTCCACCCAATCCTTACCTCATCAATTCTCATCCCCAGCTGCTTCCTCCCAAGCACCAGCAGCTCCATCAGCTGCCTGCTGGGCAGAGCAGTTTTCACTTAACAAAATATTTGCTCAAATACGTTATTTGAAGCTAAAATATTTCAGAGAGACTTTGCAGCTCATTTTTGGAATGGACCTAAGCACCAGAGGTCTAGTCTTCTACCTCTTCCTAGCCAGCACCTTGGATGATTTGAGTCAGAAATGGGATCCTTCTTTCCCCCAACGATTCAGTAGAGAATTTAAGCCTGAAAGTCTTAAAACAAACCCTACTATGAAGCAGAGCTGGAGGCGTCAGATCCATCCTGTCACTTAGCCGAAATCCTTCCTTCAAGCTCTGAACGTGTTGGTCACATTGCGCAGGCAATCCAGCGCTCTCCAGCTGATGCATACCCCTTTCTGTCCTCAAAGGTCACAGTATTTTCTGCCTACAAGCATTCTTCATGCTTGTCAGATATCAATCCCTTCAAAATTGGCTTTTTTTGGCAGAGATTGGTATTGGCATGTTGAAAAAAAAAAGGCAGATCCTGTTCACGTAACCAGCCTGTTATCCTACCCAGCCTCTGGTAGGGCTCAGATTCACCAAGCTTGTGGCAAGTGTTCAAAGGAAGGAGGAACTCCCATGATGGAGGAAGAATCCCACACGTCCTGCTGCAGCTCCCACCACCAGCCTGCTCCTGCAGCAGCAGGACAGCAGCCAGCAGCTCTCTGCAAACTCCACTCATCCTGTTGTGCTCAGGACCACCTCCAGCAGCAGCCCCAGAGCAGCACTCAGGGCAATGCACCCATGCACTGCCTTTCTCTGCTCAAACCACTCCTCCTTAGTCTCTCCATTAATGTGCCTCAGCCCAGGAAGGCTGTCCTGGAACATGATGGGCAGAAGGGTACAATGCAAACAGCCCCCACGTATGTGGGAAGGAGAAACAAGAAACAGAAGCAAAGAGAAAAACAAGGCAGTGCTGTGTCCCAGCAGTGACAAAGGCTCCAGCAGACCTTGGTATCCAGGATTTACGCCTTGTCCTTCACTGGCAAAGCCACTGCACCCTCACTTCTTGTAGCTCAGAGCTAGAAATCACTGACCTTGACTAATGAAAGCAGAAGATAGTCTCTTCTGTTTCCCCTTTTGTCTTTACCTCCTTTTGGTACTTACAGCGCGTGAAGGAACCATGCAGAGCTTTTAAAGCATAATGCTTCCACCTGGAGACCTAAGACGTGTGGATTGCATCTCTCCTTGACAACTAGGGCCAACTGAAGGATAGACATTTCAGCCTATGGCTGATACCAAGTTTTCCTTGCCAGTTTCCCCAGCCTACAAACCCCTGTGATGACAGAAATCACTCCCCTTCCTGGGAGCCTTGACAGACTTCCCTGATCCACATTCAGGCCTCTCCGAGCCCTAGCAACGCAGGGGAACATGCCTGACCTGCGATGCTTGCCCAGGCAAACTTAAACCATATCCCTTTGATCTCAAGGGCAAAAAGGAGTCTTGGAAGAATTTCGGACACAGCTGAGAGGGCTGGGTGATGGGACATGCTTCCTCTTTGCATTCCTCTGGTTCAGTTTCCAGTGCTCTTTTCTATCCCAGGCTCTGTGTCACATCACATTTGTCCACCACTGAAGAGCCAGGCCATTTCTGACATCCCAATACACAGTCAGCAACCTGCACCACAAGGTTATTACCTTCTCTTACTCTCTTGATCGTTCCCCAGAACCTGGTCCTCCTCCTCCTCCTCCACAGCCCTCTTCCTGCTCTCCTTGATGGCATTCAGCACAGTCTCTTTTGCACATGGGTCTGGGCTGCTGTTGGCCAGGAAGGCCACAGGTGAGGTCAGCTGCTCCAGCATGGTGAAGAAAGAAAGCACAGGACCGTTAGAGATAGGGGAACCCCAGGGCCAGCCCCACAACCTCTCGCACTGGCTGCCCGGCGGCTCCGTGTGAGCGGTGAGGGCCGTCCCACGCGGTCTGAATCCCAGCATTCTTCCCAGGGCACAAAAGCAACGCCGCGGGCAGGGGTTAGGCCAGCGCAGGGCCGCGCTCTCCCACCGCGGTGCTCCGGGCAGCGGGTGCAGCAGCCGAGGGCCGGCGGCCGGCCCTCCCGGGGCAGCTCCCGGGGCCCCTCCCGTACTCACGCGGGGCTGCGGGCCAGGCCTCCGGGCCGGGCGATCCTCACGGTGACGGGGGCTGCGGGCCGGGCCGGCGCGGCGCGCCCAGGCCGCGCTCCCTCCGCGGCAGGCGTCCCAGCAGGCGGCGGGCAGGCGCCGGGCACGGCGCTGCGGGCCTGCGGCAGCGGGTACGGCGGCGCGGCGCCTGCGGCCGGCAGCGCGGCGGGGTCCTGCGGAGGACACGGCGGTCATGACACACCGCGCCCCGCCGCAGGGCGGCCCGCTCCCCCCCCGCCCCCGCCCCGCTTACCCAGGCCCGGGCCGAGGCGCCGCGGCGGGGTTCGCTGGGGCCGGCCCGAGGCGGCGGCGGCCCCCGTTGGCGGCGGCTTTGGCGGGCGGGCCGGGCCGCATGGCGCACCAGGCCCCCGCCGCGCCCAGCGCCGCCCGCGCCCACCAGGGCGCCCCGCAGCACCAGGCAGGCCAGCGCCAAGCGCCCAGGCCCACGGCCGCCAGCGCCGCGCCGCCCGCGCCCCGCCGCCCCCAGGGCCCCGCGCCCGGCCCGGCCCCCCGCCATCCCGCGCCGCGCCGCGCCGAGCCGAGCCGCCCGCCAGCCGCGGCTCCCGGCATGCACTGCGCGGCGGGGCGGGCGCCGGGGCGGGGCCGCCCCCTCCCGGCTCGAGCCCGGCGGGCCCGCTTGGTACCCGCCCCGGCCTCGCCCCCGCCCCGCCCCGCCCCGCACCGCCCCCTGGCCCTCCCCCGCCCGCCCGCAGCGCCGCGTGCCGGGCCCCTGCCCCGCCGGCCCCGGCAACGGGCACGAGTCCGGGCACGGGGCCCCGGGTGCCCCGGAGCCCTGCCCCGCCCCTCGTTCCCCTCCCGGGAAGCACGCCGAGCTGGCAGCAGGGCCGAAGGCTTTTATTTAAAACCGGGAGCACGCCGTGCCGCGCCCATGCCGGAACCCGCGGGGCAGCCGCGCCGGGCCCGGGCGGTCCTGGGCCCGGAGCCGGAGGAGGGAGAAGCGCTGGGACTGGAAGCAGCGCCGGCGGCCCCCCCCTCCCCGCGCCCCCCTCCACGCCCTATCCCTGGGCCAGCCGGGCCCAGCCTGGAAACCTGAGGTAGCAGCTGGTGGTCGCCCGCGCCAGCCAGACCTCACGAGAAGCCGGCGGGGGCTCAGGGGCACCCCGGTCTCCCCGCTGTCCCCGCCGCAGAGGGGCGGCGAGTATTGCTCCAGAGGGACGGGAGGGCCGGGGGCTGCGGAGGGGGCGGTTTGGCAGCAGCTCGCTGTGGCAGGACCCTTAGGGCCGCGGGGCGTCCCTGCAGGCGGCACGGTGGTGGTCACCCTCTCCTGTGTCTGGAGAAGCCCCAGGGCCGTGGTGGTGGCTGGGCAGGGGGACACGGGCAGATCCCACTGGTCCAAGTGGCTGGCACAGCCGATGTGTGTCACCAGGAAAGCATGTGGTGACAGTCCAGCCATCCTGGGCGATGGGTGCCAAGGCCACCCACTCCCCTCCGTGGCCAGGCAGTGCCAACCAGTCACCACATCCTAAAGGGAGAGTGACCAAATGCTGCCCCACAAGCACCCTGCCGCAGTCCCGCTCCCTGCTGGGAAGGGCTCCCCAGTCCCACGAGGGAGACAAGTGTCCACCCGGCTTTGGCTGTGGGCACATCCCAGCAAACCTGGGGATGGCAAGGAGGGGCGGCCAGGCAGGGTGAGGATATGGCTGTGCGCTGCTGTGCGCTGGTCTGATCCCACCATCCCTGCCACGGTGAGACAAGCTGGGGGCCTGATGGGCCGGGGACTGGAGGTCACCCCCTGCCCTGCAAGTCCCCTGCTCCAAGGCACAAAGGTTCCCTGGCTGGGGCTGGATGTTCAGCACCAGCCCCACAGCCGCCCCTGCCCCTAGGGACAGTGGCACGCCAGGGCCGCTTGCTGCAGCTTTGGGGCACCCCGACTGCACCCCAACCCCTCCGTGCTGCTGCCCTTGAGCCACTCCATGCCTCTGGGCAGCTGCTGGCCTGGGAGCAGATGTTGCCAAATGTGAGCCAAGCACCTTGTAGAGTGGTTTTTATTGCTGGCATTGACACAGTGATCTTCCAGGGCAGCATAGCGCTGCACCGGGCCAGCCAGCCCAGCTCCTCTGCTCCAAGCACTGCTCCAGACAGGGCACTTTGGGACACGGGGACAGGAACTTCGTCACAACCTTCCTCTCACTGCCAGCCCAAGCCCTGCTCATTGCTGACTGCTCCCAGAACTGCTGCTGGGACCTGCCTGGGCTGCCAATGGGCCCAGTGAGCTCTGCAGGGCTTGGAGGAAGCAATGGCTCTTACCGCCAGGGTTCAGCAACCCAGGATGCCTCGTGTGAACGAGCCCTGACCTGGCAGCAGCACGGGACCCTGGCCTTACGGTGGGCCAAAGGCACTCTGCTTCCACACAGACTCACCCACCACCTGGCTGCTGCTAGCAGCTGAGCAGGCCAGGGGGCTGGGGCTGGGGGAGCATGCTAGCACCAAGCCCCGAGCTAGCCCCAGCAGCACCAGCAGAGCCAGTTCCTGACCCCACCGCATCCCTGCGGCCCTTTGCACCAGGCAGGCTCCTTCCCTTGAGGTGTTTGCGCTGAGCCAGTTAACGCATTAAGGCTGGAGAAGCAGCAATGAGGTGAAGAAACCCGAATGCTCCGGTCCACCAGAGCTGGGTCAAACAGTCAGAGAATCGTGCAACAATGAAACTAAAGGGTTAGAGACCACCCCAGAGACCCCCCCCCCAAGCAGCTCTAATAAATACACGTGCAGTTTGCAGCTGGCATGAGGTTGGGTGGCTGGGGAGCCCTCGCTCCTGGCCCCAGGGTCTCCCTTGGCAGCGACGTGGCTCTCGGTCCTCCAGCACTGCAGGCGGCTCTTGGGGAACGCAGAGGACGTGTGCTTCGGGGTGGATTTTGCACCAGTTTATTGTGTATCTTCTGAAAGGGCATGCACCAGCTGGGTTCCCAGCCGACCGAAGGGGTGTCTGCTGCTGGCTGCTTCTGCTGCAGCATCTAGTCGGTGGCTGGAAAGGGGAGAGACAGTAAGGGGATGTAGAGCAATGTGCTCTTCTTGGGACCCCAGGGTTTCACATGCTGTGGCTCCAGGGCAGCAGCACCCCAGTGGCATGTGGGCCAGCTGGCTGCAGAGCCCAGGGCTGAACAATGGGACCAGCAGGGATGGTGGGGCTCTAGGGAGAGCCGGTCCTGGGTACTTGATAACTTCCACAGCCTTTTGCACAGGCCAGAGTCTCCATGGCTTTGGCCACACGTGCTAATTGCTGTCAGGCTCTGCTTTATTCCAGCTGCAGTGAAATCCCTGCCCTGCCTTCGCTCACTGCCTGGGCTGTGGGCAGGGCTGCCCTCCTGCCTGCTTCCCAGAGCTGCTTCCCAGACAGAAGCAGCAGATACAGCCTGACGGGCTGCTGCCCTCCTGCAGTGCACAACCCCCTGCCGGTGGGTACTCACCATCCTCCTCCCAGCCCTCTGCCACTCCTGCCAGCTCGTAATGCTTCTTGCGCAGCTCCCCCAGCTTCTGCCGCTCCTTCTGCAGCTGGTTTTCCAGCTCCAACACTCGCACCTGAAGGACAAAGCACACACTGCTATTGCTACTCTGTGTCCCTGCAGCACAGCCAGCTCTGCCACCTGCATGCTCCACACCAGCTGTGCCGGGCTTCCTGACACCAAGCCCACCATCACCAAGGTACATCCCATTAATGTTCCAACAGCAAAAGTTCCTGGAGAGGGGACTTAGCTCAGACGCAATTGAGGGATGGGGGAAAGCTCAAGGAACAAATGCATGCTGCTCCTGGGCAAGCTCAGCCTTCACTTTCGTCCACTGGGCTTCACCCACAAGCTCCTGGTGCCCAGGTGCTGGTCATGCTCTGTGCTTGCATGGCCTGCTTGGGCAGCAGTTGGGAATGGTGCTTGAGGAAAAGAGCCTCTTTACCAGGAGCAAGAAAATGGCTCAGCTCTCCCCTGCTCCCACGCCTTGGGACAGCCTGGGCACCCTCTCATCAGCCCAAACATGCCAGATGCAATGTTGGCTGTGTTTCTGAAAGTGCAGAGGAAGCTCCTACCTGAGAGTCCATTTCTTGACGCTTGATCTGGGTTAGTGTCATGCTAGAGAAGTCCATGCTGTCTGCAGAGACAAAAACACCGTGTCCCCTTGGGGGCTGCTCCCCAGTGTGACCTGCCCTCCTCAGCAGCTCCCATGCTGCAGGCAGAAACCACTGTGCACGTGGATATGGCCAACTGAACACCGAGGGCGCAAAGAGTGGAGATCTGGGGGCAGGTCTGTGCTGCTGGCCAGGCCTGCAGCCCCGTGCTCACCTTTCTCCTCAATCTGTGACTTGCCAGACTTGGTGGAGGCCACCACACCGGCTGTGGCCTGGTTGACACCCCGAGAAGCTTGCTGGAGCTTGGCCAGGTTGGCGCTATCTTTGTCTGCCTTCACCTGCCGGGGCCGAGAGGGTGTACGTGCTCATGTCCCACCAGGTCCCACAATCCAAGCCAAGGACCTGGCATGCCAGCTCCAGCCTCACTCTGCCACCAGGTAACCCTGGTCCCAAGCAACCCTGCTGGGGGCCCCAGAACACAGCTAGGGGAGCAGTGGTGTTTCTGCCACACAGGGCACAGTGTTCCTACCTTGGAAGCTGCCACCAGCTGTGCGGTGCTGGCTGCAATCTCATGGGAACAGACCATCAGCTCCTCGAATTTCCCTTTCCCTTGAACCACCAGGTCAGCAGCATCGCTGCAAGAGGACAGAGAAGGGCTAGAGCATCCCTCGGGCCAGCTCTCTCATACCCTCTCACCCTTCTCACCTCCTGCCCCTTGGGGACGGCAAAGACCCTGCTACCCTCCACAGGGTGCCACTTACACCATGACAGTTGCTCCCCAGCCCACAGCCTTGGAGGCAGAGATGAGACCTTCCGTCCAGCGGGAATTCTTGGCATAAAACTCCTTGGGTGATGCTGCGCCCTGCAGAGGAGAAGGGAACAGTCACATGCTGGAGCAAGGGGATGCGTCCTCACCCCAGGGTGACAGGGTCTGGGGTCCCCAAATCTCTGCTCTTAGGAGACGAGAGTAAATCAGGATTTCATCTGAGATACATGTGGAAGTGGAGCAGACACCTAACCCTAGGTGTCATGGGCTCCCCTGTGCAGCATGAGAGCTTTGCTGATGGCATTTGCAACCTCTGGGTGCAAAACAGAGACCTAGGACCAGGGCAGACAGCCTCAATGCTGGCAGCTGTCCTGGCTGTCAGCACACAGCTCTGCATCACTCCTGTGGCAATCCCGTGCTGGCCAAGTCCTTGCCCGCCCACACTGCCCTCACTCCCTGCCCGCCTGCTCACCCGTCCGCTCTCCACAATCTCTCGCTGCAGGTCCTTGGACGCCAGGACCAGCACCTGTATTGCCTGCATAAGGCCTGTGCAGGAGCCCAGGATCCTGTGAGATAAATCCCAGTGAGCTGTGGGAAGGCTGGCACGGGTGCAAACCACGCAGCTGGTGAGGTGCAGAGATCCCAGAGCCTTGAGGAAGATGCCCACCCTGCAACACTGTGTCTCATTGTGGCTCCCCAACTCACTCTTGCATCCCCAAACCCTTCTTCCTCTTCTCTTAGCACCTGGATTTAAACCAGTACCTTAATCTGTGATGCCCTGGCCACTGCTCACCTCTCATTCACTTCCAGTTTGACCCCAGTGTCACCAGCCCGAGCCTTGCTCAGCATCTCCTGGCAGAGGGGAGAAGCTACGCTGAGCCACCTGCACTGCCTGGCTGCCATACCCAGCCTTGTGCAGGTGGCCCCATGAGGCACGGTGCCCAAGGGTGCCTCAAGGCATGCAGTGACCCCGTGGGGCAGCCCTTGCAGTGCCGGTTCACCTCAATCCGTGCGGCCGCAGTCTCAATGGCCGCGGATGTAGCTGCCATCTCCTTGTCCACCAGATCACCCAGCTCTTCCTGCTCCACGTCCAGTCCTCTGGGTCGCAGCTCCTGGGGACAGGACGGAGAAAAATGCCTAAGGGAGGCACAGCCCCTCCACAGGTGCCACCACCCTGCTTGCCCCAAGTTGCTCCCCATGCCCCAATCCCACTTGGTGGTGATGCCCATGCACCCACCTCCCCAATGGCACTGATCCGGCCCAGGCAGCTGGTCACCGCGGCGCAGTCAGCGCCTTCCACACTATCCAGGTCTTGCAGGGAGCTGAGGTAGCTCATGGCCTCGCTGCCACACTGCTTGCACATCTCCAGCAGACCTGTGAGCGCCACAGAAGAGGCTGAGGGTGCTGCTGCCCATGAGGCCAGAGACCCCCGGCCCCTGCCCACCGCAGCTGGCAGCACTCACGGTCAGCAGGCTCCACTGGGGCCATGTGGGAGGTAGCGCTGCCTTGCAGGATGGTGTCGCTGATGAGGTGGGCAAAGAGGGCCACACAGGGCAGCAGGCTGCTCACATCTGCAGACAGAGAAAAGGCGCAAGGCTCAGCTGAAGCGGCCTAGGAACCCATTTAGCTCTCACTTTTGCTTCCCCTGTTCCCACTTGGGCTCTGTAGAGCCTAAGCCTTGGTTGTGGCTCTCAGCCCAGGCCTCTCATCCTGCTGCTTCCTGGAGATGCCACCTCTTGCCCACCTGAGCCCTTCCCCAGTGCTGCCGTGTCTCACCTGTATGATTGGAAAGGTATTTTCTGTGTGCATCCTGCAGCCTCTCTGTGCACTCAGAGGCTGCCAATGTCCTGGACAGGAGGTAATCTGCAGGCACACAAGAGACAAGACTTGAACAAAGTACAGCACAGCATCTCTCTATGGCTGGGCTATCCCAGAAGAAATTGGGGAGGGTGGCTTTGCAAGGCCACTGTTTGGGACGTGCTGGCTTTGGTGGGCACTGGGGAGCTCACCTGCTGAGCCAGTGCAGCTGATGTGAGCAGGGTCCTCGAGGCGACTGAGGGCATCCTGCACCATCCTCTCTGCCTCCCGTGCACTGCCCTGCAGCAGAGCAAACTGTTCCTTGGCGAGGCGCTGCTGCAGCATCTGCTCCATGCTCTCCTGCCAAGGCAGTGTGTCAGGCTCCCTCCCCACTGCACCAGCTGGCAAACCCTGACACCCCTCCACTGCCTCCAGCTCTGGCAAACACCCACAGCCAGGGCTTGGCACGGGGGCTTTGCTCTTGTCCCTGGGGACCAGCAGTGCGGCAGTGGGCAGCCAAGTGCCATGGAACACTGCTCCCCATGTGGCTCCTCACTGTAGTGGAGTGGCCCTTGGCTCCGGGTGCACTGCTGGTGATGCTGGGATGCCTGCAACAGCGGTGCCCCTGGGGTACCTTGTCTTGCAGCTGTGTCTGCAGTGTCTCCAGCTCCTTCTTGCTGCTCTCCTTTTCGCTGCTGAGTGTGTCCTGAAGCTGCTGCAGCTCAGCCTGCAGGGCTGCTATCTCCTCACCATACCGCTCTGCCGCCCGGCTCAGGCTGTCTCTCTCCTGCTCCAGGTCTGCTATCCGGGTGCTCTGCTCTGCTCCCACCTGGCCGGGCACAAAACACCCATCAAGACTGTGCTGAGGACGTGGCATTGAAGACATGAACCCTTGCATTTGGAGAATTGCTTGTGGCTTGTGGTCCATGCCCAGGCCATCTCAACCACTGCTGCTTGATGCATTGCAACCCACACAGCTGCGGGCAGAGTGCAGCCCTGCATCACCCATGCCAGGCAGCCCAGCAGTACCTTTGAAGCAGCGGACAACCTTGCGTGGGGCCAGCTGAAGCTCCCTTGGATGCCATTCCACTTTTATCAGCTGATGACTGTCGTCATCCTGATGCATGAGCAGATGAAGGGCTCTTTGACCCACTGCAGCTTGTCTGCCCACCCTGGGGAAGGGCAGGTCCATTTCCCTGACAGCTCCCTGCCTCTACAACAAGCCTGGAGACCTCCAGAGCCCTGTGCAGCGAATGGCCATGTCTTCACAGGCACAACAGACCCTCTGGCACAGCAGTGAGTCCAAAGCAAAGGCCTCTGACAGGAGGGCATGCTGCCTGCCAGCGTTTTGCAGCAGGCAGTCACCCTGTGTCCTGGTTTCAGTTAGAACAGAGTTAATTTTCTTCCTAGTAGCTGGTAGAATGCTGTGTTTTGGTTTAGGATGAGAAGACTGCTGATAACACCCCAATGTTTTAATTGTTGCAGAGCAGTGCTTATACCAAGCCAAGGACATCTCAGCTTCTTGCTCTGTCCTGCCAACAGGCAGGCTGGGGGTGCAGTAAGAGCTGGGAGGGGACAGACCCAGGACAGGTGACCCAAACTGGCCAAAGGGGTATTCCATAGCATCTGACGTCATGCTAAAAATATAGGGGTGGCTAAATATATAGGGGTGGCTAGCCGGGGTGAGGGGGCTGGACTGCTCGGGGTTAGGCTGGGCATCAGTCAGCGGGTGGTGAGCAATTGCATTGTGCATCACTTGTTTGTACACATTATTATTAGTAGTACTATTATCATAATTGTATTATTATTATTATTATTATTATTATTATTATTATTATTATTATTATTATTATTATTATTATTATTATTATTATCGTTATTATTATATTCCTGTCTTATTAAACTGTCTTTATCTCAACTCACGGGCTTCACTTTCCATTTCTCTCCCCCGTCCCAGAGAGGGAGGGGGGAGGGTGAGCAAACCGCTGTGTGGTGTTTAGCTGCCGGCCGGGTTAAACCACGACACCCTGTCTGACTGCTTTTTCACCTGTGAGGATTTATTCCAGCAATTTCTTCCTCACTCACACAGGAGTGGACTGTTCAGCTTCTCCATCAGAGGCTATGGAGATAGGACATGGGGGTGAAGGCTGCCTGCTGGCTCTAGGGCAATCAGCTCCTGAGTCTGTCCCTTCTGAGCTGGGAGTCCCTGCTGCTGGAAACCACTGCTTGGTGCAGCCTCACACATGAGTGCTAAACCCCATGGTACGATCACTGAACCCATCCAGATCTGGGAAGGACAAGGACAGAAAGCTGGTTATTGGCCCAATGGCACCTTGGTGGGTAATGCCTTGCCAAGGCACTGTGACAATGGGCAGACCTGCCTTTCTCCTGGGCACAGATAAATGCTGCAAGCCCATCTGAGACTTAGTGGAGAGGAAATGGGGCTGGGCTCAGAAACCGGAGCAGGGTGGCAGCGGCATGGCCGCGGCAGGGGCTCTCACCTGTGTGCTGGACTCCAGTGTGCCCTGCAGGACCTGCAGCTCCTGCTTGCTGGCCGCCAGCTCCTGCTTCAGCATTTCCAGCACCTCGGCTTGCTCCTGAGACTGTGGGCAGGAGAGAGGTCGCCCTGAGCTGGCCCCTGTGGGGCACTCACCCGCTTCCCTCCGAGTGCAACCAGGAAGGTCCCTTGGGGTGTGAGACCCCATCCCTGTCCCCACCACCTGTCCCCATCCCCAGGACAACCCCACTGTGCCATGCGCCCTACTCACCTTCCTCTGAGCCTGCTCGCTCACCCGCTGGAAGGAGTCCTCCAGCTCCTTCTTCTCCCTCTCCACATCACCCTGGGCCTGTCTTGCCACTGTCACCTGCTTGGTCACGTCTGCGTTCTGGGGATAGCAGTGGGAGCTCAGGGGCCAGCCCAGCCCAGGATGCATGCTCCTTGGGTGGCTGTGGGGCCCACCTTCCGCAGCAGGTCAGCGTGGTTCTGCACCAGCTCGCTGTACTTCTCCTTGAGCTTGCTGTATCGCTGCTCATTCGCCTGTGCCCTCCCTGACACACACAGGGTGAGGTGAGCACTGGGGGCGCCCTGTGGTCCCCCGCCAACCTCCCCGGGCCCTCTACTCACGTTCGATCTCTGTCAGGCTCCTCTGCGCTTTCTCTGTGTCCTCCCGCTGCTTCTTCAGCTCCTCCAGCTCAGTGCGCAGGAACTCGCTCTCGTCCAGCGCCTGCTGCTTCAGGTGCCGCTGCTCGGCCAGCTCAGCCTCCAGCTCACTGATGCGCCCGCGCAGCTGCAGGGTGCGACGCTCGTTCTGCAGATACAGCAGGTGGGCAGCTCCTGGCACCGTCCAGCACCCGGCAGCCCCAAATGCACCAGATGGACCTTATGCAGTGGGGTAAGCCACACTGTGCAGCCGTGGGAGCCCTTCCCCATGCACAGCGGCTGCCCCACACGGCTGCTCTGTACAGACAGATTGCTGCAGAGGAGCTGGAACCATCAGGTGTGGAGCAGGACACGGACAGGGTCAGGGCCTCACATCCCTGGGGCAGCAGTGTCACAGCTCCCACCCTTCACCACCCTGCTGGCCCCTTCACAGTGTGAGCTGCCCTGGTATCGCCATGCGGTCCATGGGCCTACAGCTGCAGGGTGCTGGAGATGATGTGGCCAGCATGCACCATGTGCCACCAACCAGCTATTGTCACCCACCTCAGCCTTGAAGCTCTCCAGCTCCTCCTTCAGGGTCCTGATCTCCCCGTAGAGCTGCTCTATTAATCGGTCCCTGGGAAGGAGACACCAGGCACCACCTCAGTACTCCTGGCACTGACACAGGGATGTGGAGACAAGGAGAGAAGGTCCTCATGGAGGCCACTGTGTCCTCAGGGACAGCTGAGCTCAGCTCTGCCTCCTGCTCCACACCGAAACCCATGGACAGGAGTGCTTGGGGCTCCTGGGATTGTGCTGGGTTTGGCCATGGCCCTGAGATGGCCCAAGTGGGGACACGCCCCTGGAAGGGGTTGGGTGTGGGCAGCCACAGCACTTGCTGGCAGATGCGGTGCTGTGTTCTGGGGAGCTCCCGCTCTGCTTCGTCCTCCCTCTGCCACCCAGTGACGGGAGGAGCCACGGACCCACTGATCGGAGGACTCACTTGTCATCCTTGTTCATCCCATTCTGACTGTTGAAATTGAAGGGGTCGCTGCTGAGTGAGCTGCCAAAAATGTCATCAAACTTGTTGTCAAACAGACTCTGCAGGAAGAGAAGCACAGGGACCCAGGTGAGCACTGCTGCTCCCCTGCTTGTGCAACGGGAGCCTGCATCCCCTGCTGTCCCTGAATGGACTGCACAGCCATCCCACCGGCCAGCAGGACTGCTGCCTGCAAATGCTGCCCATCTGGATTTCCCAGAGCCCCCATAGCCTTGTGCACAGGCAGATCCCAGCACTTCCTATGGGGCAACTGTGGTCCTGGAGGGCAAATCCCCAAAGTCATTTCACATTAATTTGTCTTCTTAAAATGCTGAGTGCACAAGAAGAACTCTTAATGGAGAGGTGCAAAGAACTCCTCTCCCAGCAGAAACATCCATGCAAGCACAGAAAGCTGTAGGGTAATGCTAGGAAGGAAAACATCCCCAGCCAGCCATCACTGGAGGGCACCAAACTATTAAGAGAAGCACCGTGGGATGCATTCAGCCTGACTCAAACACAGGCAGGGAGCCCACGCTCCCCACTGGGCACCCTGCAGCACCCATCAGTGACACACAGCACCCTGTGCTGACGCTCAGTGCTGCCTGAGACCCTGCGACAGCACAGTTCAGAGAGAAAGTGATGGGTGCGGAGACAGAGGGCAGCACCATAGGCACAGCCATGGGCCATGCCTCATTGTTACCTGTGACGCTGTTTCCATTTCCACCAGGTCTGTGATGGGCTCACTGTCAGGCGAGGATGCCTCAGCGGGGATGACCACCACAGGGCTGATGTGCTCTGACAGTGCTGAGGCTCTCAGGAAATTGGGAGGGTTCTGGGAAGGGAGGAGAGCACAGCTGGAAGGTGTAAGACCAGTTCCACAGTAGGGCTACCAATATGGCTGGCCCTGTATCACACCTGAAAAATCATTTCACTCCTCATCCCTCCCAGCTATGCTGCCGTGAGGAGGGATCCTGGACCCCAGCCCTCTAGGGACAGCGTGCAGCCAGAAAGCAGCTCCATCCCACAGGAACATTAAAAGAACCTGACCCAAGGAAGATGCAGGGATGAGCCCTGGGCCCCACAAGCCCTGAGTTGCCACCATGCCCACGAAGCAAAGCAGGTGGCACACGATGCTTTCTGGACAATGATTGCTCATTGCCATCAGCCCTCCCTGCTGCTCCCAGCCATGGGGATGGCGAGGGCTGCACCAACACCGTGGTGCTCTCACCTCTGGGAGCTGTGGGATCTGAATTAGCCGTTTGAAGTACTGCAGGTTACTGGAGCGATAGAAGAGGTCCTTCAGCCTGGAAGGGGACAGAGGCTGGTTAAGGAAGGCTCTCCGTGTACCCCAGTTTCTCACTGCTCTCATACATCCCCATCAGGCAGCTCCTCTGCACACCCCATACAAACCCTTGCCAGGCTCCAGAGCAGTGTCACCGCATTGTGCTGGAAGGAACGGGAGCATATGCCACCACCAAACCCATGGCAGGTTGTCAGAAGACCCTGGCCCCCAGACTCCCACCGCTGGTAAACACTGATTGCCAGAGGCTTTCTCGCATAAACCCAGGATTTGACGAGCAGAGAGAAGGACCTAAGACCACAAACCGTGGGAGAGCCACTGCACTGGGTTGTACCAGAGGCCCTGCCACCTCTCTGCGCTGTCCTGACAGTAGCCAAAATAGTAGTTTTGAGTGAACAGCTGTGAAACAGCCCCACTGCTCCCATTATATCTCCAGCCACTGGCTGGTCAGGGCTTCCTGCATAGAGGCTACATCTGCACCATCATCTTCAATTCTCCCCATGAGCAGCCCTGCCTCCCTTCTAACCTGATTTCCAGTTCTGGCACCAAGAGCAGCCTGTGATAAATGCTCTCCACCCCTGGTTTTACACCTGGTATTATGCAAGAAGAAAAGCTGCAGCCAACCTGGCATTCAGCCTGGTGCTGCCACCACCATGAGCTGCCATTCCCTTGGCATGGTTGATATTTGCCCCTGGGTCTGTCCTGGGCATTCAGAACCCGCTTACAGCCTAGCCATCTACTGATGGTCGTGCCTGGTGTTTTTCCCACAGGCACTGGTTTGCAGTTTTTGACCTTGAATCGAGATGTCCTATATTGTGCAGTCTCAGTGCTGTGATGTGCCCCTGCTGCTCTTTGTCGCCAGTTTTCATTTTGACTACCCTAAATAACTGCATACCACAGGCCATAGCACTTCACTGCCTGCTCGCTCTTGATCTCATTTAAAATACAATGAACAGCACTGCTTCCAGCACAGTCACTGGGAATTACCCTGAAAACCCCACTGGTACAAAACTTTATCAATTGTCACCTGCCTTTCGAGCAGTTGCTAATCCAGGGGAGACCTGTCCTTCCATGTCAAGGCAGCTTTTTTTTCCAGAGCTTTCGGAAATAAACATGCTCACTAGTGTTTGCACATCGCATGTGTGAGTTCCCAGGTAACTGGGTACATGTGATTTGGCTCCGGCCATTTGCTCCTATACTCCTATCTGTTGCTATTAAAATCTCTGCTATTGATATTTTAATTTGGGACAGTGCCTCAGACAACAGGACACATGCCATAAGCAATTTTACCTTTTCCTGTTCTGAGCTGTACCCCCAAAAAGACAGTTTTTCCCTCTCAAAAGCCACCTCTGCTTGGCTGAATGACCTGAATTTGCCTGCAAAGTCAGGTCTTCAGAGGACAACACCCTGAGCTCTGCAACACCTGAAGATTTTCTCTTTCTGCTGCTTCTTTTAACAAGCTGTCTTGGTTTGCCTTTTTTTTTTTTTTTTTTGAAATTAAGCACTACTCAGGGAAATCTCTTTTTCACGGGCCTAGAGACTACAAAATTGACTACCCAGGGGCACACCAGACACTGTTGCTTGCAACAGTACCTCAAGCTGTGCCTATCACAGCTTGAAGGATGGCAACTGGGGAAAATTAGGACCTGCCCATGAGCACCCCACCACATTCAGCTTCTCAGTCCTTGCTAAGCAGGTGCTTTCAGTGGCAGCAGTGCAGTGGTGCTGTGTAGTTCAAACTCCTCCAGTGAAGCCAGGAAGGGCAGGGTTGGGTCCTCAGCAGCGACGGAGAGACATTCATCTCAGCACGTCAACTGCAAATTGCAGTTAAAACTGCAATTAAAGGGTTTGAGGGTTTTAAATCATCAACTGGCGCTTCGCACAAAATGCCATTAGCAGCTGAATGCCTCTTTAGAATTAATAATGCAGTTATCTGGTAATTCAATAGCATTGGATTAGCCAAACGGAGTGGGTGTCCTGGTGAAAGCATCCCCACTCCAGCAAAGCAGCTTCAAAGCAGAGGCAGTGAATTTGAAGCAGGCTGATTTTGGAGCCCTGCACTAGACAAATTCATGCATTTCCTCTGCCTCCATTGCTCAGCTGCTGAGCCTGAGTGCAGAGGGCTCCAGCACCCCAGGGCTCCCTGATCAGATCTCGGTAGCCAGAGCACCACCTGGGGTGGCAGCTGGCACCCCAGGTCTCCACTTACTTTCTGAACTGCTCCAAGAAGCGGTCCCGGTGGCCCTGCAGTGTGTCAGCAGGCAGACCTGGGAGAAGCAGCAGATATAAACCTCACTCCGTGTCCCCACCTCAGGAAGAAGCAGGGCTCCAGGGGCAGCCTGTCAGCAGGGACAAGCATTTTGCAGGGACACTTGTCCTCCTCCCGGTGTCCAAATGGGGAGCCCCAGCCACACACTGGCAAAGAGTGCAGACACCCGGGTGTTGCTAAGTGGCCAGCCAGGCTGCTTCCATGTAGGATGCCCCAGCAAGCTGGGCTGGGGGCATGTGGGTTCCCGGAGTCGCCCCATGCATAGCCTGCTGGCTCGCCACATCCCCTCCACCCCTCTGAGCTCCCTCTGAGGCATGGGGGGTACTCACAGGAGTGGAGCTTGAAGAGCAGCTTGACTGTGTAGTCGTAGAGGTGGCTGCAGTCCAGGATCACCTGGATGAGCGGAGCAAGGCGGCACTGCCCCGCAGCCGTGACCGACACAGACCGTGACATGTCCAGGGAGCTGAACACTGGTGGGGAGGAGCAAGGACATGGTTCAGAGGGGTAGAGGGAATGTCAGGCTGTCAGAGCTAGGATTTGTGTAAACCAAACAGACAACTGCCTTGGAGCTAATGGTCTGCACTCCTTTACAGCCAGAGAATAGTGACAGCCCTCTGTGGCTGGCTCATTTCTTCCCAAACCGGGTGTTTGACACAGGTCAGCTTGCTGGGGCAGTCACGGAAATGCCACCCAGAGCAAGAGACCTGATGGCCTGTCATGTAGCCTCCGTCATGTAGCTGCCTCCGTCCCAGTTTGTGCCATGAAACTTCAGCAAGAGCAGAAGCTCCCACCTGTGACTCTCCGGCACCACACTGGTGTGGGAACTCCTTGGCACCATACAGTGAGGGTGCCTGGTCCGGAGCCAGCCTTCAGCAGGGAGCAACAGGACAAAACCCACCCAAGCATGTGCAGGGACCCTGAGACTCCTCTCAGCTCCCAGCTGAGCTCCTGAGGGATGAGACCAGATACAAATACTAGAAAAAGGCAGAGGTGGAAAGGAGCTTGGCGCATGCTCCAGCCCTGGGGTGGCTGCCAACCACCTGTTTTGGGAGATGACTCTGGGAGCAGGAGGAACATCACCGGCATCCGAGGTGAGTGTGCACAAAGCCAGATGCAGCCCCAGGGCAGGAGCGTGCTGCGGTGGCAGACAAAGCAGGTCACCCTGTGCTAATCCCAGTTGGCTGTGCTGCTCAGCCTCTCCTGCACACAGATCTGTCAAGCCTCTGTGCTGGGAAGCACCAAGCAGCCTCGGGGTAAATAACAGACAGCACAAATATTCTCCAATTTAGAGGCAGGCGGGAGCAGGGGCTGCACTCCTGGTGTGTGTGGAGCATCCTGCTGCACCGTGTGTGCTGCTGGGGAGATGCTCCAGAAATACCCAGGAGCAGATGGCAGGGATCCTCTGCAGGGAGCAGAGTACAAGACACACTGGAGCATCCCACATAACTGCAGGGGACATGCATCCCACTGCACTCCTTGACTGTTAGAGGCACGTTTTATGGATCAGGGTCATGTGTAGGGTGCCTAACCAAGAGAATCTTCATGTGCATTTACACAAAGCACTAACACAGCTCAGTTACTGAAGCACTTACCAAGGTACATGACAGTACAAAGGGGGGAGCTGGAGGCCAGCGAAGTGAGGTCTTGAGCACCACAGCCTCTGGTTTCCACAGTACATCTAATTATATCTAATGTGTTCCCATGCAAGTCCTAGGAAAGGGATGCCTGGCAGCTGGGAAGGAAGGGCTGCTGCCGTATGTGTCTGGGGACCATCTTCAGAGTCTGGTGTTATGCATCCTAAGGTGGCCTTGCTCTGGTACTTCTTTAATTTGTCCCAAACCCAACCTTGCTAGAGTGTGCAGAAGCACATTACGGTCCTAAGACTTTAGATTGACTTGTTTTTACCTCCATGCCTGATTACAGCCTCTGAGAGCATGAGGAAGAGAGGGTACTCCCACACCTCTTCCAGCTCCAGCACTACTGCAAGTACCTGGGGGAACTTGTGTTCTCCACTAATAAAAGCCAGAAACTGTCACAAGCTCACAAGTAAGATGAGAAGAAACTCAGCTGAGGAAGGCTGTGGAGTGGGAGCCTGAAGCTGGGGAGTTAAAACCAGAGGCATGTGGGGGAGAGTGGAGCTGTGCATTGCAGCTGACCCCACACAGAGCTGCAGGAGGGCTGTGATGAGGCTAGAATGGCTCTGACATGGAATAAGTTCATCTAAGAACAACCGTGGTGAAGTGCACGGAAAACAGATAAGACCTGATGCCCTCAGACAACTCCCTTCCCAGAGCCGGTGCTGCCGCATGGCACACACCAGGCCCACACACTAGGGTGATGAGGGGCTTACCTGTCTGGAATAGGTTCAGCTCACACTCCAGGTAGTCAAACATCTCCACCGTCAGCTGGAAGCTATGGAAGAGGGGCCAGGAAGGTTGGGCAGTGTCCCTGCACAACCTTACCCCGTGCCGAGGTGACACACTGCCTGCCTGAGAGGTACGTGACAGCCCTGGCAGGTGGCTTTGTCTGCTCACAGTGCCCATGGCAGGTGGTGGGGACAAGGTGCCAGACAGGGACACGTCCCTGGCTTGGAGGGGCAGCCGGCGAGGGTGCGCAGAGCTCCCCATCCTCCCCCTTGCCACCTGCCTGTCCCGCACTCACAAGTTATTGACGTCGCTCTCCCCTGCCTCATCGAGCTGCCGGTCGGACATCTGGAGATTGCCGGGAAACCGTGGGTTCTGTGGGGGGAAGAAGCAGTCAGGAACATGGAGGGGCTCCCGTGCCCACCGTGGCTCCACACCAGGACACCTGGCCTGGTGTCCCTGCTGAACCAAAGGATCCCGAGCTGGGCTCCTCAGTGCTGAGCAGGGGCTGCTGCCCCCAGGTCTGCCGGTGGGTTAAAGTCTCGATGTCCATCACCAGATCCCTCCATCCTGGCAAAGCAATGCTGAGAGCCCCAAAGGGGCTTCACCTCATCCCTGCAGACTCCAGACTGAGGACAAAGGCAAGTGATCACCCTGAAAGCCCCATCCCTTGCCAGAAGGAAAAGTGACGCTCAGCAAAGTCCCTCATCCACAGGGCAGGGGCTGCAGCAGTGGGGAGCGGCTGGTACCTGCTGCTGCAGGGGGTAAGTCCTGCTGAAAAAAGGCTAACAAGAGGCCTGCTGAGCCCTGGGTGAGCAGGAGCCAGAGCCTCCATGGTCCATACAGCCTGTACTTCTAGCAAGAAAAGTCAGTTCCCTCTGGGCTTAGAAACCTGCCCAGCTGCAAAGAGATGGGGCAGCAGCTCCTGCAAGGCTGAAAAGGAAAGTGCTGCAGGGCAGAAAGGAGCTGCCATTTACCTCGGAGGGCAAAGCCTCTTATTACTGCCCCTACTAGTCAAGGTACGCCATACTATGGCTCCAAACAGAGCTGAATAGGGATTACAGGTACAGGCCTAGCTTCTGAAAATATCTTTTCAGCAGAGCTCAAAAAGAAAGAAAACACTGCAGGTACCAAACCTGCCACAGCCAACTACTTTAAGCATTAGAGCACTTGAACCCACACAAGGCAGTGTTTGTGTACAAGCCCACAATGACTTTTCATTCTGTTCTTGGAGGAACGCCTTTATTTTAATGCCACAAGCATAAGAGAACGTCTGCCTAAATAATAAACTCCATCAACGGGCGCACTGCTTCCCAACACCCCACAGGGCACATCACATTCCTTTCTATAAATATATTCCCCATCACCTTTGGCAGCCAGCACTGGCCGAGCTGTGTGCAGGCATGCTGCAGCAACAGACCTGGAGCCAGCCAACTCTGACCACATCCTCTCCAAAACTCAGCCCAGACAAGGGACCTGCACAGCAACTCTGCTCTGGAGGCTCAAAACAAGCTCCCGAGGCAGGCACACAAGAGAGGGGGGAAAAAAATCTAAGCTGTTCCCCTGCTCCGAGTGGCCAGAAGCACCCAGAGTCCAAGAGCCAGAAAGCATGGATTTTAGTGAGTGAGAATGATTATTTGAGCTACCAGACCACAAGCTGGAGACATCACTGTGTGGAACAGGATGGGACACCATGCTGCTGCTCTGCTGACTCTGGCTGGGACCCAGCCCTCCCACACCACCCCATGTTCAGCGATGTTTAACAAGTAATTTACAAGAGATGGGGGCAGACCCTCTGGCAGCTGTAGAAGAGCTTTGTGCTTCATCCATTGCTGACCATGGCCAATAATCCTCAATGCTGGTATGCAGGTTGGAGCAGGTGCTGCTGCTCATCCTCTTCCATGCACAAACCAGGACACCCCACTGGCCTGAAGCCCCGGCTTCCCTCCCTGTGTTCCTGGTGATACATGAGAGCTGGGCTCCACGCAGGATTTTCAGGACATTTACACTCCAGCACCGGCTCCTGCCCTGCCTGTGCTTCCCCTACCTGGCCCTGCTGTCAGGCAGGAGACCTTCCTGCTGTGCACTACAGCTGCTCTACCTCAGCCTGCCCTGCTCAGCCCGGCACACTGCGGCTCTGCCCCCTCTGCCTGCCCAGGTGCCTGGGCTCCTGCAGAGCTCAGGAGGGGATGTGCACCCCAAGGCTGGGGGTCTCTCCGTACTTTGCATAGCCCCCTGCATTCAGCACAAGGAAGACCATGCCAGGTGCCACCATGAGAACAGCTGTCCCTGAGGCTGTGGTCCTTGGGACACTTCTGATCCAGACACTAGCAGTCTGGGGCATGTTTCACGATGGTCACAATACAGAAGAGGACATGCTGGGGTCACAGCCAGGATGACACTCCTGCAACAGCTCTGCCTGTTGCTGTCCTGCATTGCCACCAACTTCTGCCCCTGCAGCTCCCTGTAGCATGAACTCCCACAGCCCAGCTGTGCTTTGGGAGCAGGGCTGAGCCCCAGGCTCCCCAGCACCCATCCCTCAATGCAGCAGTGGCTCAGCAAGTCCTACCTCTGGTGCCTAGTGCGACAGCCAGGCTCCACCAAGCCAGACGGCATGGCTTAGTGCCCTTGACATGCTTCAACTACCCTTTGCGAGGCAGCTCATCACTAAGGTCCAAGTGACAAGCAGGCTGGGGACACGTGGTGGTGAGGATGGGATGGGATGGGATGGGATGGGATGGGATGGGATGGGATGGGATGGGATGGGATGGGATGGGATGGGATGGGATGGGATGGGACGGGATGCTCACCTTTGTGTGAAACTCCATCTTGGTTCTCAGCAGTTTGAGGTAGATGCTGCACAGCTGTCCATAGCCCTCGCTCAGGTGGCCCTGGGGATACCAAGAAGATGTTCAGACCTTGGGCGGGCTGTGCCTTCAAAAAAGCCTTCTTGCCTTGCTGCGGGCAGTGACAGATCTGACCCCTGCCTACCTGGACTCCTGCCCCATCCTACTGACCTGTGCCTCTGCCCTACGCTGCCTGGGTCAGCAGCAGTCAAAGGCCCAGCACCTTCTTCATCTTCCTCCTCCTCTTCCTCGATACACCACTGCCATACAAGCTGGCCAAGTGTGCTGTGCCCTCTGGGGTACTAAGGGGAGTTCTGTGCACTTCCACCACCTGCATGTGGTTTAGGCCCTCTATATGGGCCTGGGGAGGGTCATGGCAGGGGATTTGGCCACCATCTTCTCATCTCAGTCTCTCATATTGCAGATTTCAGTTCTGCTTTTGACTATCAGAACACTTTTACTGGGTTTTGCCATAAAACAGAAAGCACATCACAGAATCATAGAATAACAGAATTGCAGTCAGTTGAAAGGTACCCACAAGGATCAGAGTCCAATTCCTGACTCCACACAAGACTACCTAAAAATTAAGCTATATTTTTGAGAGAGTGAATGCTTCTGGTATTCCAGTAGGCTTGGTGCTATGAGCACTTTCCCTAGGGAGCCTGTTCCAGTATCTGAATATGTTTAGTTTTGCCCAACGTGTTTGATTTTGATGGAAGTGGATACTGAATGCGACCTGCACACCAAGTCTGGTGTGCTCAAGCCACCCACCCATCACATTGAGCTCAGTTTCAAGCTGCATCTCTTCAACCCTCCTTGGGGGTCCTGCTTGCCTTTCAGCTGCCCTGCGCCCCTCTCCTGTGCTGTCTCAGTGATGTTCTTCTCCACCAGCATCATCTTCCTGCTTCACACATCCCCACAACTCCCAGCCCATCTCCTGCAGCCTGCCTTGCCCTGCTCTCCTGAACTTCTGGTGCCTGATTTAACCTACTGTATCTGGAAAAAAAGTCACTTAAGCTATTGTGAGTATTTCTTGCTATAAATACTCCGTCTCATTCACCCCTCTCTGCAGCATGATGAGGCGAACTGAGCAGATACAGCACTTCCAGGCTAGGAGGCTCTGGGGAGGTGTTGAGACTGTGCTGACGGGCAGAGTGAGCCCCGAGGGATTTTGTGCGTCCCTGGTGCTCAGAACCCAGCATCTAGCTCCTCGCAGGTGAGATGACCACACAGTCCCTGCTGAGGAGCTGGCCCCAGTTCACCCTCCGTTTGGGCAGCCACAGAGTCCCACAGCTGGCAGGGTCAACCACTTACCCACATCCTGCTCATGTCACTCAGCTCATTCTTGTACCTCACAGAATCCTTCAGGACCTGGACAGATGAAGAAGAAAATAATCAGCAAATGAGGGTGGCATGCCCGGGCACTGACGGCAAAGTGTGTGTTATCGTGACCCAGCAATTAGTCTAAGGAATGGGTGCCCTGGACATGTTCCTGACTCTGCAGCCAGCCTGCTGCCCTGTTACTTCCCAGCCCCAGAGTGCCTCCATCTCCCTGTCCATGCATAGGGCAGGATCCTGTTTGGCAGCTCCTGCATGCATGCCAATACCCCGGGGACAGTGGTTCCTCCAGCACCATCACTGCAGCCATGGTAGGCACCAGGGTGAGTTATTCTTCATGACTTAGTGCGGGCTATTGTGGGCAGACTGGCACCATGAAGGCTCCTGCAAAGCACATGGGGAGGGATGCCCTGTCCAGTCCCTGCTGAGGACTCCCTGCTGCCTTTCACTACTCACAGCTGCGGGAGGGTAACGTCTGGCTGACACCCCTACTGCCCCATGCGGACCCCCAGGAAGAGCTTTGGTCCCAGGTTGGCTGCTGAGCCAAGCTTGCTGCACTGAGAAGCATTGGGACACTGGTACCAGAGCTCTGCAGGACACAGCTGGGGTCAAGTCAGGGAGTGGAGGGACTCCAGTGTTTTGGGGACAGACATCAGTTCCAGCACACAAAATTCAAGGAAAGGGTCAGGAGTCTGAAGGGTGCTGATGAATATGAGGTCTCCTCATGCAGTTGGGAGCGTGGGACAGCACTCACGTTCGAATGGCCATCGCGGAGGAGCTTGTGGAAGACGTGGCAGAACTTCCAGCAGAGCACGGCGTTGCCTGAGAGCGGCAGCCTGTTCACCACTGACCAGAAGGTCTGTGCCCCCTTTTCGTGGTGCGTGCCCAGGATGCATGGTGGAGGCTGGTCAAGGAAATGGGGGTGGAAGTTGCCCCACAGCTTGGCTGGCTGCTTCGAAACCACTCCCAACCCTGCAACCCCATCGGCATAAAACATGGGGTCCTGCAGAGCATCTGTGCCCATCCCTGTGAATTTGAGGGGACAGGAGAATGAACCCCACAAAGCTGGGCAGCAGAGTGTTGATGCCAAGTGTGGGGCAAGCAGGGCTGCTGTGCACGAGGGACATGCTGTCCTCTCCCAACCAGCACCCGCAGAGCTGAGGGAAGCCTAGCCACCAATGATAGGCTGCCAAGCACAGGCAACGCTGCCCAGGCACCCTGCACACCACTGCCCCAGGAATGCCACTGCATGCTCAGAGTCAGGTGGGCAGGTCCCTCCACTGACCCTGCTGCGATGCCAGAGGTCAGCTTTTAGTGACAGTGCTTTGACCCAGCATCATCTGCCCCTCCATTCCTCCCATCACCGCTCCCACGAGATGGCCTGGACTAAATGGACGGATTGTTGGTGCCATGCCAGGAAGCCCTAGCCAGCAGGGAGAGCCCCTGGGGGTCTCATCCAGCCCCCCCAAGCACCCCAGCAGCCTGCCCGGCACCCCCACCACGTGCTGCCTTGCCGCGGGCCCTTTTCCAAGCAGCCCCAGCCAGCTCCCACGCTTGCTTGTCCTGTGGCCAACTCTCGGAAGGATATTTCTGGCGTGTTTCTCCTTGACAGCCACTTCCTGTGTATTAATAGCCTTATTGATGCTGACAGTCTGAAAAACAGAAGAGGGGGGATGAGATGGGAAGGATTTGGGTTCCCCCAGTACCCCTGCTCTGCCAGCACCTGTTGGGGCCTGGGTCCCATCCAGGTCCCCGGCCCACGAAGCAGCTGCTGGCCTGTGCCAGCTGGACACTGCCCATTCCTGGATGCCTTTCTGGGATGTGCCTGGCATCTGCCAGGTTCAGCTGCTGCCAGAACTCATTTACTCAGCATAATAATGATGCAATTAAAGCAGCGACCACAAAAGGACCCTCTCCTGCCCTAGAGGTGGTGGCTCAGGCAGGGGAAGACAAATTTCTCCCCTGATCTTGGATCACGGGTAGCAGCCAGCAGCTCCAGCTCTGCTTTCTGCTGGGTGCTGAGCAGAGAGGGTGTTTCAGGGAGGATGGGGAAATCCAGTACTGGAACGGTGAGACCACCATGAGCAGTACAGAGCAGAACAGGACCTGGGATGGCCGTGTCATTTGGCAACAAACAACAGGTCCCAGCTTAATCACTGCCAAAGTGGAGTGACGGGTGTGCACTGGACAGAGGAAATTGAGCAGCTTTGTGAGTACCTTCAGCCATGGGATAGTTTTACCATGTGCATGGTGGAGGAGGGCAGGAGATGCACCCCCAACAGCTCTCCCCATTTCCTGCTGCAGCTTTCCCTCCTCCAGCCAGAACCCATTGACCTCCACGTCGCAGCCCAGCTACACTCCTGCTCCTGCTCCGTCTGTGCCCCCTCCCAGCCCCACCATATGCTCCTCCCTGCAGCCAGGGACTCCCCAGCTGCTCCCGCCCCACTTGGAGCTGGCACAACCCTCCCCAGTGCAGCCAAGCCCACCATACCCTGAGGCTGCTCTCAGCTCTCTGCCAGGAAAGGCATGGTTTGCAATGCAAATGTTGCGGACTTTGTGAAGCCCACATTGAGAAGCATAGGCACAGAGTGAGAAGTCAGTGCGCTCTGTAGCCTACAGAGAGGCAGTTGCTGGAGGTGTTTTCTTTACAGGATTTTGAGTGTTTTTTTAGCCTTATCCTCCTTCTGCATCTGCTTTCTCAAGTATGCAGCAGGGCTGAGAACTGGACTGGGCCTAGAAGGTGTTTTGGCTCTCACAGGCACACAAACCTTGTGGGACTAAGCCTGTTCCAAGCCCAGCCACAGGCAGTGGTCAAAACCAAGCGGATCAAGGAAGCTGCTTGGTGTGAGTGCTATGGTTCTGGCATGGAGCCACCCGCTCCGCAGGCTCATGCTCTGCTCACAGCAACATCCAGCACCTGCTGGACACCAGAACACTCACGTTCCCAGTGCTCTGTGAGGATCCATGCTATTGATGGAAGAAATAGGCTGGCTCAGCTCTGTCAGAAGTAGTTAATTACTGATGCAAGCCAATTAAAGCAGTGGGACTGATTCCAGTGCCTTACTCATTGACAGTCCGTCCTGCATCCCCGCAGCACTCCACATCTCCAAAATGTTCTCATAAGGGAAGCAGGACCATAGGGCAACCAAGGGCACAGCCATACACACCCCACGTGCAGCTGGGCATGGCCCAACCCCCCAGCAAACAAGGTGAAGCACAACCCACCTTCCCCCCAAAACATCTCTGCCCCCAGGCACCCGCCAGCTGGAGTGGGGACAATATGCTTATGGGCTGAGATGGCTTCTGCTTGAACTCACAACTGCAGCCTCAAGAGGAACCGCCTAGGGCCAAGCACCCCTCTTTAGACAAAACGGTGTGTCCTGGTTGTGCTGTGGGGACACTGCTGCTCATTCCAGCAGTGGACAACAGCATGGGGGCTTTAGAGCACGGCTAATACATTTATCCCTTTGCTTTTTTTCACTACCACCCATATGGCACAGGCTCTGCTGAGGATACACATCAGTCGCCGGTCATGCTGCGCTGCTGCTTGCCGTGCTCCCTGCCTGCTGTGAGCATCCTGCACCAGGCCAACCTGGCTGAGGTGTGGGCACAGGGCAGAGCCTGCTGCTCGGCCTTGCTTAATGGAAGCTGAAAGAGACCCTGCAGGGATGGTGGAGGGAACCCAGATGGTTCCTTCTACAGGAGGCTGCAGGCCAACAGTCCTGGCTCACGCCCTCCTCACAGCTGGGCTGGGCTGGCTCCAGAGGGAAGTGGAGCCGGGGGGGTCCTGCATGGCCTCTGTTCCCCCGGAAAAGCTGGAAGTGGAGCTCCAAGCTTAAACTGCCGCTTCCTGTTGGCTTTTCCTGATGAGTCAAGGACAAGGCTTTGGTGCAGGCCTGGCAGGCTCCTGGCACTAGGAACCCAAGTGGAGCGGGACAGCAGGGGCAGCAGCCATGACGCCATGCCTGGTCTGCTCTGTGTGGTGGCCTCTGGGAGTCCCGTCCCCAAGCCCTGCTGTCCCTTTGAGGCCTAGTACAGATGATGGGGAGGTTTTGGGCTCGATGGCCCAATGATGCTCCAGTGCTGCCTGCCACCACTGGCTCAGGCAGAGCCGCCACAGGCGTTGGGCTGGAGCAGTACCCATGAAAGCAAACAGAGACGTGGAGCAGCAGCAAGAGTGTTTTGGCTGCAAAAATGGGTCAAAAAGGCTGAGGTGTCTCACGAGAGATGCTGGGCTGTCTTGAAAGGAGATTATATGCCTTTTATGCCAGCTGACAGGTAGGGAGAAGCATGGGCGAGGCACCGCTCCTAGCCACTATGGTGTTTTAATTGTGAGTTTCTCCATCGCAGTAGCTGTTTCTGACCTCCAGGCCATGAATGTTTCCTTGGTGGTGCCACAGCCCTGCTCTGGTTTCTCTGAGCTGATGGAGGGATGCCAGAGCTGGCACTGGGGCCAACATGGGGAGACTGCTTGGGGAGACAGGCATGCAGTGGAGATGATGCCTCTGCAAATGCACCCTCCCTGTACCCCCTCATTTCCTCTTTTGTGCAATCCTTTGGTGCGATGCCGCAAATTTGGGCTGGAGAGGAAGTGAGAGGAGAAGCTGGTGGAGCGTCAGTGGGCCCCATGCACACAGCAAGAGCTGCTGGGGTTGCACCACTGCATCAGCATCCCCACAGCAGGGCCATGGGGCTGGAGCACGGGGCACAGCTCAGGTGAGCACTGACGGGAGCAGATCAACCAAAACATGGCTCCGGGTGTGTGACCGCAGGCACCACCCAGAGGAACAAAGGGGCACAAAAACACATGTGGGATCTGAGACAGAGCTACAGAGGGCTCTCTGAGTGCAGTGAGACCAGTCCCTCTCTTTCACATGCACATGTAGATATGCACATCCTCATCCCCCTTCCAGATTTCCCCAAATTACAAGCTTAGCATCCTTTGAATTGCAAATCTCCTATTATGCAGAGAACAGTTCAGCTCTGCACAGTAGCTGCATGGCGCCTTCCCACATCTCCTTTCATTTCCAAAAGGAAATGAGTGTTGATTAAAGAATCCAGAGCTATTTCAAATTATTTGGAGAAACTGAGTAAGTTGCAGTGCAAATCCTCTTAGTAATGCTCCTCATTTCTCCTTAATTCCTTTCTATAAATGGATAGCTGGGATTGAGCATACCTCCGGAAAACTGCTCTCAACCAAGCCCTGCAGACACAGGGGCTCCAGGGGAAGCAAATGAGAAGATCTGACCAGCACAGAGCTGCCTGGAAAAATTTGTGAAATTAATTAAAATGCAAATCCCAGCTCAGCAAAGCTCCACTGTGGTCGCTGGGCAGCAGGGCCGGGGAGCAGTACATGACAATCCCCCTGGGAAGTGAGGGAGCCTTCCAGAGGTGTAAATCACAGCTGCTCAAAGGGCACATGTCTCTTTTTAAACATCACTCAACTGCAGCAGCCAAAAGCAAAACACAGGCTCTCCAAGCTCAGGAAAGGCTTTCCGCTGCGACGTCCCGAAGCAAAGTGGGCTGGATAACGCCTGCAGTGATTCATGACCCACTCAGGACTGGGAGCTCCTGAGAGCTGCAGTAAAGCACAGGCATGCCCAAGGAGGCAGCTACCACGCAGCTCAGCCTCATGGCCTTATACAGTAGCACCCAGGCAGGGAACAGCCCTGGTTTTGTACACAACCGCAGTGGAAGGGAAGTGAAGAAACAGAGGCTGTGGAGGCAGCATGGCAGGCCAGGTGGCATGCCTCATACACACACATGTATACACATGTGTATACATTTCGTTGTACAAAATAAGAGAATGCCCAGCAAAAACTGAGTGGCTCGCAGCCTTCCATCATAGTCCTAAATGCTCTCTTTGAACTGGGAGTGAAAGGAGACATAAAAAATATTTTCCAACCTTTAATCTGGGCAATTTGGCTGCATCAGGGGCTTCCATTCCTGGACCCATGAACTTAGAAACAAAGTGCTCTTCTGCCTCCCACTGAGGAGCTGAAGCCACTCCAGGGATCACACACCCTGAGCGGCTCAAATCAACCACAGACTAATACCCAGAAAGGCACAAGTCTCATCATTTGCCTTCACTTGGGCTGTAAGAAACAACCACATTTTTCCCAAAGCAATGCTTGCCTCTGGCTTTAGACACCCTGAAACCTCACCACATCCACGAGGGTTTGCACACTGCATCCAGGGCTGGAGATTTACTTAATGTTCACTTGGGAAAAGAAAACCTCAGCTCCCAAAGTAACCTGCTCTCTGAAAGGCCATGCATGGTCTGGCACAAGCCAATGGCTTGGGGCAGCGCAGGGCACTTTGCTACAGGGAGCGAGCACTGCATGTGAGGTTCTTCTTGGTACAGACATGGCCAGACCAGAGGTGACGCTGCACCATGTAACACCACTGCCTTTGGTTCTACTCTCCTGAGGGTTGGGAAGACAATGACTTCAGACCTATATGATGCTTGCCTCGCCAACCATTATGCTCACCTGCACAAGTCAAAGCATGACATGAGTGTTATAGAACAGCACATCCAGCATGTGTGGTGTTTTGAGGAGAAAAACCTACTGCTCTGGGACAGGAAGGGGTGGTGCAATATTAGAGGTCTCCATCTTATTCTGCACACCACAAAGGCAACACAAGAGGGCTGAGCAGCTGTCGGACTCCTCAGCAAGATCTGTGGCATCTGCCTCATGAGCCACAGCACTGTTATCACAATAGAAAACATAAAATAATTCAAGGGATGCACATTTTGAGTGCATCTGAACATAAGAACAGAGGAGACCATCCCACTAGCTCCCAGCTACTCCTGAGGGCAGCAGAGTTGCATCAAACTTGTGGAAAGCATCTGCAAGTCGTGCTTCTATGAACAGTATGTGCAAGAAATTGCTCCTAGAAGGTGGCTTTGTGGATCTTCCAACTCAAATAGTAGGCTCAACAGTATCATGAGAGGCAGGGTGGGAAGAGACAGAGAAATTTGATCGCTCCCACTGCCTTTGAGCCAATCAAAGAGAAAGAATGAAGAAAAGCACTCAATTGACTTGTGATGGGTGTCAGAGACTTGAGTGAGAAGTCTGATGTGGATAGTGGAGATCTGGCTGATGCCAGGAAGGGAGAGCCGAGCTGTTAGCATAGGTCTGAAGGCTTTGGTTATACCGACCCTGGAAACAAGAGCTTGCTGCGTTAAACACCACCTCACACAGCACTTCATACCATCCTGGTATCAAAACCCAAACAGTTGGGACACTTGATTTCTCAAATACCATAAACAGCTTATGCAGATTAATTACTTGGACACACTCCAAGCTCTGAATTTTATTCCTTTTTTTTTTTTTTTTTAATCCAACTTAAGGAACATGGACTCTTCAACACACAGAAAAGCTTTGGGAAAGAAAGGACAGAAGGAAAATCAATTTTGGGGAGAATTGCTGGCAAAAACTAAGGCTATGGAATAGACCAAACCTCACTAATGACCATCCAGGGAGTTTACGCAGTAAAGCCTGGGATCCATTTGAAACCTCCAGGTGAAACAAGTAGTCAAATGAAAAGTCAGCTGAGACTGCAGCAGAACCTGGGAGTGCTCCAGCTGCCTCAGGAGCCAGCATGGATCCTGCTCAGCCTCACTCCTTCCTGCAGCCCCTCTGGGAAAAGAGCTGTCAGCACCAGGAGGCAGGCCATGAGGTTGGCCAGAAACCACCTCCTTCCACCAGATGCAGCAGCTGAGAACAGAGCCAGTTCACTGGTTTGGGTAAGAGAGCTCCCCATCAGACATCATCCCCCTGGGGCACAATCAGACCTGCAGTGACCAGAAGCCCCAGTGCAAGCAGGACACTGGAATGACCTGCCAGATCCAGAAGCAGTGAGAAAACCACATGGCAGTGAGCCCTTACACACGTTGACATGGGCACCATGAGCACCTGAGCCCTGCTCCCACTGGGCAGCATGGATTCCACTAGCAGAGCTTCCCCAGCTCCTCTGTAGCCACTCCCCCTGACAACCACTCATTACTCTTCTTACTTAATTATTGATAAGGGCATGATATCATCATCAGCCAATTGCACTTGTGCCCCACATTGCCCAGCCTGCTCTGTCATGGCCAGAAGCCTTTTCCGCACACTGTCCCATTAGCCAGGCTTTTAATTTTAAGTGGGGGATTTTATGCAAAGATAATCTCTTCCACCAGTGGTGATTTGCATCAGTGGAGGGAGGATCACTATGTTTTCTGGGTCAGTGTTCCAGGAAGGTCCCTCCACAGTCTTCAAATACTCCTGATACTTTCCCAGTGGCCCCAACTGGAGTCTTCTGCTTGCTGACAAATACCAACATTCAGGCACTTTTATAATAGGGGAGGAATCACGGGAGAGATACAGGATGCCTGAGGATGCAGGGAGAAGAACCAGAATGCCACATGCTCATCTCCAGATGAGCTTTGTAGTGACCAGCAGCCATCCCAGGACCAAACTTGCTTGGGAAATGTTAAATCTTATGGAGATGTCTTCAGGACGAAACTAGTCCCTTCAACAGCAAGACAGCCCTGCAAAGCACATCTCAGAGTACAGCAATCTCTGCTATCTCCCATGTGACAGCACCCTGAAGTGCTCCGGGATGAGGTGACAGCCCCATGCACTATGCCACGGACTGTTTAAGCACCAGACGCAGAGCTGTGGGTCACCCTGCCTGGCAGGAAATGCCCGCGCGCGGTAGCACCAGCAGAATGGTCCCTGGCTGGGCGAACCCCAGGCTGTAAGGCAGCAACAGGCACTCTTGTGGAAATCCTTCCTTGCAGCTCCTCCTGCAAAGCAGCAGCTCCTCTGAACAGAATGAGGAGTCTCTTGCCACTGTGGGCAGATGTGAGAAAATTAAGGGAGCGTTCCTCTTCCCTACGTCAGTTTGTTAAACGAACAGCCACCACCCAGACAGATGGCTGCAAGCTGGTTACTCCAGAAACGTCCAGGTGTTCCTTGGGGACACCTGGATCCTGTGCAGGAGCCAAGAACAGCCTGGACCCTGCTGGCTCCCTGCTGCTACACCCCTGCCACCTCATCCTGTTCCCAGCCCTGCTCTGCCAGAGCACCTGTGCCCCCATCCTCGCTGCTCCCAACCTGGGGGTAGTGAAAAGCAAAATCTCCCTCTCAAGGTGACCAGCGCAGGGGATGGCCGTGCCTCCATGCCAGGATGGCTCCTCATGCCCTGCTTCCCTCAACCCATCTCCATCCCTTGTGACCAAGCAGGGGCTGGCCTTATGCATCCCGGCTAGCCATGCGTGGCAGCTTGAGCAGACAGGGCACGGCCTGTACCCTGCTAACCCAAATGCGGGGTGCATGGCAACGTGCGGGTAGGAGTGCACCCCAACACAGGGGAGCTGCCTTGCAGCGGGGATCAGCTTAACCCCAACGACGCCTCCCGCCGGGGATGAATCCCCGACAGCTGGAGTACGGTTTCCCGTTGCAACACGTCCAGTAACACCGGGCTGTTTTCTTCCTGCTTTCACAGCAAAAAACACCAAAATTCGGGTTGGTGGGGGTTCGCAAACAGATGAAAGTGCCAGAGCGCCCGCCTCGGGAGGGAGCAAGCCCTCAATCCCAGCTCCAGCAGCTCCCCCCGGAGCACTGACCCTCTCCCCCGGGGCCGCTGGTCCCCCCCTCCGCAGCCCTCGGAGCGCCGCACCGCTGCTGGGGGCCCCGGAGGAGGAGGAGGATGCACTCACCATTTGCCCGCCTCCATGGCCTCTCCAGCCGGGCTGAGGCCGGCTCGCCGGAGCCCGATCGGCGGGGAGCGGCCCCGCTCCCCGCTCCCCGCTCCCGGCCGCAGCGGCTCCGCGGCTCCCACGGCGGCGGCGCGGGGCGGGAGCGGGGCGGGGCGCGGGAGGCTCCGCGGAGGAGCTGGGGGGGGGGGGGGAGTTGGAAGCGCGCACCCGCACGCGGGCGCGCTTCCCGCGAGCCACGGCGCAGCCCCGCGGGGTGGGGGCGGGGGATGGGAGGGCCGGCGGGGGCGCGCTCGCCCCCGCGCTGGACAACAAAGGCGGCCCCGGGCTGGTGGCCGGGGGGGAGCTTTGTGGGTGCCCGGCTGCACCCTGGAGCTGCGGGCTTTGGGGCAGCCAGGAGCGCCTGGGGAGGGCACCGCCCCATCCCTGTGCCCCTTCTCCGTGCCCCCCGGGCGCTGCTGAGGATCCTACACCCGGTGGTCCTGCAGGTGACCTGTCCGTGCTCTCTCTGAGACAAGAGCTCATGGGCCGTGATCTCTCCTGCAACAAAAAAAGCAATCAGGCTGGTACAGTGCGCGTGCTCCCCGTCCTCGGGAGGCACAGTGTGCCGGCTGGCATCACCTGGCCGTGGACCAGAGAATCCCCCTTCGTTGTGGGACAGGAGGGAACACAACAGCAGGTCAGTATCTTTGCTGTTCCAGCTGCTACCAGTGTTTGAGAAGCTCTTTAGCATCTTCAGATGGGGGGTATAAAAGAAACCCAAACATTCTATAATCATTCTTTAAAATTCCCAAAAGCAAATCCAAAGCAGGTAGGAGGAAAAGCATCATGGCACTGAAACACAGCTAACCCTCTGCAGAAGGCAGAGAAGAAGCTTCATGGCCTCAAGCAAAAAAATGTTCTGTGATGCTAGCCCTAGACTAACTCAATAAGCCTCCCAGATTACTACTTTAGTCTAGTCATGGCACAGCCCCTTGTTAATGGATGGTGACTTGGCTGCTCTTAACAAGATTACAGAATTCGACATCCCATGCACTCTGCAGGGACCTGTGGGGACTGAGAGCCACCCCTTGGGCCCAGGAGCACCCAGATCACGCTGACCCAAGTCACCAAGCAAGTTCCAGCCATGGGGGATGCTTTTGGAGCCAAGACCAGGTAGTGTTTTCCCTCTGGTGGCTCTCAAAGTCTCCACCGAGATTCCCATGTGGGACAGACACACAGACACACTGCTTCACTGCAGCTATGAACCTCCTCCTTTTGCTGGACTGACTGATTCTAACCTATAGCCAAATTTTACACCTTATCCATTTGCAGCTTTCACCCACTGCCCTCACCTTGTAGAACCCTGGCAATGTGACAAAAAAGGCCAAAAGAGGAATTTCCCACTTTAAATGAACTGTGACGCCCGGTTCCTACGGGAGCAGGTGGTCTGGTCCCTGCTCCTCGTCCCAGCCCGTGGGTATGCACAAGGCAGCACGCTGGGTGTGGGCACCAGTCCCCATCGTGGGCACTTGTCCCCATCACGCCAGGCATGACGGGGCTCCGAGCACATATGCACAGTAGCCTGTGGCAGGAAGGGTGCATCAGGCCCCTGTGGTGCTGGCGGTGGAAGACGCAGTACCTACTGCAGCAAGGGAGGCAAAACCAGAATTGAGTGCTGTGACTTGAGAAAGGGAGCTGGGTCTGCTCCCTCCTTGCTGCAAAGCCCTTTGGTCAGCGACATCCAGCTGGTTATGGGATAGTGGGAAAAAGCTCATTATCTGCCCCAAGAAAATCTTGGTAACTTGAGTACAGACATTACAACCGAAAACCGACTGGCATCTTTCCCTAACGCTGTGACACATCTGGCTGCTTTGCTGCACTTCATGCACAGTCCTATTTTAGAGCAAGCTCTCCCTACCTGGAGGTATGTGTCATCAGCGATCTGCTGGGAACCAGTCCAGGCCCATGCGGAGGAAGACCTAAAGATATCCACCAGCCTGCAAGGTGATCCCAGCCATTGGGGACAACCTCAGACTATGCTCGCACCGCAGCCTGCTCTGCAAAATAGGAATGGACACCCACTGGATGCAAGAAACCTGCTCTACCCACTGCAGCCCCCCTCCTGGAAATGCCTCCAGCACAGAAGATGAGAGCATTGGTCCTCACTACACAGCCCTGCTCTGTGGCATCCCCAGCCTGATCTTCCCCTGGTCAGTGGGATCCAGGAATTAATTAATCCAGCATCAGCTGGATTTACCATTGCTCTGAACTGGACGGCACCAGCACTGCATGGCTTGCTGTCCTAGGTCCATCACACAGCCCCCTGTGGATGCAGAGCACCAAGAGGTTCCAGCCCTGCAATTAGCACTTGCATGGGGATTTAATATCTTATTTGAACAAATGGAGACCTTAGGGCATGTGTGCAAGAGCAAACCCAAAGGTAAAGTGGAAAACAAAGAGAACCACTCACATCCTTGGGAGTAAAACTCAGTCCTGACCCCCACCAAAACATGCATAGGACAGATGTGAATTTTCCCCCTATGTCACCTGCATCAGAAATGTACAGCTTTTAAAATAGTTTGTAGGATTCCCTCTTTAGCAGATACATTGGTGACACCATGCAATGCCCATGAGCTTCCCATACTGCATACTTGCTGTTTTACCTCCTGTGGCTGGCTTTCAGCTCCAAGACCCCCTTCATGCCACCATGCCCTCCTGCAAGGCAGCATTTTGTAGCAAACCCTGTCAGTTCATCATCCTTAACCTTGGCTTTCAGAATGTTAATCTAGGGCTAGCACAGAGAGAAGGAGGCAGGGAACCAGCATCACAATGTGGGATCAGGCCCTGCGTGAGCATCTGCCTTGGATGCTGCACGGTTATTGCCATTAGAGGAGTTCTTGTACAGAGGCTTGAAGAGCTGCTAGAGCTGATAGAGACAGGTCAGTGTCTCACTCATGTCCCAGTTGTGGGACAGCGCAGAGCAAGGACTGTGTAGCCATCGGGGGACAGGGAGTGCTCCAGGCCTGGAGCTTCCCAGCAAGGAGGGCTCTGACAAAGCTCCTTGGCTAAAGGGCAAACATCAGAGCCAAGGCAGCTATAGAAAAAAACTCTGAAAAATAATTTAGAGGCAACTTCAGAAGAGTCTCCAGAACAAAGGGAAAATAAAGTTCCCCACTGGCCAAGGAAGCTGCACTCCCAAAGCATGAAGCAGGGAGGGAGATGGCCACACGTGCTGAGCCCTGGCATGATCCGTGAGGACAAAATCGCCCTGCCATAGGGCGATTTGTACCCCTGGATGACCCCCTCGCCCTGCCACAGGGGTGACACTTCAGAGAAGTGGCCCAGGGTGCAAGTTTCTTCCTTTCTGGGCTCATCTGAGCCACACAAGATCCCTGCTGTGGATCCCCTGCCAAGCAGGAGCCCCAGGGCGAGCTGCTCCTGCCCTACATGGTGCTCGCTGTGACTGGGACAGCTGTTCCCAGTGGCTCACATAAGGATGTCAAAACACTGAATCTGCTACTTTTTGTAGCTGCAAGAGCAGCAGCTCCGCTTTCAGCATGGTTTCCCTGAAGTGCTATACATACAAAGCAGTTTTATACTCAACTTGCCTGAGGGACAACCCAAATCCACCTAGGACTATGCAACGTTAAGTGAGCTTGCTCCAAATCTCTGCCAGTTTGCAAACACACATGCAGAGCTCTGGACAGTGTCAGGGGTGCAGTTTTATCAGCCAGGGGGAGCACACAACCTTGAAGCCTCTCCCACTTCTGCCAGTAGCACTGGGCACAGCTGAATCATGTCTGCTCCAGCCCTGGAGAGCAGGGCTCATGCTTTAGCAACCTCTGTGCTTCGATCTGCAGGTGTATGTGCAGACTGGTCAGCATCCAGCACCTTTCCACTCCAGAACTGCCTCACTTCCCAGCAATTTGGGAAGGGCTGCAGGAAAACCGGCCCTAGACAGCCTCCCCAGCAGCCTTTTTTGGGCCAATGCACTCTGGTCATTAGCAAATGACCATGGCTCTAGAGGGGTACTGGAGACAGGTGCCTGGAGGTCACACGTTGAGGGACAAAAGCCAGCAGGGCATCACAAGCAATAATGCCTGCAGCACAGCCTTATGCACAGCCTTGACCCTGCCTCCCCCAGCTCTGGGAGCTGTGGGTATGGTGTGACATTCCCCCACAGCAGCAGGGGAGGCAAGGCTGTGCTGCTTGGGGGAGCAACCCCTGCTCTGTCCCTGTGTCCTGGTGCCTCCTCTGGGCACAGAGCCCCCTCCTCCCCAGCTGTGTTCAGCCTCCACTGTGCTGAACTTAGAGACCCTCGGCTAGCCCTGGGAATCAGCCACAGCCTCCAGTGGCTCCTTCAGGGCTCTGCAAAATGCTTGGCTGAGAGGTGCAGCACAGCTGGGAGCGCTGTGGGCAAGGAGGGAGGAGAGGTGTCCATCCTCTGCCCTGAGCTGGAGGGAGGCTTTGGGAGCATCTTTAAAATTTATTTCAGCAGCTGACTCCCACAGAGATGAAAGGAGTTAGGCATAAAATGTCTTGGCAAATGCAGCTTTTTGTCATTACAGACAGTTTAACAAAGGTTAGTCAAGTAATGATCTACAAGTCATTTTATTTTATTGGTTTTACATTTCTTACTTCTATTTGAGCAAATCTCTGTCTGAGCTCATGCTTTGAGGTGAGATGAAGTGGAAGCCAGGTCCTCTCTGTGGCATGAACCATGTCATGTCTCCAAAAGTTCTTGTCTCTCCCTTCCACCCCCCCCCCCCCCGCTATTGTTCATTTACCAGGTCTAAAAATAATCTGAAGCCTTTTAAACCATCTTCCGTTGCAGCCTCCTCCCTCCTCGATGACTAATAATATCATTTGCTCCTCTTGATCTTTCTCTGTTTCCCAAATCTGCCCAGAGAGAAGAGAACCAAGCCAGAGCTGAGGCACCCACAGCTTGGAATCACAGTACATGTCATGCAGGATTTTCCACAACATTCTTCCCCACAGTGAATTTGCTGGTGTCCCCTTTGTCATCCCAGGGGTGCAAGGCTGACCTATGCTGCTGGGGGCTCATCTGCTTCTGCTTGGGACACTGGAGCTGTACTTGCACGGTGGCTGCTCCTGTGTGCCAGGGCAGCACATTTCATCACTGTGCTGGGAGTTGTTTCCTCAATTATTTCTCTTCGGGGGATGCAATCTTTCCCAGCTGCATCAGCCTGCTGGAGCAGTTCAAACCAACCACCCCCACAGCAGCTCTCGCAGCTCACAACAAACCAGCCCTGCCCACTTAGGGGGACACCGGGACCCTGCAGGAGCACCAGCAGCATGGGATCTCCAGGAGCTGGGAAGGACTTTCCCAAGCTCTCTGCATAAGGCAGAGCAGCAGGTTCAGCAGAGAGACATCCAGCACGTATGAAACTATTTGCTTTCTGTTTCACAGGCTTTGGCTGGTCTCAGCACATCTCCTCACCTTGCACAGCTCTGCACCACAGCCTGTATCGAAGGGACGTGCTGGTTGAGGATCTGCTGTGCTGGGTTTCATTTCTGACCCGTGGAACTGGGTGAGCACCTCTGGCTGTGCCAGGAGCATTGGCTGTGTTGTGTTTTTTCAGAGAAGGATGTGAATGCCAGCCACTGGGTGTATTTGTAATACTTCCACTTGTAGGAAAACCCACCTCACTATTGCTTGTTTGTGGCTTTATTTATTTTTTTCTCCCTGAACTGTGAGATCAGATCTTTGTAATGCAGAACAACCTCACATGCTTGCATCAGGCGCAAATCCTCCCACCCTTTCTCGGGTACCAGTGACATTTGTCCTGTAGCCAGCAGCTACCTATATGCATGGCCTCGACCTCTCAACAGTCTCCTGGGTGAGCACTGACTCTCCTGCACGGGACCCCTAGGGGTAGGGGCAGGCTCGGCAATCCGCAGGATCTGCTGCAGCTTGCAGGCATGTATGCTCTCTGACCTCACACCTCTGACTTCCAGATAGGACCCTGCAATGAGCAACCTGCAAAAAAAACCCTACACCCATTAACACCCAATTACATGTTATGTAAAAATATGTAAAAACCCTGAAAGGGTTACAATCTGAGGTGAATCAGCTGCTTTTTTTGGTACCAAATCTGCACTTTAGGTTGGATTTCAAAGTTGCTTGGGTGCTCCAATGCTCCTGAAAATCTCCCTGGACAATTATTGCCCAAATACCTTTGCAAATCTTGATTTAGGAAAATATCCTATTCAGTGCAGTACTTAAAAGCTCAATGCAATTTAAAAATCTTTCTAATGCTGCAGTTTCCTGTGCATGTGAAAGTGAGGAGGAAAAGCTGATCAGCTGCAGGTGGGCACGGGCCCAGGGCTCGCAGTGCATGGATGCTCATGGGGCAGGGAGCAGGCAGCTGTGGGAGCAGGCAGCCCAGGCTCCAGCAAAAAGCCAGCCCAGCACTGGGCTGTGATAGAGGCCCCAGAGGCACCAAGCCTCCCTGGACAGAAGAGGCACCAAATGCCCCCAGCGTACAGAAATGCTGTGCTGCCAGCCCTGCACCTGGTGCAGGAAGGGGGCCCGACCTCATTACTCTTGCCTTGTGGGAGGCAGCTTTGTTGTGCTGTCGATATACAGATTTTCTTCAAAAATTAAATACAGCCACAGTTTGTGCTACTGTTATTGACTGTTTGTTATTTTTAGCTGTCTGTTCAATCTATACCGGCTCATGTTACAGCCACCACAGGAGCTTCGAGTAACATTGGTCAGACAGCGCCTGCAGATGGGGCCAGCCCAAGACAATGGGATTAAAAATGCACAAGGGAAAGAGACTGGCAGAATAAGCTGCACCTGCCCCATATGCTCCCCCCACTGCCAGTGCTGCAAGGTGATGGCAGATCCTGGCTGCAGGACCAGAGCAGAAGAAAGTCCCATTCCTCAGGTAGGGTGAAGGGTTATGGAGCCTTGCAAAGGGCAGACAGGGCAGGCACCAGCTCAAGTGCTTGATCCAAAAGGACAGCATGTAGTAGCAGCAATAACAGGGTTGTAACTGAATTGTGGAAGAGGGATTTAAAACTTCACGCTTAACCTCAGCAAATACATGCATGACCACTTGCTTCTCACTTGCAGATGCCTTCTATGTCCCCTGAGTCCCCATTTGTATGTATAGGTTATCTGGAAACCCCTCTTGACTCCAGCAGAGGCTGTCTTCCTTCACACACGTACAGCCTGTTCTGTACAATGCACCGCTTGAGTTGCTTCCTTCTTGTAAGCACAACACCGACACTACCAAGATAAGCACAATGCCCAGAAAAGGAAGCAGGGTTAGCAAAGATCATAAATGTGCTACCAAAACATCAGCACTGTGCTCACTGCTCTCATGCTGCTGCCCCCATCAGGCAGCTCACAATGTGGGCACCACAGCCGGGTGCTCCACCACTGGGTGCTTCTCCATCATCTGCTCCCCTGTGTGCCCCCGGGGTCTGCTCAGATAAATGCTCCCAAGCAGAAATCAAAGGCCCCTACTTTGTTCTCACTTCTTCACTTTGAAACCCCTCCATAATTGGATTATTGCCATAAATTATTCAGGAAACAAGTTGATAAATCCCATCAATTTCCTTTCAAAGCCCTTAAGTTCTGCCTCAGAGGCACTGGCTTCATTTACAGGAGCCATGGGCAGCAAGGCTGCTGCCTGGGGAGCATCCAAGGCTGCAGAGGAAGCAGTGCCAAAATACCTCCATTTTGTGTTTGGGGAGCAGTGCCAGCATCTCTCACATCCCCAGAGGGGAGAGCCATCACCCTGGACAGGCTGTTCATCCCTCTCCAAGCAGTGTCCGTTAGACACCTGTCCCACAGCCAACACCGGGCAACGTCAAACCTGGAGATCCATTTCCCTGCTTTGCTTGTCCTCACTATGTATCTGGAAATATTCACAGGGCCAGACGTTGCATCCTGGCTGAGTTGCTGCCAGCACTGTCCAGCATATCCTGAATTCCTCAGTGGCTTTGTGGGAGGTGACACGTCCCAGCTGCAAGGCTGCTGCTTGGAGCTCCAGGATGGGGCTGCACTCGGTGCCGTCCTCCCTTTTGCAGAGCAGTGAGCCTCCTCCCTTTTACCCCTCTCAAATCTCTGCCTTGGGTGATCCCTGAGGTGGCCCATGGAAGGAATCATTTGGTTATCTCCTTTTGCTTCTCCCTTGGATGGAGATCTGGCTGTGGTGTCTTGTGCAAGGGGCTTCAGCCGAAGGCCCAACCAGGACCCCATCACTCTGCCTTAGAGTGCAGATTTCCTGTCTTCTCCAGAGCTTTATTTCCACACAAAACCAAAAGCCTGGTGAAAAGGTGGCTGAGTGGAGGCTCACAGATTTGTGACATGACAGATGCCCACAGCTCTCACAGCTCCTGCAGTCCCCAAATGCTGACAGCTTGGCACAACTGTGTAACAAATGGGGAACGAGCTCTGATACAAAACCTCCTGGTACATGGGGTTGGGAGAAGCTGCAGCAATTGTGCCCACAGCTGCTGGGCCCCTGGGGCTGGATGGTGACAGGCTACACCAGCAGCCAAGCCAGCTTCTGATGGACAGGCAGTGGTAGAAGTGCTGGTAGGACACAGACAGCGTGTTCTGTTCACAGCCCCAGGGAAGTTTCCAGCTGCGAGTAAATTCCCCTCGATGTGGGCTTGCTGCCCATGTGATGTGCATGGCTGCACTGAGAGGTCTGAATAAAGCATGCGGAGACCGCAGACCCTACCCCACCCAGGTCTAAGACCTAGCACTTGGCCTTGTTGAACTTAACAAGGTTCCCATGGGCCCACTTACTGAGCTTGTCCAGGTCCCTCTGGATGGCATCCCTGCTTGGTGTGCTGATCCACCACAGGAGCCCCCCTGGGGCTGAGCGCTGTGCCCCTGCCCAGCAAGGAAACAACTAATTCCCAGGCTCCAAACCTCTTTTGTTGGAAGGTCTGGTGCTTCCATAGGAGCTATGCCTATGGGCAACAGAGGGCTGCAGGACCAAGCTTTGCGGGCAGTGCAGCTTGACGGGTCCCTGGGGATCTCCCAAGGAGTGTCCAGCTTGGTTAAGGGACCAGTGCAGTGCTTGAAGCCCAGCCCTAGGCACCCCTCTGAGATGGGGAATTGTCCCAAGCCCAAGGTGACACCAAGATCCCCTCCCAGGGTGCAGGGACCATGCTGGCCCGACCTGGCCACACTCTGCATTGTTCCCAACACTGTTACAACCACATCCTTTTTAGCATAATTATTCATTTCAGTAACATAACTAAGCTGTGTAGGCTTCTCTCCCAGTGTCCATTCCCCATGCAGTGGAGCAGGCATGCTCAAGGATGGGGCAAGGAAGGAAAAAGTGGTATTTTCTGATGGACTTGTAGCTGGAGAATAAAACAGCAGCCCCATTCTCGTACCTAAGTGCGTGCTTTCCTTGAACTCTTGTAAATGTAACAGTGGGCCACACTCTCCCTGCTTAATCCACCTCCGCCCAGGCTGCAGGAGATATGCTATGGCTCTGGGGATGCTCAGGTGAGGAGCACAAACATCCTGCAGCAAAGCTGCACCCTGCCTGCCTGCAAGCGCTCGGCGTGGTCTGTGCTGGCTGGCCAGGATGTGCATGTTTGTTTGCTACAAGTTTGGAAAACAGGCATGTGGTGCCAGAGGAGGGATGTCCGCTGGGGATGCAGGGTGGAGCAGGATGAAATCTGAGCAAACACAGAGGTGGAAAAACCCCAGCATATGAAGGAAACTGTGTTTCACATGTGGTCCTGCTGCCTTTCTGAAGCTTAGAAATGGGGGAATCACAGGCACAAAAGGCTGCAAAGTTCCTTTCCGAGATCTAAATATTAGTTTTTACTCATTTTTCATTTTTGAAAACAAACACTGCTGGCCTGGAGCTCATACTAGCAATCCAATTTATTTACCCAGCCCTAGAACAAAGGGTTGCACTGTGGTGCTCCTGCCAGCCTCGCAACCACTGCTGGAGCAACAGCTCCAGCAACAGTGAAGGCAAAACCCTGCTCTGGGTGTGGAAAACATGCCTGTGCCATCCAGTAGGATATGGAAAATGGATTAGAAGCACTTGGACTTTACACAGCCAAGTTACAGGCAGCCACGCAAGGAGCCTCTCCAGCACCAGGAGACATCCCCACACTTGAGCCGTCTGTGCGTGTTCCAGCACTGCACTGGAGAAGCTCGCAGCAACCAGTGCTGGGTGCGGGAGGCCAGGGGCCGCAGCTGCCACTCCGCTCCCTGCCTCCTCCCACTTGCAGAGAGGCAGTGGATGGAGCTGGGGGATGCACTTGCGTGCATCCCCTTGGGTTTCAGCAGATCAGATGTTATAACCTGAGAGTGAGATGTCCACTCTCAAAAGTGAATCACAGCATCCTGAGCACTGCCAGCAGCGTCCTGCCCACCTGGTGCTGGGTGCATGTTGCTGACGTGCTCTGCCGAAGGGTGACCACTGCGGCCTGCTGACAAGGGCTCCTGTGAAAGCTGGTGGGTGTCAGCCAGCCCATGGGACACAAAAGCAGCAGCAACCACACTGTGCGGGCTTGGGAGCATGGGGGAGCAGCACCCAATGCTGCTGTGGAGAAAAACCTTCCTCCTGCCTTCAGAAAATTGGAACTTTACACATGTTTTTGGATGCTGGCCCCTGCTTGAGGCCAGCCTCAACCATCCCAGAGGTGCAGCCACTGCTTGCAGTACTCATGTGTGAGGAGCTGAGCACCATCCTTATCCTGCAGGACTGGAAAAGATGGAAGTTCCCAGGATAAGAAGAGTAAGCTTTAGCCATAGCTGCACAGGCTGCTTGCAGGATGCTGTAATCACACTGCTTCTCTTCACAGGCTGGAAAGAAACAGGCATTTGGAGGTGCTAAGATCAGATACTCAGAATTCACTCATCAGAAGAAAGGAGCTCGGCAGACTTCATTCCCTCTGAATCTCTTGATAGGAGCAGTTCGTAACATTACCACAGTGTGCAAAATCTCCTTTCCCTTCTGCTGAGGGGAAAAGAAGCTGGAGATATAGGGAATAATTGTTCCTGCAGCAGCAGAAAGGGAGGGAAAAGGGTTAAAACCATGAACGATGTAAAGTACACAAGCTGGCTAATTGCCATTTCCACGTGATGGCTGATGAGAAAGAAAAAATGTCTCAGATTTGACCTTGAATGCATTTTTCTCACAAAAAAAAAAAAAAAAGAGAGATGCCACTGTAGGCACCTGCTCCTCTCCTGTAGCAGCAGGAGCGGAGCAGAGCCCTAGCAGGCTCAGCTCGTAGCTGCCTCTGCTGCCCTTTGGGGGACTTTGTTTCATATTGCACAGCTTCCTGAACATTCACTGAAGCAGAGCCTGAATACTGCTGTCCCACCTCCTGCATCCACCCCATCCCCAGCAGGCAGCAGCGTCGCACCACCCCGTCCCCTCCAACCCACACCTCCAAATGTGTCAACTGCAACCCGTGCATAGCCAAAATCACAAGTAATTTTAAGGGGATGAAAGACCCAGATGTTGTTAAGCAGATGTTGTCTTCTTTCTGCTCAGATTCATTTGCTCGTGTCCCCTTGCAGCCAGTACCAACCTCTGCATCTCCAGGTGACAGCTCAGGTGAGACCAAGGGCCTCAGCTCCCCCACACCCAAGGCTCCAGCAGACCTCGCTGGGCTCAGTGGCTCTGACACTTCTGACATTTCTTTTTCCAGGGGCAGGAGACATTCAGTGCTTCAGCAGGGAGAGTTTGGGCAAACTGTTAGTGTATCTGGAGGCTACCAGAAATCAGGGTGTGGGTGAGAGCCCCTCCTTAGACATTTCCAGCTTTTGCTGGATGACTGCAGTCAGTGTAATGTAGGAAAGGAATCTCCTAACACCTTGCAGGAGCTCAGCCCCACGGCTGGTTTGAGTGCACTGGGAATAAGACAAAAAAGAAAGAAGACATGATTTGACTGGAACAAGCACGGGATGTGTTCCTCAGCTTGGCATTTGCAGCAAACTTGGACATCTCCGTTAAAAAAATAAAACTGGAATGCATAAGCGGAGACTATCCCTATTTCTAGCTGTGGCTCCTCCCCTGTGTATTTGGCCTCCCTGACAACTCAGTAATTCAAAGCACTTCTTTTTGAGCTATAAAAAGTGCCTGAGTGGTAATGCAATTTCTGGGAAGACAAATAAGAGGAGAGCACGCATGAAGAGTGCAGGGCGAGCTCGTGGGGCTGGTGAGGAGCAAGTCATCCAGCTGAGGTTAAGAGCATCTTACCAGCAGATAAAGGAAGCCAGGAGCACTTTGTACCAGTGTGGGAGAAAACTGGAGCTATCTCCTAAAGGGGTTAATGCTGACCCTGACACCAGATCCACACTTCCAGCTGAGCCGTATAAACCATGAAAGCTCTGGGTAACAGAGTGAGGCCACAGAATTCAGCAAGCCCAGAAGTGCGTACCTCTGCCCTCTCCAGAGAAGTGTTTACCTCCACAAAAGCAGTCAGGCCTTGCTGACAGTAGGAACATTTCATTCCCGTTTGTGAAGTAAACAAAGCATTCCTTGCTGGGAAAACACAGGATCTCCACCAGGTTACGAACTGGGAACAATGCCACCAGAAGAGATTTTCCCAGGCCACGCAGAAGTCAAGAACTTCCTCTGCCTCTACCTCAGCACTGCCTTAAAACCTCAAAAACCTTTACTCATCACTCAGAGGTGGAACATGACTGTTGTTGGAAGCAATTCTGAAGGCTGTACTGCTGAAGTGAGAGGCCCACGAGCAGTGGCCTAGTGCTCGGTGTGCTGGTGACCACAGCTGTGGTGCTGAGGGACCCGTGGGGGTGAGCATGGCCGCTGCCCAGCACTCTCGGCTGTATGAGCGCTACCAGTGCCCAAGCAGGGCGTGATTTGCTGTTCAGTTCTGCGGATCACAGAGGATGTGCAGAGCCCCACCCTGAATCAGTGGGGAGCCTTGTGGGCAGCAGGCCAGAAACCCAAGGGATGCATCTGGCTTGTACAGAAGGTGCAAAAGGCTCTTTGTGACTCCTTCCTATGGCCACTGCCCTGAGCTACACTCGCCCCAAATGCACAAAGTGCCTTCTGCACCCAGAGGTCAGAGCCAAGTGGAGCTGCCAGCCCCAGACGTGTCTCCAAGGACAGGCAGTGCACAGGGTGGTGCTGTGGGCCCGGCCTCAGCGCTGGTGCCGCGGGGCTCAGAGGGCACTCAGGCACTGCAGCATGTCCCCAGGGAAGTGTGGTCACGGCTGTCGGTGTTCAACAAGTGACTGGACCATGCTCGTAGATATGTGGTTTAACTTTCAGGTTGCCCTGCGTGGAGCCAGGTGTTGGACTTGATCTTCAGGGATCTCTTCCAACTCAGGATATTCCATGGGCTGTCTAGTGGAAGAGGGACTATTCCAGGCTTCCCGCAGCAGCGTGCCCCTGTGTTGTGCCATGAGCACCTTGCAACACTATTTGCGCTTACGAAACCCTGTATTCTTGCTCGCTTCCACGTAAAAATAATGTCTGGAAAACACTGTTTTCCAGCCAGCATCTGCTAATTAAAATAAAAAGCAATGCCATGCACTCTCTAGAGAGCCCTGGGCTGCCTGCATAGAATAAAAGAGACAAATGTTAACAATAAATAGCAAGTCTCCAGCCTGGCCCTGATGAGAAAACCCTCTTCTCCCAATGAGTCCCTTTGTTTACTGCAACTTGCCTCTTCTCTGCATGGTAAATATTTAATGTGCCATCTTCAGCAGCCCAGCTGCTGGAAGAATAGCGCTGTTGGGGGTGCAGGGGTCTGTGCCTGTACAGGAGGAGCTGGGTCACTTGGCAAAGCAGGAGCCAGGGGATAAAAACTGCAGGACCTCAAGGAACAGACTCCCCCAGGCCCATGGCATCTGGTGCTGTGGGACCGATATCCACACAAGTCTGGTCCATCTGGGAAGAGTACAGAGCAATGCTGTTAAATTGGGATTAACTGTAATTACATAAAGCTGGGTACCAGTCATACTATGCCGAAGGCAGCAAAATTATGAAAGTCCTGGAATAAAGTAATCACAGCTTTGGTAATCTGTTTTGTTAGTTTGGTAACAGCAAAGAAATAGTCTTCTCACTGCAAGACTAAGGATGGAAGACCTGGGCAACTCGAGTCAACCTGGCAGCCTGAGTTTCATGACCAAGCTACGAAAAAAGGCTGGTAACCTCACTATGAGCTGCATAAAGCTTACTGAGTGCTGGAGCTACATGATTTCACAGTAGCTGCTGAGAAAAAAAAGAGTGTTTTTGTAGTTACCATGCTGATGCTTTTTGCTTTGATGGGAACAGAGAATGCAATGATGCCTGCCTGTCCCAGCACCAAAGCAGCATGCCTGGCTCAAGGCACAGCAGGAAAGGGTTCAGCAAGCATGTACTGAGCCCCACGGATGGCACAGACACAGCTGATGGACATACTCACCTTGAAGCCCATGGTGGGGGCAGGGAACACCTGGGATCTCCCCTCTGCTGGCCTGAAGGTGATGCCAGAAGCCGTGAGCTGGGTGTGCAGCCTGGCATGAGGCTCAGCCCAGCCTGATGGTACAGCCATGGCCACGGCTGCCCCACAGCCTTCGTGCTGCAGAAGTTACACAAGGAAGCTGCGCATGCTAGTAAGTAAAATATTAGATGTCCGCATGCAGCTTTGAGCCAGTAACTTCACCTTCTGCATGCAGACCAGGGGTAATTTACCTCCCACCCTGATTAGCCGCGAACAGCAAACAATGTACAATGCATCCAGCAGCAGCTGGGGACTCGCACATCCGGACTAAAATACCGTCTGTGCTGCTCATTGCATGTCCCCTTTGAACAGTCTGTCCCCAGGAAGATTTCCTCTTTGGTGAGTGCAGAATAAATCAGGTGAGCCTGTGGCAGTGATCAGGACCAGAATCCAGCCTTTCTTCCACTTCTCCCACTGCTGCATTGCTCTCGTTGCCATCTTGGCAGCAGCAGAATCCTGACTGCTTGGTTGAATTCTCTGCATCCAGTAAATGCTGGGTACTTAGGCACGGCCCTGCACACCTGCAGGCTGCTGGCAAAGCACCTGCCAGCAGAGCCTGGGGCACCTGGCGCTGTGCTCACCTCTCCTCCAAATGTTGCTCACTGTATGCTGGTATCTGTAATTATCAACGTTCTTAAATAAATAAATAAATAAATAATATAAAAAATATATATTTTAAGGTAAACTGTCAGATTTGCGTAAGAATAAGCTTGCAAAGATGCATCAACATCTGGCTTAAGCCCTATTCTTGCTTTCTCTGAATCACAGATCCAGACAGGTTCTGGCTCAAATACATCTGCGTTTCAGAAGCCAGAGTCTCTGGAGCCTCAGCCTCATGCAAAGGCTGGTGCTGGTTTTAGCACGCAGTTTTCTTCCTCTTTGAAGCATCTGAAGCCAGATGATTACAAATATAAGAACTCAAACTATTTTGTCCTGGATACCTTTTAAAATGTTTCTTTCCAGCTGCCAACCAAGCAGAGAAGACAGTGAGCTGCAAAACTGTGGATGAGCGATGAACATGGCAAGACAAGAGCAGCAGCTTCAGCCCTGTGCCCCTGCTCTGCCCTGAGGTGTTTCCCCAAGCACCTGCAGCCCTGAGCAGCAGGAACCCAGCCCTGTGCCGCAGACCTGGCACCTCCTCGTGCCTGGCACCCGCTGCCTCGCCGTTACCCACTGTCCCCATCCTCCCCTTGGTTTTCTGGGCTCGGGGTTGCTGCCACTGCCAGCCAAGGGGACAGCAGGTGCTGAGCTGGGGATCAGGCTTGTCATGGCTGTGATGTCCCCCAGCCCCGTCCTCCTGTGCAGTCCTAGGTGCGTTCTGGGGCAAGCCCCCATGCTAGTTGCCAGCTGGCCCATAAATGTCACATTCCCACCTGAAGCAACCTGGCAGCAGGTGTCCCCACCTTCTATGCCACACCTATTTATTGTCCTGGAGCTCAGCCACTTTTTGAGTCCAGGATCACAGAAAAACCTCAGTTATTTCTCCCCCTGCCCCTTCCCCCACCCCCCCTTTTTTTTTGCTTAAATCCCAGCTTTCATTAAAGAGAAAGACAGACCTCATACAGCTAATCTGGTAAAAGACAAGCTATTTTCTTTCACACAGATGAAGCTGTGGGGATGGAAATAAGTTTCTAAGTGAGACTGAAAAGAGCCGAGATGACTCATTTCTTTGCTGCTGAAACTGTATTCACTCCCAAGCACCTCTAATTCCTATTAAAATAAAATACACCAAGAGCATTGGGGAACACTTGGGACAAAGCACAAGAGCTCGTTTTTTCCTGGAGATGAAAGAGCAGAGAATTAATCCCCTGTATCACCAACTCCCCCAGGATGGGCTCAGCTGGCTTCATCCCTCACTCTCCACAGACAGAAGCTATTTTTTCCTGTTCTTGCCAGTGTCAATATGTTTCTTTAAATATCTGTTCAGAGAGGCTATATATATAGGAACACTCTGGTGCTTTTGAAAGGAGCCTCATTTCCTGTGCAAGAACTTAAGTTCTTGGCAAAACTGCTGGCGGCTGCAGCATCTGAACCACAAAAATTGTTTTCTAAAAGTGAAGATGTCAGAAGCAAAATGGCATTTCCTCTGCGATGGCAAGCTGCACTGAGCCACGTCCCAGTTGCCGTGGGTGGGGAAGGGACACAGTGTTCCCCCCACAGTGGCACGGCCAAAAGCGGGGATGCTGCAGGAACTGCCTCCCACCTACACTGGGCCACGAGCCTCCAGCAGCTCCCATGCCAGCGGGATGAAATAACCCTACTACCCTCGACCCAAAACGAAACTGGCCCTTGCAGCCTGCAGTGCTGTGTTTTGGGCTTTTCAGCAGCAGAATGGTGGAAGCCACCGCAGAATAACGAGCTGGTTTTGGTGCTGATTTGGGACAGTGGGGTGGCATCATGCTGCAGAAGGCAACAGCAGTGGTGCTTGTACCCACAGGAACCAGCACCAGGGCAGAGCTCTCAGGATGGAACCGAAGCTCTTGGGTCATGCAAAGGAGGAATATGAGGATCCACAAGCAGGCAATTGCCTGAACCCACAGAGACCCCAGGGACCATGAGCTTACAGTTTTGCACCATGCTAGTTACCTTGGAGGGTACAAGCAGCAGTGAAGACAGCTCAATGATCACCTGCAACTGCACATATGACTTCCCAGGGGAATTACTTAGTTGTAAATTGCTATTTTTGGTGGTCCTGCACCAACATGTGGTTCTAAGGACCCAGCTATAGCTGCAAACAAGGAAGAGAAGGTGGATGCAGTGGGCAATCAACAATCCATGTTTCTCTTTGCTACTGGGTGCCCTGCTTAGAAAAAAAAACTTGCAGAGAAGATGAAGTGAAAGCTTTTTAGATTTCCTGGAAGAGTTTTAAACAAGAAGTGTCTTCTCCCAGCACTTGGCCACTATCAGGACAAACCACAGTGGACGAATGCCCAAAGACACCTGATGGGTAGTGGATGTGGCACACAGCTATGACACATCTCCTGACACAAACCTCAGGGGATCTGTCTCTGGGGATGAACACAAAACTTCTGCATCTCTGCTCAAGCCTTAAGGAGCAACGGAAACCACCAGCCCTGTCCCAACCTTGCTGTAACCCAGAGGGAGAGCTTTATAACAGGACAGGAACATCATCAAAGCCCAGCAAGCCGCTTCTCACTGTTGCTCTGGGCACTTACGCCCACAAAGGAAACTTCCCCCATTACTCCTTTCTGAGCACATTTGCCCCTCTCCAGCATTTGGTTTCCCAAAAGCGGAAAGGGACTTGTGCAGGACCCTAAAAGGCAGTGAGCCAGAATTGTTCTGGATGAGGAAGGAAACTTTCCCACACATTCAGGTTTCTGGATGGTGATCGTCCCTACCAGCAGTGCCAGGGATGCTCCTGGAGCTCAGAGCACTGCCAGCATGGAGGGGCTCCCGGGTCCCCCTGCTGTCATCAGAAGACCCCACAGGCAAGCTGTGAAGCTACACTGGACAACAGCAGTGCACCAGCCAGCATATGGCACAGCACAGGTGACAGCACTGTGCTGGCATCTCAGCGGCCATCCTTTGGAAGGGATTGGGGCAGAGGTGGCTCGGCACATCTACACAAAGCCAATGGCTCTGGGAAGTGCCAAGGCAGATGGTGCGCAGCAGCAGCACCAGGAGGTTTTTGTGTCCTGCTGTGATGCTCTGCACTTAGTGTCATCTGTGTGCATCCTCCCTACCTCACAGAAATCCTTCTTCCTTCTGACACCATTTCTGCTCTCAAGATCTTGTCTCATCTAAGTGCTGAACATCTTGTCTCCGCCAAACCAGCACATTGTGTCCACGCAGAGTGAGCCAGCCCCATCAAGGCACAGAAACGTCCACAGGGGACAGGTGCAGGGAGAAGCGAAAGGAAGCCCAAGCAGGGAAGGGCACCCACCTAAGCGAGCAGGTCTTAGCTTCAGAAGCTCAGTACAGAAAGAAGAATTTGCAGAGAATGCAAACTTCACAGTAGGTTAGCAGCCACGTGAAATAAAAGCATCTATCTCAACATATGGTAGAATTTTCACTTTTGGTGGTTTTTCTCCTTGCTCAGACAGCTTTGCTCTGTCCGAAGATTTATTCTACTGAGGTTGAAGCAGTGAGCAGCACTGAATCCCAGCAAGGGAAACACTGACAAAAGGGAGAAAGCTGTTGCAACAGCCATGGCAGCAGTGCACCCCATATGGCCATGCACTGGCAGGACAGCACAAGTGAAGGATCTGGCATCCCTGTTACTCAGCTTTCCATTAAAACAACCAGCAATGACAGTAAAAGAAAAGGGGAGCAGTCAGGCAGGTGCCAAAGCCAGGGAGCCACGTCTCTGGGGCTCGTGGAGCAGCTACCACCCAGCAGGGAGCCAGCCAGGGCCAGCACATGGCAGCAGCGTATCAGAGACATCATGTTTTGCTGTGCCCTCACGTTTTCCACATTTGCATCACTGGCAAAACTAAGACACAAGCACACATGAAGAAAAGAGACCACCAGGAAAGTTATTTTGACATATCCCTAAGCCAATGGACATCAACAGGGCAGACCATTGTGCAATGTGATGACAACCACAAGAGCATCCCACCATGAGAGCTTCATATGGCGCTCTTTTTACCAACCTGACTCTTTGACCACAGAAAATGGGTGCTACCAAACCCAATTAGGTGTCATCCAGGCTCACTGGAAGCCTATTTTGACATGCCTTCTATCTGTAGGGGCTCTTTTAGCCCAAGATATTGCTACTGCTGCTATGGGACCTGCAGGTTTTGGAGGCAAGGATGGAATGAGCCTGTGTGCATGTGGAAACCTGGTAAAATCTTCATTTTGAAAGCCATTTGAGAAAATGTATGAACCTTTGTAAAGAAAAGTCACTTTCAAAAAAAAACAAACACCAAAACCCAAAAAACAAAACTCAAAAAGCCACCCAGCATGAGGTTTCTATAATAAAACCTCAAAAAGAAGAAGTTTGACAAACACTGTGGATGACCAATGTGTGGAAGATCTGAGCAGTGCCTGTGAAGTTCCCCATACTAGAGAGAAAGCAAGAATTACGCAAAAAGTAGAAAGGAGTAAGCCAGGAAATTGCAGAGCAGAACACTCACAAGAACCAAAAGTCACACAGGGAACGAGCCAACCCTTCGAAGAGCACCTCCAAGAAACACATGCCGTGTTGTTTCTCATCAGGAGCCTTCCTCTGCATAGTGCCACATTCCACGTTAAACCTTTAGTTGCATAAGAAACACTGTGGCCAGCAGGTCGAGGGAAGTGATTGTCCCCCTGGTGAGGCCGCACCTCGAGTACTGTGTTCAGTTTTGGGCCCCTCGCTACAAGAAGGACATCGAGGTGCTTGAGCGGGTGCAGAGAAGGGCGACGAAGCTGGTGAGGGGCCTGGAGAACAAGTCCTACGAGGAGCGGCTGAGGGAGCTGGGCTTGTTCAGCCTGGAGAAGAGGAGGCTCAGGGGCGACCTTATCGCTCTCTATGGGTACTTCAAGGGAGGCTGTAGCGAGGTGGGGGTTGGCCTGTTCTCCCACGTGCCTGGTGACAGGACGAGGGGGAATGGGCTAAAGTTGAGCCAGGGGAGGTTTAGGTTGGATGTTAGGAAGAGTTTCTTTACTGAGAGGGTTACGAGGCATTGGGATGGGCTGCCCACGTGAGTGGTGGAGTCACCATCCCTGGAGGTCTTTACAAGACGTTGCGATGCAGCGCTCAGTGACACGGCGCCCCCGGGCACCACAGCGGTGCCGAGCACCGGCGCGAGCCCCGCCGAACATGGCGGCCGCCGATCCCGGCAGGAGGCTGGCCCCGCCCCCCCGCCCGGCCCCGCCCCGCCCCGCCCCGCCCCGCCCCGCCCGTACCTGGGCGCGCTCGAAGCTCTCCCGCTCCGCCTCCAGGCCGCCGCCGGCCGCCCGCCGGCCGAGCACCTTGGGCAGCGGGTTGCCCGCCTGCTTCATGGAGCTGCTCACGCGGTCCATGCCCCGCCGCGCCCGCCGCCGCTCCGGCCCCGCCGCGCCCTCGCAACCGCTCCGCTCCGACCTGCCGCTGTCCGTGCCACGCGCCATTGGCCCACCTACCTGCCACTCACGAACGGGCCCGCCCCACCCACATCGCCCACTCCCCGCCCCTTCATTCTCATTGGCCGCTCCCAACGCCAGTCAGAAGGAGCCTCCTCCCCCCCGAGGGCCGTCCCCGGGCTGGCGCATGCGGCCAGCTCTCGCACCCCCCCCCCCCGTCACTGGTCGGACTCCACGCCACTCAACGTCAGCTCCCGCCCCTCCGCGGGAGCCACGCCCCTTGTCCCGCCTCTACGGACAACAATAACTGCGCGCGCCCCGCCCCCTGTTGGTGCCCTGCGGTGATTGGTTCTCGCACCTGCCACTCACGGCCTCTGCCCCTCCCTCCCCTCCCGCCTGGCGCCACCTGGCGGCCGGGGTCCCGCTGCGCAGCGCCCGGCCCGGGCCCGCGGGGGGCGGTGTCCGTGGGTCGCGGTGTCTCCGAGGCTGGATTATCTCTGGATGATCTCTGACCTTGGCAAAGGGCAGCAGCGGGGCTGCGCTGGGTTTGTGCCAGACGGGTTCCTGGGTCTCAAAAACCAGCCGCATAAAAGCAGTGTCTCTGTTTCTGGTGGGATGTAGCTGGGCACAGCTGTCTCGTCAGCTGCTGCCTGTTGGAGGTGACAGGACGATTTGGGAGAAGCTGCTTAGGATGTGGGTTGGGTTGTTGTGAGCTGTTCTGCAAGCAGTAATACCCTGGGTAGCTCACTTTTGTGGCTTTTCAGCTGAAACAATTGCACAAGTGCCCTCCTGCAGGTGCCCTGTGGGACGTGTGAGCAGGCTGTGCAGTACACCTCACAGATGTCCACACTTGTGCCTTGGATATCAGATTCTCAGCTGCTGGAAACGGCATGCACTGTGTGTCCAGCAAGGCCACCTCCTCCCACCCCAGCTCATCTTGACTCCCTGTCTGCATTCTCTCTAATGCACTTTCTGGAAACCTGCCTCCTTTCTTGGGGCTGGTCCCAGAGGAAGTTTAATGTGTTTAAGTCAGCCACTGTTAGAGCAAGATGATTAATAATTGAAGAAATGAAGTCATTACCGAATAGAGATGAAGAAAAGAAAGGGCAGAGGGACACAAAAGGAAAAGGAAAGAAAGGTCACACCCCTCTGCGTGGCTAAAGCCATCCTGTTCCCACATGGCCCCCCAGCAGGCAGGACTGGATGCTGGAGGGCTAGATGCACCTCAGCCCTGGGCTAGTTACCCCATGGCTGTGAGCTGTGCTCACTTCTTCCTCTTACTGAAGAGCAGAGTCAATTCCTCTCCTTCCACAGCCAGGGCTTGGTGCTCATGCTGGGACCTGGGCTGCTCCGTTCTCTTGCCCAGCTCCAAGAGGTTGGGCTGCAGCCTGGAAGCAAAGGGCAGTGGGGCAGCCTGTCATGGGGATGGACAGCAACTTCCCCACTGTCACCCAGCCCAGTGCAGTGGATTTTGCAGATCTGGGGCAGGAGGCCTTGATGTGTGTCTGGGGCTGTGGAGCATGATGACCTGCCTTTCAGTAGCTACCAGAGATGCCTGCCACCTGTGTGTCTTCTGTAGCATGAAGACCATGGGTCTGGTGTCTGCTGGGACATGGGCAGGACCATGTGTCCCCTCTCTCCCTTCCTTAGGGCAGTGCAGTGCTCAGCAGCAGGTGACCCCTGGTGAGCGCTGGCTCAGGCTGGGCAGAGGGGACAGGGCTGGTCTGTGTCTAACTGCAGGGCTCTGCAGGGTGGCCTCCCCTTGCTGCTCAAGCACTTTGAGGCTCCGTCCATCCATAATGGCCCTGGAGGATGCTGCTCCCTCTTTGCTGGGACAAGGCTTCTCAGCTTGATCTCAGCCCTAAGGACCTCCAAGCCACAGGGAACAAGAAATGACAGGAGAGAGGCCAGAAGGATCAGAAGGGATGGAAGGGGCTGCGGGCCCTGACCGGGGTGGAGGAACGCTATGTTCCCAAGGGTTTCCAACTGCCCTCCCCAGCCAGAGCTGGGAGACTCCCAGGGTCCCACTGCCACACTCCCCCCCATCCCCCCCGTGGCCTGGCCCAGGCTCAGCGAGAGCACAGATATCCCTTGTTTCAGCAAGAAAATAGAGGCACAGAGAGCTCCACAGTCCTTCCTCTGTTATCCAGCTGGCTGTACTGGAGCAGGCGGGCACAGAGCTCTGTGAAAAGATCCTGCTGCTCTCTTTCCCCCTGGAGGTGAGATCCCAAACAGGCCTCCATGCTTCAGTCACCCTTGTAGACACCCCAAGGCATAAGCCCTTGAACCCACCAGAGCGGATGAGCTGTCCCTGGTGGGCATATCTCCTGGAGGGCAGTGGCTGAAACAAGCCTTCCACAAATGCAATCATGTAACCAGAAATACAACCCTGGTGATAGGGTTATTTGCTCAGACCCTGGGACAAAAATGTTTTACAAGCCAAAGTGCCCCCCTGGAGCAGGGTGAGGACAAAGTCTTGGGTGCAGGGCAGTGGTCCAGATCCAGCAGGAGTGTCCCTGGTGGAGCAAAAGGCATGTGGCGTCTTCCCCTGGGGCAAGTAGAGCCTACACATGCAGGCTTTATAATCTTTTGATTCCATTTTTTTTAATGCTTTAGGCAAAAGAGATGCTGCTGCTGAATCCTTGTCAGCTAGTGCCATCAAAGTGCCTTTGTGGGAAGCAGCCCTGGCCAGCTGTGCAAGGTGGTGAGTGGGGAAAGGAAGACAAGAATCTCATGCAGTACTGCCAGCTCCCACCTGGGAGCAGCCAAGACAGAGCAGCCAGTTGCAAGGGTCTTGGAGAGCTTAGCTATGGAGTGTGAGGGCACCATGTGGTCCTTATCTCCATCTTGAGTAAGCTCTGCTATTTGCGCAGGTTTTTCAAGGAGGGATGCAAACCCAAGCATCACCAAGCCTCAGCAGCTGTATCTGCTTATCCAAGAATCCAAAAGCAGAGCTGAGCATGGTTTGTAGATGGACTTAAGGAGAAGACCCGAATTCAACAGGAACCTTGGGCTGCAGTGCTGCTGGGGTGGCTGCCTAGGTGAAGAACTTGCTGAGGAACGGGGCCTGGAGGTGGGAAGTGCTTGCCATCTGCTGGAGAGCTTCCTCACTGCAGGGCAGCAGCTCGGCAGGAGCTCAGCAGGAGCACTGAGACAGGCACCCAGCCCTTGGTTGACCATCTCACGCGTGCCACTTGTGCCGGGGGTGGGAAAGGCTATTCTCCCCCCAGGGTAGGACATTAAAAGCTTGCTTTGCTTCTGTATTAGGAGTCAACCTTTGACTGCCAGAACGTGATCACTGAGAAAAGGTTTTCTGTGTATGACTTGGGGTGCACAGGTTTGTGCGGAGGACCTTGTACTTGTTGCAGAAGAGCATGGGCAGTGAAGGAGACAGTGGCTGCAGGACAGCACGGGCTGTAGATCCAGAGAGCCAGAAGTTATCCCTGTCTTCTCTTTATGATACTGTCACCAGAGCTCATGTGGAGCACTGTCCTTGATTTTCTGCATTTGTGAAATCCTACAGTCTGATCTGCAGATATCACATGTATCTTAGCATCAGTGAAGACAACAGGAGGACAAAATACCATGTAATGTCGGGTGTTCAGAAATATCAGGTGCTGAGTATCTCAAAGGTGACACACATATGATTTCCTCTTAGTTTATCTGAGCTGCAGCTGCTGTACCTAAAACAGTCACTCAGTGCTACAGCTGCTGGGCAAACCCATCTCATCTCCGGCCAGGTTGGTGCTCAGTGCTGAGGGCATCCTCAGGTAAACCAGGATACACATGCATGGCTGTAATTTGGCAAAGGCAGCCTGTCCTTGGAAGTGCTACCAATGTCTGTGGGGGCCAGATCCTGACAAAGCAGCTGGCTACCTCCCAGTCTTCAGTGGGGCTTGTCTAGGCACCCTGAATTTATCTTGGCAAATTGCACAAACTGCAAGAATATATTTTTTCCTTGAAGTGTGCTTAGAAACTGTTGGTGTCTTTCTGCTGACATTTACCAGAATTACTCATCCTGATATATAAATTTTCATCCAAGAATTTCAATGCAATTTCACAAGAAGCACTGTAGACCATACAGTCCTGTAGGACTGGCTGGAATCAAACATGAACAGTCCCAAACGATGCAGACCAAGGATCCATCTAGCCCAACACTAATGTCTCCAGATGTGGGCAGACTCCTTGAAGAGAAAGGAAAATGTTTGTGCTGACTCCCTTGAATGCACATGCAGCCTCCAACCATTCTCATTTTACAAATCTTCTTGAGCTTATCACTTTGAAATTCATGCCCTGGCTCAGACACATGGATATTTCCTTGTGTTCTCCATGTCCCTTGGCAAGATCTCATCTGAGATCTTGCTTGTCTTTCTCAGAATTGCAGCACCCTGCAGTCTGACTTCCCACATGCTCCGTCATGTTCCTTCTGTTTCTTACTGATTTGTTCCCAGTTTAAGCCCAATTTCCCCACAGTAGTGATGTAGCAGCTTCTGGGGCACTGGGATAATGTGACCCTCAGGTGAAACTCCAAAACTGAGAGACAGTGTGGTGTGGCAGTCTACCTTGAGGGCTAAGAAAAGACTTTCTCCTGCATCCCAAATCTGTTCTGGTAATGAATCCAAAGATACCATGTGTGGTTTCTATTGAAAGCTGAAACACACCATACGGCAGAGGTTTTATAGATTCCATAAATAGCTACTATTTAGGATGTATGATATAGAGGAGGTTTTAGAAATCAAAATATTTAGAGATTTGCGTTATTTGTCTTGGCAGGAAGGAGCAGCCAAGACTGAAATTCAAAATTGTCCTTCAAGGAAGGAATGGAGTTGAAGAAAACAGTGAAATGGGGAAATAACAGAGGTGTCAAAAGCTCCAAGAATTCCCTTTGCAATGAATGAAATCAGGAGACACATTCTGGTATATCTGAAAGGATCACAAATTCATTCAAAAATCTAGGCACATATATATTCCTGATAGAAAATATTGATTTTCAAAATGAATCATGACATTTCCATCAAAACCATATTTGAATATTGCAAGAACATCCAGAACAGTCAACTAAAAGCAGCTCTAAGGGGGCTGTGTCAGTGTGAGCTGCATTAGCAAGGACGTCTCCAACTCATTCCCCAGCCTTTTCTCCTCCTCACAGTTTTATTCTAGTCCCCGCGTGGAGATGTGCAACAGGTGTGTTAATATTGGTCAAGATATGAAATGTGTGTGAATGCTGGATGTGAAAGCACTGGTAGAAGTGGCAGGAGCAGGAATATGAGAGCAGCAAGTATTAGTAGCACTTAGGGTAGCAGGTCATCATGACTCCAGTGCATCACAGTCTCCATCTCTCCTCTCCTCTCCTCTCCTCTCCTCTCCTCTCCTCTCCTCTCCTCTCCTCTCCTCTCCTCTCCTCTCCTCTCCTCTCCTCTCCTCTCCTCTCCTCTCCTCTCCTCTCCTCTCCTCTCCTCTCCTCTCCTCTCCTCTCCTCTCCTCTCCTCTCCTCTCCTCTCCTCTCCACTTGCAAGCTCCAGGCCCAGAATCAGCTCTTCAGCTGGTCCAGGGAATCTACTTAATAGAATAACAGAATGGTTTGGGCTGGAAGGGACCTTAAGGATCATCTAATTCCAACCCTCCTGCCATGGGCAGGATCACCTCCCACTACATCAGATTGCCCAAAGCCCCATCCAATCTGGCCTTGAACACTCCCAGGGATGGGGCATCCACAGCTTCTTTGGGCAGCTTGTGCCTCACTACCCTCTGATTGAAAATTTTCCTCCTAAAATACCTAGTCTAAATCTACCTTTCCTTAGTTTAAAACCATTATCCTATCACTACTCTCCCTAACAAAGAGTACCTCTCAGCTTTCCTGTAGCCCCCGGTAGGTACTGGAAGGCCACTGTAGGGTCTCCCTGGAGCCTCCTCCTCTCCAGACTGAACAACCCCAACTCCCTCATCCTGTCTTCACAGGAGAGGTGATCCAGCCCTCCAGTCATCCTCATGGCCTCCTCTGGACTCGCTCTGACAGGTCCATGTCCTTCTCGTGCTGGGGGCCCCAGAGCTGAACACAGGGCTCCAGGTAGGGTCTCATGAGAGCAGAGCAGAGGGGGAGAATCACCTCCCTTTCCCTGCTGGCTGCACTGGTTTTGATGCAGACCAGGGTGGAGTTGGCTTTCTGGGCTGCAAGTATACATTGCCAGCTCATGTCAACCTTCTCATCAACCAGCACCCCCAGGTCCTTCCCCTCAGGGCTGCTCTCAATCTATTCTACGCCCAGCCTGTATTTGTGCTTGGGAGCACCCTGGCCCAGATGCAGACCTTGCACTTGGCCTTGTTGAACTTCACGAGGTTCACACAGGCCCATCTCTCAGGCCTGTCCAGGTGCCTCTGGATGGCATTCCCTTTGTCGTGTCGACAGCACCACACAGCTTGGTGTCATCCTCAAACCTGTTGAGGGTGCACTCAATTTCACTGTCTATGTCACCAACAAAGATGTTAAACAGTGCCGGTCCCAATACCAATCCCTCAGGAACACCACTCATTACTGATTTCCACTTGGACATTGAGTCATTGACTGCAACTCTTTGAGTGACACCATGCAGCCAATCTGGACCACTTCCCCCCCTGGGAGTTCCTCCTCTACATTCCTACAAGGCCACCCCTCTGGGCAGTGGTTTCTTTTTTCTTAACCATCCTTTCCAATAAAGGAGATAAGTCACTTTCTTCATGGACCATTACGAAAAGCAGCCTGCTCATATGGCTGTGGCCGTGGTTGTCCAGTGCCCAAATACATGTGCTAGCACCACGGGTAGTAAACTCTTCCTCTGCTTGCCTGAAACTTCATCCGCAAGCCTAGAGGTCATCAGAGTCCTTCTGTGGGGATGTGACATTTCCAAGACGAGTTTCCCTGTCAGTGCAGTGACACCATTCCTGTCCCAAACAGTATCAGCTGAGCGAGCAAATATCTTCTGTATGTGTGTATGGCTGCTGTGACAATGGCAAAGCAATACCAGGAGGGTGTTAATTCTATGTTGCTGGGCCATATAATCATCTAAGCCAAACTGCCAAGCCAACACAGTCATGTGCTTCTAAAGCTCTTTGTGATAGTTAACGGCCAATTATCATGTCCATCGATAACATAGCAGTATTTTAGCTGTCACTGGTATTTCACAGAATCACAGAATCATCTAGGTTGGAAGAGACCTCAAGATCATTGGAGCCCAACCTCTGACCTAACACTAGCAAGTCCTCCACTAAACCATATCACTAAGTTCAACATCTAAACATCTTTTAAAGACTTCCAGGGATGGTGACTCTACCACTTCCCTGGGCAGCCCATTCCAATGCCTCACAACCCTTTTGGTAAAGAAGTTCTTCCTAATATCCAACCTAAAACACCCCTGGTGCAACTTTAGCCCATTCCCCCTCGTCCTATCACTGGGCACATGGGAGAACAGACCAACCCCCACCTCGCTACAGCCTCCTTTAAGGTACTTATAAAGAGTAATAAGGTCGCCCCTGAGCCTCCTTTTCTCCAGGCTGAACAAGCCCAGCTCCCTCAGCCGCTCCTCATAAGACTTGTTCTCCAGACCTCTCACCAGCTTTGTTGCCCTTCTCTGGACTCACTCGAGCACCTCGATGTCCTTCTTGTAGCAAGGGGCTCAAAACTGAACACATTACTTGAGGTGCGGCCTCACCAGAGCTGAGTAGAGAGGGACAATCACTTCCCTCGACTTGCTGGCCACACTGCTTCTTATGCAAGCCAGGATGCTGTTGGCCTTCTTGGCCACCTGCATCATAGTTACAGAACCAGTTACCCAATAACTTCCTGCAAATGATGGGAAGGACAAGAAAGGAGCCTCATCTTAGGATACATGCTGTACCCTCAGCTCTACATGGCTGCATTCTGGTGGTGTCCTTGTCCCACAGACAAAGCCCCATCGTGGCAGGGCAGCGCTGTGAGCAGGCAGGGCATGGTTGCTGTGTGCCTTGCTGACCCGCTGAGCAGGCAGCTGGGGAGGTTGGCCTGACTTGTAGGCTCTCCCTGCTGCCATGGCTGCAGGGAAGTGGATTGGCCCCAGTTTTTCCATGACGCAGGTGTTCTAGGAAATACAAGTGTGTGGTAGTCATGCTTATTCTCCATCCATTGCCATCATGTGACTTCTAGGCAAGAGGGCCAGCTACCAAGCTCCTGAAACATTACTTCTAGGTATTCTAGGTGCCCGTTTGGTCTGGGGAAATGAAAGGAGAGTTGGTCATATCCTGTTCTTTATCATATCAGTGTCTTTTCATCATATTCTACTTGCCACATCAGGGCATTACTGCTCATCAGGGCTCCAGGCACTACTTCCCTCCACTGTATGGTAGTGGACTCCACACTCCTGACACAGCGTTTCTTGATACAGCACTTCTTCCATTGTGTCATGTTTTCTTTCAGCAACAATTCCGACACATTTCCGGCCTTGGTTCCCTTTATAAAGTGGGTTGAACCCAGGGATCCTGCATCAGGCACAGCAACAGGCCCATTGCAACATTCTAGCCTGACTCCTACAGTCTATCTCCACCAAAGGGCATGAAGTCCTCCACAGCTGCCCTTGCTGTTCTTGTGGCTGCCCTCTGCTGCCAGGTCCTCTCTTCTCCAGGTGAGTCCAAGCTCTATTCTCCAAGGAACTCTCTACTCTTTCTTTCTGCCATATTAGGTCCAGTAATGCTTGGCAACTCTCTCTTCTGAGCATCTGCTGCAGGAAAAGAGAGGCACATCTTGCTGCTCTTTGGCTTACTGGGGAAAGGATGACTGTGGTGGGAGATGGTGGTGGGAGCATCATCTCCTCCAGCAGGGCCATTCTGGTCCTGTCACCCTGCTTCTCCCTGATGGCACTTTTCCTGGTCTGATTTAATCACGAAACTTCTCTTCCAGCTGCTATCAACTTCTCCGGTCCCTGCTGTGTCAAATACTTGAGCAAAAATTTTCCCTCAGGACATGTGACAATGTATCTGAACACGAGTAGCCACTGTCCCCAGCCAGGCGTGATGTAAGTAGATCTGCCCAGATGCCAGGAGCTGCCTCCCAGATGGGTGACAGTGCCATGAAATCCCACAGCACACCCTATCCCGGCCAGGGGAACCACCACATTAGGAGAACAGCCTGGAAACAACTGAGGGACCAGCTCAGTTGGCTGTCTCAAACAGCCAGCTGTGGTCTTCATTAGATTTTGAGTTGAAAGAACTTCTGCTGGTTGCCCCCACAAAGATAGCGGATCCCAGACAGGACATCTGGGGGATGAAGTGGCTTTTTCCTCTAAACGAAGAAGGCAGGATACCTGTAATGACATTAAACCCACCCCCTGTGTTTCCCTGGGGCTGCTCTGCAGTGATAGAGGTGTGTGGTTTGGTGGGGTTCCCTGGTGGCAAGGAGCAGGCGGTCCCCCTGCCCTATCCTCCCTTCTCTCCCAACTCCTTTAACTGGATTTCATTCTGCAGATTCACCACGTTCAAGGGCAAGTCATTCTGTGGCAACCCCCAAGATAAGTGGGTCCAGAATATCCTGAAACAGCACAAGGACCAGGCTGACAGTGTATGAGCAATGCCCTGCTCCCTTCAAGCATCACCTCTGCCGAAGAACTTCTTGTGGTCAACTCTGAGACATGTCCCTGTCCTCTTGTCACCTGTGAATTTTGTAGACTGGTACTGTGTTTATTTAAGTGCATGAAAAAGCATCTTAATTTATTTGTTATTTTCAGGCAAACTTTTTGTTCCAATTTGTACTGATTGTATTTCAGTTATTTTTGGATAATAAAAATGATCAAAACCTGCACCTTCTCCCACTGCCTCAGGATGCTGTGTATAGGCAGCAGCAGAGTTAGTGGTCCCAGGGCTCTGTGCTCCAACCCTCCTGGCAGCCCCACAGAGAGGATGGTGTAGGCTCACCACCCTCAGCAGCTGCACAAACATCCTGGTGGATGCTACCAGACCATGTGCCGCCATTCTCCATAGACTGTGGGAGCCCAGGCCGTGGAGCCTGGGTTATTCCTGGTGCTTTGTGATTCTCTGTGCTGTCCCTGCAGGGCTTCCCTTACACTTTCAGCCCTGAGGGCCCCGAGGAAGCCACAGCCCCAGGCTGTGCTGCTGGGTGCCACGCTCCGCCCCTGCCTGCTGCCGCCTGCTTGCCAGTGTCTTCGCCCCGGGCTGCAGCAGGCCGGGCTGCCCGGGTGAGGAGACTGCCATGGCCCTCTCCGGAGCCCTGGAGCGTCTGCAGGAGGAGGCCATCTGCTCTATCTGCCTGGAGTACATGACTGAGCCCGTCAGTGTCGACTGCGGGCACAACTTCTGCCATGGCTGCATCACCAAGCACTGCCAGGAGAAGTGTCTCTGGAATGACGCGCCCTTCTCCTGCCCGCAGTGCCGGGCCCCCTGCCGCCGCAGCAGCCTGCGCCCCAACAGGCAGCTGGCCAACATCGTGGAGAGCATCCGGCAGCTGAGGCTGGGGGGCGGCGTGGTGCCAGGGACCCCACTCTGTACCCAGCACGACGAGCGCCTCAAGCTCTTCTGTGAGGTGGATGAAGAGGCCATCTGCGTGGTGTGCCGGGAGTCCCAGCACCACCGCTCCCACGCTGTCTACCCCATTGAGGAGGCTGCACAGGTGTACAAGGTATGAGAGGCTGGGGTGCCGGGAGCACCCCTCTGCAACCTCTGGGCACTGCCTCAGGCAGGCAGGGGAGGGGTGGTACAGCTACCCAGCTGCTCATTCTGGGGATGAGGCTGGACCCGCTGCCTCCTGAGCTGGGAAGGGAGACACCCAGCCTTGCCCCTGTCTGTGTGGGTACAGTGGGCAGCTGAGGTCCCTGCCCCTGGAGGAGGACGGGGCTCTGGGTGCTGCTGTGGGGATGTTTTGCCTCGGCAGTGGGGTACAGAGCTGCTGGCACCCAAGTGCCATGTCCAGGAGTCGCTCCCGGCACCACATTGCTGGCTGGCAAGTGCCCCAGCAAGGTGGGTGCAGTCAGTTCACTCTCGGAAACTAAATAGTGAAGAAAGCAGTGGGAAATCCATACAGCGTGGAGGGGGTTAACAAGGCTAGCAGAGCAAAGAGCACAGCTGCTGTGTTCGGGTGCCAGGGTTGGTACCGCCTGGCACTGGGTCACATTCCCCTCGCTGCCTGCTGGCACTGGCAGCCGCAGGCCCAGGGCTGGGGCAGAGCAGGATGGGTGCTGCTGGGGTGAGCTGATCTGTTTCTGTTCTTTTCAGGTGAAACTCCAGAAAGTGTTGGAACATCTTTCCAAGGAAGTAGAGGATATGAAGAAATGTGAGTCAGTGACAAAGATGAAAATCCAGGAGTGCAAGGCAGGTGCCTGGTTTAATTCTTCATGAATTAGCTTAGATGACATTAGGAATTTAAAAAAAAATATAATAATCCTGAATGATCTTATCTGGTGCTATGAGTTTTCTAGGGCTGTGACATGTCCCAAGTCCTGCTGTCATGGGGAGGACCCACATCCACCGATGATCCTGGCTGCAGCATGAGAAGCAGTGAAAGTGCCATAAGACCTTTTCCATGGAGTGAATGACCCACACACAATGAAAGTGCTTAGTTTCCAGTGTGCTGGGCCCACTCGGCTCTGTGTGCCAAGCAGGGGTGAGGTACCCACTGCAGTGGGCAATGCACTGGGATAGAAACCAGGATCAGTAAATTTGGATGGCTCAGAAAATATTGAAAGGTCTATAAATGCTTTGAAAAAAGCAGCACACCATCTCTGATGAAATCATGGGGGCTTGTGCACCGGTTAAACAGTAATTTATTATTTATTTTTTTTTCTTGAGTTAAATCCGGGAGTGAACTACATGGTCAACTCTGCCCCACAGCAATAAGAACTGGAATTGGTTTTATTACAAAAACAGAATAGCTGAATTACTGCACCTCTGCCTGCCTCCAGGCAGTCCTGGGGAAGTAGGACACCAGCAAAAGAGAGTCATTTTAGCCTGGAAAGTAAAAGTAACTGCAGAAAAGGAAAAGAAACTGCTGGATGGAGAGTTCCTCAGCTGAGTTGATGATTAATCAGCTTTGGCAGGGAAAACAGGTTTCTCTGGGCTCTCCCAGTTAGAGCTGCCCAGTTAGAGCTCCCTGTGAGAGCTGCCACTGTCTGCTGCTTGTGGGTGCTGGGTGTTTGGGGTGCTGCTGCGTGCCTGCTGTGCCCCTCAAGCACTGGCATGGGCTGGGATAGGACTTGTGACAGAGCCGGGTCCTCACCCCGCCTGCCTGAGTCAGGGCTGTGCAGTCACAGCCTGGCTGCCCCCAGCTTCCTCTGACCCAGTGGCTGATTGGACTGCTTTAGTAAAAAGGAAAAAATGTCCCTTGTGAGTGCTGGGGAGGAAGTGTCTGAGAGTCCTGGCTTATCAAGCATACATGAGTCAGGTTCTGAAAAATCATGTGCTTGGACAGAAGAATAAATGCATTGCAGTTTCCTTTCATTTACCTCCTGGACTTTGAGATTTCCTGGTCCTACTTAACCCCAGCGTGTTTTTCAGGAGTCACTTATCTTTCATGCTCCAGGTTTTGGGCCAAGTGACAACTTTCAGGGCTCAGGAAAAAAAAAAAAAAAAAAAAAAAAAACAAAAAAAAAACAAACAAACAAAAAAAAAAAGCCCACCACAACCCCGCCCTGTTGTTGCTCCTCAGCTCTGGGATTAGTGAGAGCTCTTAGCAATCCAGGGAGCCCTGCCCAGCTCTCTTCCAGCCCTCCCATTCCTAGGTGCTGATGCGTTTCCCTGGGGCTTCCCATGGTAGGAAGATGGCACCACTCCTAACAAAACCCTGCCTGACACCTCATGGCAACTCCTTGCAGCCCCCACAACCCCCTGTGCTGCACCGAGACATCGGTGGGCATTGGAGGTCCACCCAACCAGAACTGCTGTGGTCAAAGCCCTACTGCTGGTAAACTCAAGATGTCCAGTGGGAACTCTGCCTAAATAAAAGCACAATGATTTTTTTTTGGATCTTCATTTAAATAAACACACACAAAAATGCAGCGGTTTCCTGGATGTCGGGCATAGTTCTGACTTAGTTGTCTGGATAACATTTCCTCTCTTCACCCCTGCATCTTTCCTATCACAAGGAGACAGTGAAGAAAAAGCGGGAGAGGATTGTGAGCGAGTTTGGGAAGCTGCATCGGCTGCTGGCTGCTGAGGAGAAGCTGCTTCTTCAGAAGCTGGAGGAGGAGGAGAAGCAGATTCTAGTGATGATCTCTGAAAGCATGTTTAGGCTGGTGGAGCAGAAGTCCTTGCTGGATGAGCTGATCCTGGAGATAAAGGAGAAAATGCACCTGCCGGACGAGGGGCTTCTCAAGGTCAGGCTGTGCCTCCAGCCCTCTAACTCATCCCCGACCTCAGTCCCAAGACCTCTGTTGTCTGGATGGGTTGCTGAGGCCAGGCTGGAGTGAAAAACCCAGAATGACTTTCTCTTCTCCTTCTAGGACATGAAATGCATCCTGAGCAGGTAGGCACCCGTGCTCGTTCCTCCTACAGTACCAGCTCCCTGCAGGCTCTCAGTGTGATGTCCATGTGCCATCCACCCTCTGTCCTCCCTGCCCACTGTCTCATTTGTCCTCCAGAGATGGAGTGAACTGGGGCTAACAAGAGAGGGGACTGGAACCAGAGTGGGCTGCAGAGCACTCCATCCATCCTCTTCTCCTGGGGCCCGAGAGCCCTGGAAGTCTTGCCTTGTGCCATGGGCTGTGAGGTGAGAGATGTGTCTGCACCTGAGGGGCATGCTGCCAGGCTGGCCTGGGTTTCTTCCTACTCTGGGCATTCCTGCATGGCAGTGGCACTGCAGCTCCATGGGAGCCTTTTCTGGTGCACCACTTAGCTCTAGAGCAAAGGTCCCATCATGCTTGCTGCCAAGAGCAGTACTCTGGGATGACAGAGGAGATTGAGGGAGGAGATGCGTCTGTGCAGCCAGAAGAAAGGCATTAGAAAGCTCCCAAAATGCAGGAGGAGCTGTGCTGTAGGCATTGGATGTTGCCCCCCCCCCCCCATTGCTGTCCTTTCAGGTGTGAAGCGGTGAAGTTCCAGACCCCTAAAGCTGTGTCTGTGACCCTGAAGGAGGACTACAGCATTCCGGAGCGCTGTCTGGGCATGAGGGAAATGCTGAAGAAGTTCAAAGGTGAGGGGACTGCTTCCAGTTCCTGGTGCAGGTGGTCCTGATCCCCCTATAACCTGGAACACAAGGAGGTGTTGCATACCCCTGACATGTGGGTGAGACACTGGTTTGGGAGTGATCCTGGCTGAAGCCTTTGGTCCTGTCGGGTTCTGGAGAAGGTTACATTTGCATGAGGGAAGCCATGCCTTCTGTGCTGCTCAAATTCTGTTGGAGATGTTGGCTGTGTCAGAGTCCGTCCATGATTGGGCTCCTCTTTAATGACATGATTTCAGACCATGCCCCAGTTCAGATCAGGCTTTCTTGTTAGCACCGGCGCTAACTGTGGGTTTTTCCAACAAGTTTGGTCCAGATGGTCCCGTTTTGCATATCAGTGGGTTCAGGCTGATTTCATGGTGATGACACCTTCCTCCTTCTAGTGTCAGATGGTTGGGAGGTGACCCTGGTGCCTACGAGAGCATTGCCCACAAACTCTTATTTTCGGTATTGCTTCTGAAGCTGTATCCAATCTGCTGGGCTGCCTTGGTTGTTCTTGCTCTGCAGTCCCATGCCAAATAATTTGATGTGGTTTACAGTTGAAATGATTTTATGAATTGCATTTCTGCATGCTGGGGCTGGCAGCACGAGGCACTGTGCAGTCAAAGGCACAAGCAATTAAACACAGCCAGCAGCAAGGTCTGCAGCTGGAGCACTCCAGCGTGTTGGTGGCAGACACCCAGCCTGCCCACGAAGTCCGCTTGTCCTTTCTCCCTTCTCTCACACCAGTGGACGTGACTCTAGACCCTGAGACAGCGCACCCTGATCTTATCCTATCCGAAGACCACAAGAGCGTGCGGCGTGGGGGCAGGAAACTGCTCCTGTCCTTCTTCGACAACACCAGGAGGTTTAACTCCGCTCCGGTGGTGCTGGGAGTGCAGCTCTTCTTCTCAGGCCGCCACTACTGGGAGGTGCATGTGGGAGACAAGCCGGAGTGGGGCTTAGGGCTGTGCAAGGAGGCTGCCAGCCGGAAAGGCAACATCCTCTTCTCTCCAAACAATGGCTACTGGGTGCTACGGCTGCAGAATGGCAGCAACTATGAGGCCCTGACCTGTCCCATCTCCCATCTGACCCTGAGCATCAGACCCCGGTGCATCGGCATCTTCCTGGACTACGAGGCTGGAGAAATCTCCTTCTACAATGTGACCGACCGCTCCCACCTTTACACTTTCACTGACAAGTTCTCAGGGAAGCTCCGTCCTCTTTTCTACCTGGGTTCCTTCTTGGGGGGCAAAAATGCAGAGCCCTTGGTGATCTCCTGGATGAGGGACATGCAGGGGACTGGCTGCATCGTCCTGTAATGGGAGGCAAGCAGAGACTTGGGGGCCCAATGGGCTGCTCGGGTCAGCATGGGGATGATGGCTGGGCAGCAGCTGTGTGCATGGGGTGCACATAGCGATGACCCCACCAGCCCCTGCTCCTGCCAGGACTCTGCTGAAACTGGGGCACCCGTTGGCCACCACCGTCTTGCCACTCACCCACAGGCTCCTGGTAGTGGGTGTCTGCACACCATGCTGCTTTGTCATGTGTTTGGTATGAGCTGTACTGACACAAGGCAATAAACGGATGATGTGGGGAGCCCTGAGCAGTCTGCAGTGCAATTTTTGTGGTGCATCCATCCCTGCTGGTAAACCCCAAGCCCTGGCTGACACCCAGCATCTCAGCACTGAATTTTGTAGCTTGGAGAGAAGGTGCTGCTATGTGCTTGTTGCTGGATTATGGACCACGTGTGGTGTCCAAAGGGTGCTGTTGGCCATGGCTCTTTGCAGTCCAGGGGGGGCCACCAGGGCAGCGGTCTCCCAAGTGGGGTTCACAAGATGATTGATTCGGATGTGGAAGAAAATATTATAACTTCAGTAGTATATGTATATAATTTATACATAAATAAATACACATATACTGGGGGCTTTGATTAAAAAAAATTAACAAGAAGGATTTGTAATCAGGCAAGTTTGGAGGCCACTGCTCTGGAGATCCTGCTGTGGCAACAGTGGGACACCATGTTGGCAGAGTTCGATAGCAGCAGCTGCCTGTGCAGCTGACCACACTTCATCTCTGTGTCACTGGGACCAGGGGTGAAGGCAAGGGGATGCGTGTGTGGGGGTTGCACTGTGTGTTGGACAGTTCTTGATTTAGTGACCAATTCAATTAGAATAAAACATGATTTGATAAGGAATGATCTAAAATACCTGGTACAGTTTCTCTGGGGATGTCCTCGATGTTGATTAGGAAGCTCCTAGTAAAAAATGGTGTTGGACCCAACACAGCAGTTCCTCTTGGCTTGTTTTTGTCACTTTTTGGTGAACCTCACCCACCTCCCCTCGTCTGCTTGCTCTCTGTTCTGTAGGCTGCACAGAAGAGAAGAGAGCCTGGCTGGGAGAGCGTGGTCCCAGCTCTGCCACGTGCCCAGGAAGGGCAATGGGCCTTGGTGGGCCTCACACCTTTTTTTGACCTCCATGGAGGTTTCACAAAGGGAGTTTATGTGGCCTGGGAATCTATAGAAAGAACACGAACGTTGAGGGCTTGGCAGAGGGCTGGAAGCAGAGGCAGCTGGGGGCTGCCAGGGAAACCTGCTGCGCAGAGCAGCATTTGGGAAGGGGCCAGGCTAAATGTCACCAGGGCGGGAGGAGACGGTGGGATGGAAGCTGTCCAGAAAGCAAGAGCAATATCACTGCAGCAAGGTGCCAGATGAAGAGCACTGCCACAGATCAGGAGCGACAAAGAGCTTTTTCAGAAGAGGCAGGAGGAAATGCAACAATCTAGAGGTCTTCCAGATAGGCAGGGATGACAGTGAAAAAGTGAACGGCTGAGCAGAAAGGATGTGAGGTCACCCCACCGCAACACCCAGTGCGTCCCTAGAAGTCATGCATCTGCTTCTCCAAAGAAGGAGAATAAAGGTCCACGGTATGAGATAACTCTGAATGTGCTATACAATTTTCCACTTGATGGAATCTGTGCATCATCTGCAGCTAAGAAACTGCTCTGTGCTGACACCAGTCTGCCCTGAGGTGTCCGGACTGGATGGCAAGTGTGGTTTAAGGCTAGAGCTGTTCCTAAAACTGCTTACAAGCTGTTGCTCTAAGTCATGGCAAGTTGAGCTTGCCCACTTCCTCTATGGAAGTGTTTGTGTGTTTAAAGAACCATAGAATCATCTGGGTTGCAAAAAGACTTCAAGATCAGGTCCAGCCACCAACCTGACCAACTCAGTCCCATCACTAAGCCATGTCCCTTAGTGCCACTTCTACACGTGTTTTAGAAACCTCCATGGATGAGGACTGCATCACTTTCCTGGGCAGCCTGTTCCAATGCTTAACTATACTTTCCATGAACAAATTCTTCCTAATGTCCAATATAACCCGCCCCCCCCCTCCTGAAGACACCCCCCGGTGCAACTTGAGACCACTTCCCTGTGTTTCCTTCTGTATTGCCTGGCTCTGGCCTCCATAGAGTTCCTGCCCATCAAGGACCAGGTCCCGCTTAGACCACTTGCCCTGGCCATGTGGAGTAGTTACACGGCACAGTGTGGTCTGGCCTGAGCATCTGGGTTTTCCCATGGCGGTTGTGCTCCTGATCCCCTGCAGGCCAGCACCAAGCAAGCTGGTGACCTCCACACTCAGATTATTTAGTCCCAAAGAGGTTGGCCTGTATGCACCGGGGTGATCACAGTCACACAGTTTCCCCTTGATTTCCATATCCCAAAGGAAGATGGGTGTATACGTATGTATGTATGTAAGTTCTGTGGGTACATTTTGGGTTGAGACTGCCTCTTGCTGAGGCAGGTCCCAGGGCTGATCTCCTGTTCAAGGTGTCTGTTTTTTTCTGAAGGCATCCTCAGGATGCCACTTCTGGTGAATGGCACAGCTTGGAGATGGGTGATCAGTGAGCTATTCTTTCTGAGTCATCTGTGGATTTGTCACTTTTTGAGGGTTTGACTCCTGTTTGGTCACCCAGAGGGGCTGATTGTCCCAGCTGGGAATCTCAGCAGTAAAATTTACAGACCTGCAATTCTAGCAATGTGTTTTCTCAACAAATTTTAACATCCTTCTTTCTCTTCTAGTATACTGGAAATTGTTTCATCATCAGAATGTGAGTGCTCGTCTGCTTCTTTCTAAGAACAGAGCAGAAATGTTCTTTCAGGTCCTAATTGCCATTTCTGCTTTCTGTTGGCCATGGCTGACAGTGTGATAGTCAGACACCATTTCTAGTATTACATTTCATCATCTTACTAAATACTTCTGTGTATTCAGCCCAGGCTGTCAGGGATATATCGTTACTTAAGGAAAGTGTTATATTGCAGCATGCAAAACCATCCACCATTACTTCCCTAATGTTTAAAAGTTGTGAGTCATCTGGCTTAAAATTTACAGTTAATAAGCCCAGATAATACCTGCAGAAATTTTAGTCTTTTCTTTCCAGTATCTCAGCTTATTGGGATCAGCCAGGATGTTCCAAGGTGGGTTTTCTAATGCCGAGGGCTTTGATATTCCCTTTTGTCCTCCTCTCGCTATCTGTGAAGAGCCTCCTGCCAACACTTGAGTTCAGGAGCAACATTCTCTAGCAAAACTCCAGGTATGGCAATGTAAGTGGCCACAGCAGCTCGGGTGATTCTGAGTTTGGGTTGTGCCTTTGCCTCCAAACCCTGCACCCATGCCTACTCCTGTGCTTGCCCTTGTCCTCACTGGCTTGGGCCACTGCCTCCCTTCCTCCACCCCTGTCCTGGTGCTGCCATGGGGGAGGCTTGCAGCTTTGGGTGGAAGACGGAGTCTCCCCACCCGTCGTGAACCAGGGCCCCCTTCCCTGGGGTGGTGGGGACAGCATGGAGCCAGTGCTCGTGAACCTAAATAGCAGAGATGGAAAAGCATCGGGCCATGAACCACCAGTGCAGTCAATGGTGCCTCAATTAGCACAGCACAGCTCCTCCTGCTGTGCAGTGCTGGGATCTGATGTGCAGCTCCCTCAAAATGCCTGTGTCCACAGTGGGGTGATGTAAAAAACAAACGTGTAGAGATATTATAGTAATGTTGTTATTTTTATGATACCTTTCATTTGGTTCACGTTTAGGCTTTCACATGGCTTTCATAAAAAATATTTATTTTTAAAAAAATTAGACTTTCCTTTAAATAATATGGTTCAATACTACTGGAAGACATGATACTCTGTTGCATTCCAAAATGTATTAAAAGCCTGCTCCACAACAGAACACAAAAAGCATTGACTCTAAAGACCTGAACTACGTGTTACACAAAACATGCAGTAAATGCCACACTGCTTTCAGGATGAATCTCTCCTTTGGCAGTTCACAAACTCTGAAACAGCTGAGGCTATTGTTCTTGTCTCAGTCTGTTTGAGTCCAGACAGACCCGTGACCCACATGAGTCCCCTCCCATGGGGCCACATCCTCCCCTGTCTCCAAACCAGCTCAGTGCCCTCTGGTATGCCACCTCCTCTTCTGCCAGACATGGTGGCCCTGAAGAGGGCCTGGAATACTTCCTCCATGCGCCCGGTGCTGCTTGTGGGCCCTGGGGGCTGCCTCCAACTTGCTGCATGCTGACAACTGCCTTTGCCTTGCTGGCGTGGGCTTGGCTCACACCTCTGTGCCCATGGGTGTGGATTAACGGGAGCACAGCGTTCCTCGCACGCTCAGCGAGGGCTCTTCTGAGCTGTCACGCGTGAGTGGCTGTAAGATCAAGAAAGACGTGAGCAATCCAGGACTCCCTGCGGGTTCCCAGAACGGTGGTGAGGGGTTAGCTGAGGTACCCGGGGTAGGTGTCAGCTGTGGGTGGCTCCAACACGACCCAGGCTGATAAGGACATCAGTGCTTGGTGTGGTTTGCAACGGGCTCAAACCGTGTGTGGGCTGGGTGGTGCTCGTGGCTGACCTTGTGCGGTGTGTCCTTTGACAAGACACCCCACAGCTGTGGGACTGCTCCCACTGCCACAGGACCAGGTGGAGCTGTGTCCACAGGGGACTGCTGGGGGTCAAGTCAATTGTGTGATGCCCCCGTTGTGGGTCTCCATGCCCCTAGACAGGAGCTCCTGTCCCCTGTTCCTGCTGGTCCCTGGAGTGAGGGCAGCTGTGGGTGCCCAGCTTTGTGCCAACCTCAGTTCTTGGGTGAAGCTACCAGGCTCCGGCATGCAGGTATGGGGCTGGCTGCTACTCAGTGGCCAAAGTGTCCTCATGTCCTTGAGGGTGATGAAACACTGGCACAGGATGCCCAGAGAGTCTGGTACTGGAGTCAGGTGCTGGAGTCTCCTCCTTGGAGATGGTCCAAAGACACCTGGAGGTGGTCTTGGACACCCTGTTCTGTGTGGCCCAATGGAGCAGATCACACAGACCCAGAGACTGCTGCTGACCTCAGCCATTCTGTCTATCACAGTCACAATAAATGGAGCTGGCCTGGGGGCGTGCAGTGCCTTTGGAGTCAAGGCTGTGACCAAGGCCACCCCCTGACTCACAGTCTCTATGTCGTGTCCCCGGCTCCATGTCGTGTTTTACACAGCTGCCTATGTGGCGATGCCTGTCCCAACCACATGGCCATGCAGCTCCCTCCCAGAAGCACATGGGGAATGGGGCTCTGGTCCCACTTATGGGCACAGCTTTTGGTCTTCCCCCCCCCCCCCCCAGCTGCTATTTTAAGCAGAGTACAGTCAGCACTGTCGCAGGATGAATGATGGGGTGCAGGATGTCCTGTGGGCTGAAGAGCTGGGAGCTGAGTTCCTGAAGTGACGAGGCTCCTGATGGCACCAATATATGCCGTCCTCCTGAAAACACACACAGGTCCTCCCAGGTCTTCCAGCCCCACAGGAGGTTCTCATTAAAATATATATATATTAAGTAATTTTCTTGTTATTTTACCCCCTCCCTTTCCTTATAAAAATTAAATGCATAAATAAAAAAAAATAAAGCACACTGAAGTCAGGTTCTGGGACATTTTCAGTTTCTCAGCTAGTTCTAAATGACACGGAACATTTCTGATGGAGTCCATGGCTTGCTTGTCCTGGCACAGTGCATCCTGTTCCAAAGCTTCAGTTCAGTTCCAGCTCAGTCACGTACTTCTTGACCCAGTCATGTTCAGGGTTGGCACAGATTTCACGTCCCTTCCTTGTGATGAACCTGTGGGGAGCAGCGAGATGAGTTTTCCATGTGAGAGCTCCATGTGGGGGAGACCCCACCATCCCTGTTCCACACCCAGCCTCTCCTGAGGGTCAGTAGGATTTGGGCAGCACCACCTGGTGCTGACCATGTTGGCAGCCACCAGCCTGCAAAACCCTGGAGCAGGACCAGTGTAAGCCCCAAGTACACTGAGCCCATGGAGCATCCCCATGCATCTCTTGGCTCCACATCCTTCCTGTCCCCCCTGAAAATGAGTCTTTCTCATTGCAGGTCCAAAATGTGGAGGAATCCTCATCCCAAAGGGAGAACCCCCAGTCCTGGAGGAGAACACTTACACGACACCTGGCTGGGAGCACAGGCTGTTGGTCTCATAGTAGTCGGTCACAAAGCTACGGGGCAGCTCCCGTTGGACGTAGGTGAAACAGCAGGAGGTTGGTGGGTCAGAGTCAACTGTAAAGGCAAAGACAGGTGTGAGCAGTTGCAAGTGACAGGCGAACAGGGGCAGGGAGCTGGGACTGGAGTCCCCATGGGTCTGGGAGGACGTGGAGGGGGAATACAAAAAGCAAGGTCTTTTTCCTTCTTCCTTAAATTCTTTCTCATTTAGGTTCACCCTGAGCTGTTGCTGACACCACACACGTGTTGTGCTTTGCGCTGTGCCTGCCCACGGCTGAATAGCACCCATTGAGCACCCGCTAGAAGGAGATCTGACATGAGGGGGTGGAAGGGCTGGCAGAAAGGACCCTGTCCCCATTTAGAGAGATTCATAGAGTCCAGACTTACTTGGTGCAGCAGAGGTCTGGTAGCAGAAGGCGGCGATGAGAACAGCCAGGGCAACCACAGAGACCTTCATGTCAACGCAGAAGTTGTGGCCGGAGCTGAAGCAGGCAAGTGAGCTTGAAAGCTTCTTTTCTCTTTGGTGCTGAGACATTCAGATACCCTCCAATTTATAGGGCAAGCAGGTCTGGGCAGTTGCTTGCGTAGGTGTGGTGGAATTTCCCCCAGAGAAGCGGCTCGCAGCACAGTCTCGTGATGGAACGAAGTGGTAGCCCCAGCCCCGGAAACGTGAAGCTGTCCACTTGATTCAGTGCCTCCCCAGTGACACAGGATATGAAACTATCACAATATCTATTTCTGTTTCTTTCATGCATGTCCCTTGGTAAGAAGTTCCCCTGTGGAGGTTCCTGCATTTGTCAACAGGCCTGTATTACCCAACCTGTAACAGCAACTTAGAGGCAAGCATGCATCCTGCCTCTGCACTGCACAAATGGGACGAAGAGTATAGATGGGATGAGGCCATCTTAGAAACAACGGGGAGAGAGATCTCTTCTACCCTGAACTGTTTCCCTCCTACAGCAGCACAAGATAGGGGCTGTCACCTGTGGGCTCCCTCTTCATATTGTCTGAGGGGACTCAGTAGCTGCCCTGCTGCTGTGACAGCACTGCAGGCACCAGCGCAGGTAGTGGTGAGCATAAGGGTGGAAAAAAGAGTTCCAGAAGCTGAAGTGCTTGAGTTTTTTCCTCAGTTTTAAGGGAGCTGAGATGGGGTGTTATCTCCTGGAGGGGCCTGCCTCACTCCGGGTCCTACAAGAAGACCTTAAATGACCAATTTAGGTTAGACACTTACGTTTCTTTGGCTACTGATAGGTGAGGTGAGGCCTATTGTTGATGGGCCTGGAGATGCAGAGATCCAGAAAAGTATGGAGATGTTGACTGTGACCCTGCAGATGAAGCAGGAGGAGCTCCAGGAGCTGGGTGAGGAAGAAGTCACCAGTTCTAAAGACCAGGAACTCTCGAGATGGGGGTGAAGGCACAAGCATAAACTGGGATGTCAGTCAGGAAAAGAGAATTTGGCCTCTTCTCAACAGCAAGGTAGCTGCATTTCAGGGAAATGTCTCCATTTCATTATTTTCATCTACTCAGTGATGTTTCAACAGATGCTTCCTCAAGGTCTGTTGAAAGAATATGACAAAAAGTAGAGCAAGCCAACCAAACAACCCCTGCCGCAGTGCTGGGGTCTGACTCACCATGTTTCTGTAAAAGGCAACTTTTAGGCTGTCGACTTGGATGAGTTCTGTAGATAACCCAGTGTTTTCCAACCCTCACTCCAATGTCGCATGGTGTGCACAGTCCTTCCACCGTCTGCAGTTGGTGGGAAGGGAGGCAGTACAGCCCTGTGAAGGGGGCTTGACCTCCAAGCAGACTGGGGTTTCTGGGAGACAATGTGGTCCAAGGCCTTAGTGGGAGAGGTCCCAGAGGTGACCCACCCTCCAGGTGGTCTCCAGAGCCTGCAGAGAGCCACGGTGGTGGGATGCCTGCCCCTTGCCCTGGCATGGCTGCAGCGCTTTTTCTGCATGGAAGGCAGATGGAGCAAATGTGGCACTTGCCAAATGGAGCATCAGCTCTTCCCTGGCAACACCATGCCAAGCTGGTCCCCTCCCTAGCCTTCTTTTTGCCATCTGGCCAGGGTGGTGAAGCACCTTGCAGGCTCCCCCACCAGCACAGCCCCCCCTGCTTGTTCATGTGCTGAGCCCTCAAAGTTCTGGGAGAGCCTTGGGGCGCCTGGCCAGGAAGGGGGAGGGAAGCTGACATTCAGCCAGAAGCCAGCTGGACCAGAAGTCAGCTCTGAGCCAGCCTCAGCTTTCTTGGCTCTTCTGTCTGGTTGCTTGGGGAATGTAACTTGTAGATACGCAAGAGCGTGGTTTGCCTCTGAGCTATTCCCTGTGATTGTACCTTCAGGCATTCATAGGTCATGTCTTGAGATTTGCCACCTACAGCCATCTGGTCCTGTCCTGCTCCCAAGACAGATGACGTGGGTAGGGCAGGCAGGCAAAATGCCATTTATGGTGCAGAGATGTTCTGATAAAAGCAGGTTTCATTAGAATAGAAGAATTATTTGTAAGTACGCATCGGTTATTTGAATGCTTTCAGTGAGATATTTTTTCAGTTTCAGGTAGCTGAAATTCTCCATGCATTTGTACCTCTGTTGGCAAGCAGATACAAAAATGTTTTGAATTTTCAGGGACAATTTTTAAATTAAAACAAACAAACAAACAAGAAAACCACCCAACAACAAACAAAGAAAGAAAACACCTTTTCAGTTTAGTTGGGTCAGTTTAGGATCAGATTAGCCTAGATAATGTGTGTTACAGGGGCCAGGCAAGTGCTGGAACTTTTCCACTACCGAAAGCCAATAAAATAACCTCAAAATCGGAGTGTTTGCTTCCTATGAGTCTGTTTTTTCCCTAGAAATCTGACAAAAGCCCTGACTCTGCCAGCTCTTCCCAGGCTGGGTGGAAGTGGGAGGCTGTAGTCAATGCCCTGAGATGTGGTAATGTGTCTAAAACGGTGTGCTTACCCATACCCCTGCAGCCCTATCATGATGAAATGAGAAAGTAACTTCTTCTCACCTTTCTGTTTTGGAAAGAGGGTAGCTGTGGGGCTGGGTGTCTGGGATGAAGGACGTTTGTCTGGGAGGTGCTCTGGAATGGGCAGATGGCCATGGAAGAGTGGCCAAAGTAGGCTGGAGCTCCTTAAGGGAAATTAGGTTCATGCAAAAGATGCTGTGCAGGAAAATAAACATTTTCCCACTCTGGCTCCAGCTGGTTTCAGGGCCTGTGACACAGCACATGGTCTGCCCTTCTCCCCCCCCCACGGGCAGGCAATGTTTCGAGTCAGAAGGAAGGCTGGTTGAAGCAGTCTGTCTGATGTTGCACTGATTTGCCTGGAAGGTTATGTTAGAGCTTGTCTGCAGGCCAACGGAAATCCCAGAAGAAAATGCTAAATAAAGCAAATGCCCCAAATAAGTTTGGTCAGAGGCAGAAATAGAGAAATTCTAGATCTGCCTTATGAAAGGGGAACACTGCAAAAAATGGTGAGACTGGATGATGTAACTTGCTATTTATAGCAGTTTTAAATGCTGAGCTGGCAGGATCCACTTGGAAAAGGAAGTGTTAAAAATGGCCTAAGTTCAGTAACTGCCTCCAGCACAATCTGCAGCAGTCTTTGTCTTGCCCTGCTCAGAGCATGGCTGCTGAAAACGTCCCTGAAGGAACCAGAAATTCTTTTCCTCCCTACTCTTGACATTTCTGGAGAAACAATGGAACTTTCAAGATGATGTTATGTCCTGGAACTGGCTCCAGGGGGAACCTGTGCGTGTGGGAGTGACTGGGAACCAGTGCCTCAGCTGCACTGGGGTGAGGGCAGTGCAGCCATCCAGGCCACACAGCATGGGCGAGTGTGGCTGCATTGCACAAGAGAGCGGCTTCGTGTTTCCTTGAAACCGTGTCATGCAAGGAATCCTGGACAGTGACGGCCATTGAGAAGCAGGGTACAGCAAGCTGTTAGTGTTGATAAGAGATGGTATCTCATCAAAGGCTGAACCTTCTTCCAGCAAGGATATTTTCTGAGAAAATGCTTTGGAGAAAAATATTGCTTTCCTATGTGTGCCTCACATTTTTCCTGGCCTTTGTTTTGAAATAAAACAAACAAAAGAGGATTAAATGTAGGGTATTTCAAACCAAATAAAAGTATAATAATAAAAAAAAAAAAACACACACAACAACACAACTCTCCTTGCTCCAGCCCCCTCCCCATCCATGTCATGAAAGCCAATGAAAGAAACAGGGAAAAGTGAGTTTCAGTGATTTTGGAGCCCTAGGGCAGTGTTTGCAGCTGTCAGGGTACTCCTGGCTGGAGTGGTGGGGGCTCGCCCCCACCCCCACCCCTCAGCATCCCCTCGGTGGCCCTCAAACCCCACGAATGCATGGAAATGACAACGTGTCTCTGCCTGGTCTGTGTCCTTTGTCCAGAAGGATGGGCCATATCAGTCAGATCTTTGGTGAGTGCCCCAGGAAAAGCAAAGAAGACCAGGCTGAAAATTCAGAGCTCTGCTAGGGTGAAAAATAAAGCCAATTTGTAAGTGAACCCACTAGGCTTTGTGTGTATGACATCATCAAGCAGAGAGGAGATGAAAGCCATATATTGATCATCTTCTCTGTAAGCTGTGCTGATGCCCAGCTCTCCAGGAAGCTGGGGAGGGTTTTGGGAGCTCTGAGGATGGCTGAGCACCATGACCTGGCTCAGGAGCCTTTCGATTGTGCCCTGCCTCCTGAGGACCCCATGCTCACAAGCACCACCTTGACCACCCTCCTAGCAGCATGTGGCAGGGGTATGTCTGGCACTGGCCCCCCAGAGCTGGGGGCAGCAAAACCCTGTGGGAGGTGTGAGCCCCTGCTCTCACAGCAAGGGGCGAGGCCACACACAGAGTCCAACAGTGATGCTCGGATGTTTATTAGCCTCAACATTTATTTTGGTTTGGGCTCTCTGCAAGGCTGCAAACCACTTCCCATGCGTGGAGACTGCTTGCAGGTTGGGGTACTCTGCAGCACCTCTCTGAAGCACAGTTCCCATGTGAGCCTCTTGCGCCCCTGGATGGGTTTGCGCCCTTCAAAAGAGCCATGAGCACTGTCTGGTGCTGGCAGACACAGGGCAGGGGTTGGTGTTGGGGAACGCTGCATGCAGCTTTGCAGCCTCCCCCTGTGGTCTCCTGGGCCAGGGACAGTTTGGGAACAGGTGCTGAGGGGTCTCCTTTAGCCCCAGCTGTGCACAGAGTCCCGGACACTGCCCTCTGCCCAGGGCGAGACCCCCAGCACCCCCCAAACACAGCACCCTGCACGCTGGAGCTCACAGCCACTTGTAGGCTTATGGACAACAGGAGTGAACATCGAGCAGTGGCTTAGCTGTGGACAGGCTAATATCCCTTTGTGTGCTGCATCTGACTGTGCTGCAGAGCTGGGTTGGGGATGTTGCAGTGCCTGCAGGTGAGCTGTGCTTTGGTGCAGCAGATGTGGCTTTCTCCAGTCCGGGAGACCTCAGCATCACCTCAAGCGAAGCACTCAGGGTCCCTTCCCCTTGGGGCACATGCTTTGCGCCTGGTACCTCTTGGCAAGGGCAGGATCTGGGGGGACTGGAGGGAGTCCCAGGGCCCCTGGGACCGCTATCCCAGTGGAAGAAGTCTTGGCAGCCACTATAGCATCCTTCTCTATAATCTTCTTTTTTGAATAATTTTAGCTTTCTTTTGCTACTCAAACAAACCTCATGCCCAAGGCTGGGTGAGGCCAAAGCTATAAAAGGCAGCTCCATGCCAGGAATAATAAGGGAAGCAAGCTTGAGAGAGATTGAATTATAACTACTTAAACTGCAGGAGCTTTCTGACAGCAGAGGGCTCTAGGATTTAACAGACAGACAGAAAACAGTGCAGAGAAACAGAAAGCTGGAAACAGATGCAGGCCTCAGAGGCCAACAGGGTCATCTTGCTCCAGGAACAGCCAGGCAGGAGCGTGTGGCTGTGGTTGCAGCTGGAAGCTCAAAGGTGGAGACCTGCAGCAGGGGTCAGTGCCACGCAGGCGTGGCTGGAGAGGTGCCCACCCTGGCAGAAGGCATCACGGCTCTCAAAGGGCATTTTTGTAAGTGCTTATCAGTCTGGGCCAATGACACAAGCAAACAACTGTGGCTGCAGCAGCTCCTTCCAGACCCTCCTCTTCCGCCCAGCCTTGTCAAATTCAGTAGCAGTGAACAACAGCTCCTTTCATTCCACTGAGCATCTCAGAGCTTCTGGATGGAGGGCAGAGCTTCCTGATGTGGAACGTTTCCATCACACCTCCTCACTGCCCCGGGTGCTATGGGCGCTGAGCAAGACGGCACAGTGCGAGCCTCTAGCTCTTGGGCTCGTTCACTGCAGGTGGGGGACGCTGGGGAGAAGAAAGTGCAAAGTTCCCATGAGCAAAGCTCTTTCTGGCTGGTGTTAGCCACAAAACTGCCTTTCTGTAGCCGCAGTCTCTCTGTCATGGAAATGCAGCAAGAATTGCAGAACCAGCAGCGAGTATTTGTCATTTCCCAGTGTACATGCTACCCTATGAGCTGCAAGAAGAGGGGAACAGATAGCTCCCACTGTTGGTTTCTGCACACTTTATTTCCGTGGCAAAAAGCCAGGATTTAGTTTTACTCCACAGCAATTCATCTGAAAGCTGGAGCCACTTCTTGTTCTGCCATGCACCTCTGTCCAGAGCTTCTCTGCTAAGCCATGGAAAGCAGAGCCCCGCCTGTCCTGCCAGGCCTTGCTCTGAATCTAGCAAAACTCCACTTTCCTGATGCCTGTGTCAAATCCTACAGAGGCTTTGGAACCAACAAAAGTGGTTGTGAGCTTCTGTGATGATGCATCTGCCCAGCTGCAAGGTGAGCTGCAGCCCGCTGCATCTGACAGCACCAGTATCCTGAATCGCACTGCAGGGGAAGAGCAAGCAGGAAGCAGGAGTGTGACAGGGATCCTCCCTGGAGGGGTCAGGGTGTGGTGGAGCAGACCATCACCTGTGCCAGGAGCCGTCAGCCTTCTCTCTAAGCATCTCATACCTGTTCCTGATGGAGAACAGAGTTAAATCAGTGACTCCACTGCTCCCGTTTGCAGCTCCAGGAGAGACAAGCAGGGGTTTGCACTCCTGGGGATGAAGATCCAGGCCCAGGGGCCCACACACAGCCCCAAGTCTCCTCTTTGCCGTGGAGGAGGCTCCCACCCATGCACCCCCAGGCTGGGGCAGGAGGTCAGATATTACAGGCTCGTCCGTTCCCCTACAGAGCTGCAGCTGTGCCCAGCTGCCCCGTGCTGCACTGTGGCACTGCCCTGTTACAGCTCCAGTGCTGGGCACCTGCGGGGCTGGAGAGTGTCTCCCATGCCAGGCAGGTTTTCTGCTACCTGTTTCTCACCTTTTCAGCCAGAACAATCCATCTTGGAGCCAGAGGAGCAGTTCAGACTGGAAAACATCTCAGGTTGGCAAAACTCCTCTTCCATAATCCTCCTGGCAGAGCAGGGATGTTATTTATGTTGACTTTAACAAGGCTTTCAACTGGCTCCCACAGAATCCTCATAGACAAACCGATGAGGGCGATGATATTGGGCATTAATGTGGGCTGACAGCTGGCTGAATATCCGGGCTCACAAGATTGTGATCCATGGCACAAAGTCCAGCTAGCGTCACCACTGGGACACTCCAGGTGTCAGTACTGGGGCCGGTCCTGTTTAATATCTTAATTACCTGGATAGTGGGACAGAGTGCACCCTCTGCAAGCCTGCAGACAGCACAAACTGCAAGAGCTGGCTAAGATGCCAGTGGGTTGTGCTCTCAGCCAGAAGGACCTGGAGAGGCTGGAGAGATGAGAGGACAAGAACCTCATCAAGTTCAGCAAATGGACACGCAAACCCCTTCCCCCGGGGAAGAATAGCCCCGTGCACCAGGGCATGCTCAGAGCTGATTGGCTTGAAAGCAGCCTGGGAGGGAAGGACTTAGGGGTCCTGATGGGCACCGAACTGGACGTGAGCCAGCAGTGTGTCCTTGTGGCAAAGAAAGCCAGCAGCATCCTGGGCTGCCTGAGTGCTGCCAGCAAGGAGATTCTTCCCCCCTACTGATGAGACACCGCTGGAGTCCTGCGTCCAGCTCTGGGCTCCCCAGCGAAAGAGAGGTACGGTCATACTGGAGAGTCCGGTGAAGGCCACAGAGATGATTTAGCGGCTGGGGCACCTGTCATGGGAAGAGAGGCTGTGAGACCTGGGACTCGCAGGGGGGCCTTATCCATGCGTGGATGGGAAAAGAAGCAGCTGAAATCAGACTCTTCTCAGTGTCTATGACAGGACAAGAAGCAATGCACACACCAAAACACAAGGAATTCTATTTAAAACTCAGGTAAAACTTTATTACTGAACACTGCAACAGGTTGTCCAGAGAGTCTGGGGTGTTCCTCTCCTTGGAGGTCTTCAAAGACCAGCTGAACACGGACAGCCCATGCAGGGCTTCCAGCTGACCCTGCTGCGAGCAGGGGCTGGGCCGGGTGACCTCCAGGGGTGCCTCTAGCCCCAGCTCCTGGCTGGTCCCTGCTAAACCCAGCATGGTGGAACTGGTAGGGGTTGAGCGATTCAGACAGCACAGAGTCTGCAGTGCAGCCACCCCTCAGCTCCTTGCACTGCAGTTTAGCAAACACCCGGCATAAAAACAGCACGAGCGTGCCTTTTTTTTTTTTTTCCAGACTTGCATAATCTTAAGTAAATGTTTTTTTTTTTTTTTTTTTTTGTACAGACTCACAGGGAAAATCCCTCCTGTAATTTGGATGAATAGATACCTTCTTTGTGGCCAAGCTACTTGGCACGCTTCAGTTTCCTTTTGATTTGATAAAAACGAAAATGAATGCTGAGTCAAAGCTCAACATTCTTGGCTCCAATGTGAACTATATCCCATTCCTTCTGCCTTATTATTTTTTGGCTATTTCACTTTCGTGACATCCTCTATCATAATTCTGGAATTTCCACTTGGGCTTCTCTGCTGCCTCCAGGACTCCCTATTAAAAGGGAACTGAATCCAGCTGATGCAGTCTGTGTTGCATCTGCCAGAGCTCCTGGTCCTGCTCCGACTGTCCTTGTCTGACGGGAAGATGAAGGTCTCTTCAGTTGTTCTCGCTCTTCTCCTCATTGCAGCCTCTTGCTCCCAAATGTCCTCTGCCCCAGGTGAGTCCTGCTTTCTTATTTGTGAAGGAAGAATGGAGCTGAGCCTTCATTATTATTTCTCCACTGAGATCCCCTGGTAGATAGCTGGGAATTTTTCAGCCACTCTCCACTCTGCACTGCAATCAATTACAATTTCCCTGAACTGGAAAATCATCCCTCCGTCCATCCGTCCGCCCCTCCATCTAACTAGCCATCTGTCCAGCCATCCTGGACCTGGGATACTTATTCCTGGTTATAGTTTAGGGTTCCCAATCACTGCCCAAAAACTGAGTGGGAATCTCTCCTATACTTGCCTTCCCTAGCAATGGTCGTTGACATTGGACCAGACAATCTCCCATGTCCCTTTCAGCCTTAATTATTCCCTGGTTCCTCACTCCCTCCTACCTGCCTAGCTTCCTGCACTTCTGGGCTGGCTGCTCCTGGTGCACAGCTCAGCACATGCTCATGCTGTCTCTCCCTGTCTCTTCCAGTTGGACCTGACCACCCAACCTGCTGCTTCTCTTACACATCCCACAAGCTCCCAAAGAAGCTCATCCTGCATTACTACGTCACCAGCACCAGCTGCTCCCTGCCAGCCCTCGTGTAGGTATCAAGGCTGACGCCTGGGTGCAGCGCAGGCACAGCCATTTTGGCACGTGCGTGCTCATGTGCAGGGACCTGCGGGGGATGCTCCTGCAGGGACTGCCAACAAATCTTTTGTGGGCACTCCCAGGGATATTCCTGTAGTGTGAAAAAGCAGATGGGAATGGGGGAAAATCACTGTCAGCCATGGCACAAGCTTGGGACACAAGGGAGAACCTCCTGCAATACCCCAAACCTGGGATCTTGGTCTGAGCAGAGACCTCACGTGTCTCATCCCTGTTCCACAGGTTCATCACAAAGAAAGGGCGCGAAGTCTGTGCCAATCCAAGTGACACCTGGGTGCAAAGATACCTGCAGAACATGAAGCGGAACTGAGCAAAGCCAGATAGGAAGCACAGCTGCTGTCATGAGTCTTGTCATCCAGAGCCCCTGTGACAGAGCAGGGCTTTGGGATGGCAGGAGCTGCACGATACCACACCGTCTGCATGCAGCTCCCAGGGACTGTGGGAAGGGCACCATGAGACACCCCATGTTGGGGTGTTGCTGCTTGCACTCAGCTTGCACAGACCAGTCTGAAACGTCATCAGTCAGCCTGACACCTCTGCCTGTGGCCCAGAAAGGCCCATGGGACTGCGCCTCTATTGTTCTTTTATTATTTTAATTTATTTAAGAAATGATCATATGAGATAGATGGTATTTTCATCGGTGGATCATAATGCTATTTATAGGAGGGTGGCAGGGAGGGTATTTACAGGAGGGCAGCTCAGAGTCTCAACATAGGACAACGAGTGGCCCTGGCTTACTTGTGTGAAATTATGATTCTGGAGAATAAAGAATTTGGATAAAACATGGATTTGGATAAAGCGTTTTTATTTTTCGCCCCTTTATTTCCGTTTCACCAGCACAGAGACAAGACCTCACCACTGAGCCCATTGACACACTCTGGATGACATGTGATAATGGGAAATGGTTTGAGGTAAAACCATGCTGTTTCCATACGACAGACATATAAATATCCTCTGACTCTGTTCCCCCACCACGTATACCTCTGCCTCCCACATCCTCTACAAAATCAGACACGCCAGTGCACACACATAGCCTCGCACACACAAGAAGGTGCCCCACACACACCTCAGGTGCCTTGGTCCCCAGATGGGCACTGTCTGTGTGACAAGGCAGTGGCTGGGCACACTTCAGAGGGCACGACTGGGGAAGGCTGTCATGGCTTTGGGGTTGTGCGCGAAGCTGACAGGCACAGAGGACACGTGAGCCACCCATGTGCCCTCGTGCCCAGGTCCTAGGGCATAGAGCAGATCCCTCTCTAGAGAAAGGCTCATTGATAGAGTAATTGGGAGAGAGGCACACGTTCTCAGCCTCTGGAGGTGACTCCTAACAGCCGTGAAAGAAAGGTGTCCCCACATGGAAGATATTGTATATCAAGCAGGCAATGGACCACTATGGATAAGGGTTTACAGCACCTGTGGTAATTAGCTGTGCTGGAGATGCTTTATAGTGATTTGAACAATGCCCAGACACCTAAAGACCCTGATGAAGTCCAATGCACAACATCCATGTGTCAGAAGTTTGTATGGGCTGCACCCTCATCACATGCCAGCACACTGGCATCAATGGATTGGGAGGAGGGGATGGGGCCAACTGTGGATAACGTGTCCAACCAGCTTCATAAATATGAAGAAAATCTCTCTGCCCCAGTACGGGCCTGCATTTCAGCTGTGGAGAGACTGTCCCAATGGTTAGAAGAACACATAGCTTCCTCCTCACCTAGACGGAAGAATCTTTTGGCCATCAAGTGCCAGCAGTCTCTGGCTCAAGCAAGGGAGAATCCAGGACGCACACCGCCGGATACCTTGTGGTTTTATTTATGTGACTATGGGGAAGATATGAGGAAGTGGGACGATGAACCATCCTCGGCCCTAGCTGCTTGGGTATGTGAGCTGTGGAAAGATACAGCAGCAACAAAAGGGGCCCCTAGGAGGATTGCTGCCCCAGTTTCTGTTGGGCAGTCCCCCAGAGGCAGTAGAAGAGCTAGTATTACTCTTGACCCTGATGAGGAGACCTCTGCTTCGTATTTGCAAGAATTTATTGATAGATACTCCAACCAGGACTAGTGGGGCCCTGCCTCTGGCCAGGTAGAAGAGAGGGACAACCGGATTTACTGGACTGTGTGGATTTAATGGCTTGGCACACCAGAACCGCAGAAATTTAAAGCTTTAGTGGACACAGGTGCACAGTGTACCCTAATGCCATCAGGCCACCAAGGGGCAAAATTCATCTCTATCTCTGGAGTGATGGGGGGATCCCATATCCCAAGAGCTAACTGTATTGGAAGCTGAAATGAATCTTACTGGGAATGAGTGGCAAAAGCACCTCATCGTGACTGGCCCAGAGGCTCTGTGCATCCTTGGCATAGACTACCTCAAGTAAGGGTATTTCAAGGATCCAAAAGGGTACCGGTGGGCTTTTGGCGTAGCTGCCTTGAGCACAGAGAAGATTAAGCAGCTGTCTACCCTGCCTGGTCTCTCACAAGACCCTTCTGCTGTAGGATTGCTGAGGATTGAAGAACAGCAAGTGCCAATTGTGAGTGCAACTGTGCACCGGCGGCAATATCACACCAACTGAAACTCCCTGATTCCTATCCATGAGTTAGTTCATCATCTGGAGAGCCAAGGAGTGATCAGCAAGACTCATTCACCTTTTAACAGTCCTATATGGCCAGTGCGAAAGTCTAATGGCGAGTGGAGACTAACGGTGGACTATCGGAGCCTGAATGAAGTAACGCCACCACTGAGTGCTGCAGTGCCAGACATGCTAGAACTCCAGTACGAACTAGAGTCAAAGGCAGCCAAGTGGTATGCTACAATCGATATTGCTAATGCATTTTTCTCCATCCCTCTGGCAGCAGCATGCAGGCCACAATTTGATTTCACTTGGAGGGGCATTCAATATACTTGGAATCGACTGCCCCAGGGGTGGAAACACAGCCCTACCATTTACCATGTACTGATCCAGACGACACTGGAACAGGGGAACGCTCCTGAACACCTGCAGTACATCGATGATATCATCGTATGGGGTAACACAGCAGGAGAAGTTTTTGAGAAAGGGAAGAAAATAATTCAAATTCTTCTGAAAGCTGGCTTTGCTATTAAACAGAATAACGTCAAGGGACCCACACAGGAAATCCAGTTCTTGGGGGTAAAATGGCAGGATGGACATCGCAACATTCCGATGGACGTGATCAACAAAATAACAGTTACGTTTCCGCCAACTAGCAAAAAAGAAACACAAGCTTTCCTAGGCCTTGTGGGATTTTGGAGAATGCACGTGCCAGGCTATAGTCAGCTTGTGAGTCCTCTATATCGAGTGTCTTGAAAGAGGAACTCTTTCGAGTGGGGTCACGAGCAACAACAGGCCTTTGAACAACTCAAACAAGAAATAGCTCGTTCAGTAGCCCTTGGGCCTGTCTGTACTGGACCAGCTGTGCAAAACATACTTTATACTGCAGCTGGGGAGCATGGACTTACCTGGAGCCTCTGGCAGAAGACCCCAGGAGAAACTCGAGGCCGACCTCTGAGGTTCTGGAGCCAGGGCTATTGAGGATCAGAAGCCAATTACACCCCAACTGAAAAGGAAATATTAACAGCATATGAGGGGATTTAAGCCACTTCAGAAGTTGTTGGTACAGAAGCACAACTCCTCTTGGCCCCTTGGCTACCTGTGTTACACTGGATGTTCAAAGGGAAAATACCCACTAAACACCATGCAACTGACACTACGTGGAGTAAATGGGTAGCGTTAATTACACAGCAGGCTTGAATGGGGAAACCCAACCACCTGGAAATCCTGGAAGAGATTATGGACTGGCCGGAGGGCAGGGATTTTGGAGTACCGACAGAAGAGGTAACTCGTGCTGAAGAGACACCACCATACAATGAGTTGCCAGAAGACAGAAAGCAGTATGTGTTGTTCACTGACGGATCCTGCCGTGTGGTAGGGAGCCATTGGAAGTGGAAAGCTGCTGTGTGTAGTCCCACACGACAAGTTGTAGAGGCCATGGAAGGGGAAGGTGAGTCGAGTCAGTATGCAGAAGTGAAAGCTATACAACTGGCCCTAGAAATTGCTGAAGGGAAAAATGGCCAATACTGTATCTCTACACTGACTCATGGATGGTGGCAAATGCTCTGTGGGGGTGGCTGCGACAATGGAAACAGAACAACTGGCAGCGCAGAGGTAAACCTATGTGGGCTGCTACCCTGTGGCAAGATATTGCTGCCCGGGTGGAAAACCTGGCTGTAAAGGTATGTCATGTAGATGCCCACATGCCTAAGAATTGTGCTACCGAAGAACATCAGAACAACGAAGAAGTAGATCGAGCTTCGAAAATTGAAGTAGCTCAGGTAGACCTGGACTGGGGACATAAGGGTGAGCTATTTGTAGCTTGATGGGCCCATGAAACATCAGGACATCTAGGGAGGGATGCCACATACAGATAGGCTTGTTATCAAGGGGTGGACCTGACCATTGAGGCCATCACATAGGTTACCCATCAATGTGAGACCTGTGCTGCAATCAGACGAGACATGAGGGTAAAGTCTCCCTGGAATAGGGCGAGATGGCTTGGATTTCGATATGGTGAGGCCTGGCAGATTGACTACACTGGACCACTCCCACAAACCCGCCAAGGTAAACATTACATACTTACCATGGTAGAAGCAACTACTGGGTGGCTGGAAACATATCCAGTAAACCATGCCACAGCCCGAAACACTATCTTGGGCCTGGAAAGACAAGTGCTGCTGCGACATGGTACACCAGAGAGAATTGAGTCCGACAATGGGAGTCACTTCCGAAACAATTTGGTCACTTCCTGGGCCAAGAGACATGGCACTGAGTGGGTGTATCACATCCCTTATCACCCACAAGCCTCTGGGAAGGTTGAGAGGTACAATGGACTGTTAAAAACTATGCTGCGAGCATTGGGTGCTGGGACATGGAAACATTGGGATATAAATCTACCTGAGGCCACTTGTCTAGTTAACAACAGGGGGTCTGACAGCCATCCTGGTCCTGCTGAAACAAAACCCCTACACACTGTGGGAGAATCTAAAGTCCCTGTAGTGCATGTGGGAAAGTGGATTGGAAAGGTGGTGTGGGTTGCCCCTACCATGGGAAAAGGCAAACCCACTCATGGGATTGTCTTCGCCCAAGGATCAGGGTATACCTGGTGGGTAATGCAGAAAGATGGGGATATCAAGTGTGTGCCTCAAGGAGATTTAACACTGGGAGAAATTTAATCTGTAATCCAAGTTATGTGTTGTAGGAGGACACTGCAGAACCAACGACAGGTCAACTTTGCAAGGAACCGGGCAAGTGCAACAGTGATGTGAGCTAAGCTGGTGCTGGTGTCAAGAAAACCAATTTTGCCTGCCCTGAGTGACCACTTTGACAGTTGAAGCTGAAATCATCAACAGTTTTTATGAACATATTGGGAAAAGACCTATGGAATGAAAGGAAGTACAGACATATAAATACTTCAATGGACAGAGAACAATGGTGATGAGAGCATCTATATACTAAACTGTGTGGTACCTGATTGTGACACAAATGTTATGGAATAAGGGGTGGAGGTTGTGTTGGGTCTGTCTGAGCTGGAGTCACCTTTTCCCTGCAGTAGCCCACACAGTGCTGTGCTCTGCACTTGTAGCTGGAACAGCACTGATATCACCTCAGTGTTGTGTCTATTGCTGCATAGTGCTGGCACAGCATCAGGACTCCTTCCAAGCCCTCAAGAGCCAGCAGGTTGAGGGTGGGCAAGTGATGGGGAGGAGACATTGCCAGGGCAGCTGACCTAAACCAACCAAAGGGATATTCCATAACACCTGATGTCACACTCAGCAATAAAAAGGGGGGCTCTTGTGGGGGAGGGGGCTGTTCCTCCTGAACAACCACTATGCATTTTGAGGCCCTGCTTCCAAGGACATGGCCAAACATCGCTTATTGATGGGAAGTAGAGAATAATTTTTTCACTTCACTCTGTGCTTCCCCGCGGACTTACTGTTTCTGTGGTTTCTTTTTCTCCCCGTTCCCTTTCCCTTTAATTAAACCTTTCTCATCTCAAACCTTGAGTTCTCTGTATTGTATTTTCTCCCCATTCCTCATTGAGGAGAGGGGGAGTGAGAGAGCGGCTGTGGTGGAGCTCTGCTGCCCACCTGAGTAAAACCACCACACCAACACAGCACTTCCTCTTGGCTTGTTTTTGTCACTTTTTGGTGAGTCTCACCCACCTCCCCTCGACCGCTTGCTCTCTCTTCTGTACAAGGCTGGAGAAATCTCCTACAATGTGACCGACCGCTCCCACCTTTACACTTTCACTGACAAGTTCTCAGGGAAGCTCCGTCCTCTTTTCTACCTGGGTTCCTTCTTGGGGGGCAAAAATGCAGAGCCCTTGGTGATCTCCTGGATGAGGGACATGCAGGGGACTGGCTGCATCGTCCTGTAATGGGAGGCAAGCAGAGACTTGGGGGCCCGATGGGCTGCTCGGGTCAGCATGGGGATGATGGCTGGGCAGCAGCTGTGTGCATGGGGTGCACATAGCGATGACCCCACCAGCCCCTGCTCCTGCCAGGACTCTGCTGAAACTGGGGCACCCGTTGGCCACCACCGTCTTGCCACTCACCCACAGGCTCCTGGTAGTGGGTGTCTGCACACCATGCTGCTTTGTCATGTGTTTGGTATGAGCTGTACTGACACAAGGCAATAAACGGATGATGTGGGGAGCCCTGAGCAGTCTGCAGTGCAATTTTTGTGGTGCATCCATCCCTGCTGGTAAACCCCGAGCCCTGGCTGACACCCAGCATCTCAGCACTGAATTTTGTAGCTTGGAGAGAAGGTGCTGCTATGTGCTTGTTGCTGGATTATGGACCACGTGTGGTGTCCAAAGGGTGCTGTTGGCCATGGCTCTTTGCAGTCCAGGGGGGGCCACCAGGGCAGCGGTCTCCCAAGTGGGGTTCACAAGATGATTGATTCGGATGTGGAAGAAAATATTATAACTTCAGTAGTATATGTATATAATTTATACATAAATAAATACACATATACTGGGGGCTTTGATTAAAAAAAAATTAACAAGAAGGATTTGTAATCAGGCAAGTTTGGAGGCCACTGCTCTGGAGATCCTGCTGTGGCAACAGTGGGACACCATGTTGGCAGAGTTCGATAGCAGCAGCTGCCTGTGCAGCTGACCACACTTCATCTCTGTGTCACTGGGACCAGGGGTGAAGGCAAGGGGATGCGTGTGTGGGGGTTGCACTGTGTGTTGGACAGTTCTTGATTTAGTGACCAATTCAATTAGAATAAAACATGATTTGATAAGGAATGATCTAAAATACTTGGTACAGTTTCTCTGGGGATGTCCTCGATGTTGATTAGGAAGCTCCTAGTAAAAAATGGTGTTGGACCCAACACAGCAGTTCCTCTTGGCTTGTTTTTGTCACTTTTTGGTGAACCTCACCCACCTCCCCTCGTCTGCTTGCTCTCTGTTCTGTAGGCTGCACAGAAGAGAAGAGAGCCTGGCTGGGAGAGCGTGGTCCCAGCTCTGCCACGTGCCCAGGAAGGGCAATGGGCCTTGGTGGGCCTCACACCTTTTTTTGACCTCCATGGAGGTTTCACAAAGGGAGTTTATGTGGCCTGGGAATCTATAGAAAGAACACGAACGTTGAGGGCTTGGCAGAGGGCTGGAAGCAGAGGCAGCTGGGGGCTGCCAGGGAAACCTGCTGCGCAGAGCAGCATTTGGGAAGGGGCCAGGCTAAATGTCACCAGGGCGGGAGGAGACGGTGGGATGGAAGCTGTCCAGAAAGCAAGAGCAATATCACTGCAGCAAGGTGCCAGATGAAGAGCACTGCCACAGATCAGGAGCGACAAAGAGCTTTTTCAGAAGAGGCAGGAGGAAATGCAACAATCTAGAGGTCTTCCAGATAGGCAGGGATGACAGTGAAAAAGTGAACGGCTGAGCAGAAAGGATGTGAGGTCACCCCACCGCAACACCCAGTGCGTCCCTAGAAGTCATGCATCTGCTTCTCCAAAGAAGGAGAATAAAGGTCCACGGTATGAGATAACTCTGAATGTGCTATACAATTTTCCACTTGATGGAATCTGTGCATCATCTGCAGCTAAGAAACTGCTCTGTGCTGACACCAGTCTGCCCTGAGGTGTCCGGACTGGATGGCAAGTGTGGTTTAAGGCTAGAGCTGTTCCTAAAACTGCTTACAAGCTGTTGCTCTAAGTCATGGCAAGTTGAGCTTGCCCACTTCCTCTATGGAAGTGTTTGTGTGTTTAAAGAACCATAGAATCATCTGGGTTGCAAAAAGACTTCAAGATCAGGTCCAGCCACCAACCTGACCAACTCAGTCCCATCACTAAGCCATGTCCCTTAGTGCCACTTCTACACGTGTTTTAGAAACCTCCATGGATGAGGACTGCATCACTTTCCTGGGCAGCCTGTTCCAATGCTTAACTATACTTTCCATGAACAAATTCTTCCTAATGTCCAATATAACCCGCCCCCCCCCCTCCTGAAGACACCCCCCGGTGCAACTTGAGACCACTTCCCTGTGTTTCCTTCTGTATTGCCTGGCTCTGGCCTCCATAGAGTTCCTGCCCATCAAGGACCAGGTCCCGCTTAGACCACTTGCCCTGGCCATGTGGAGTAGTTACACGGCACAGTGTGGTCTGGCCTGAGCATCTGGGTTTTCCCATGGCGGTTGTGCTCCTGATCCCCTGCAGGCCAGCACCAAGCAAGCTGGTGACCTCCACACTCAGATTATTTAGTCCCAAAGAGGTTGGCCTGTATGCACCGGGGTGATCACAGTCACACAGTTTCCCCTTGATTTCCATATCCCAAAGGAAGATGGGTGTATACGTATGTATGTATGTAAGTTCTGCGGGTACATTTTGGGTTGAGACTGCCTCTTGCTGAGGCAGGTCCCAGGGCTGATCTCCTGTTCAAGGTGTCTGTTTTTTTCTGAAGGCATCCTCAGGATGCCACTTCTGGTGAATGGCACAGCTTGGAGATGGGTGATCAGTGAGCTATTCTTTCTGAGTCATCTGTGGATTTGTCACTTTTTGAGGGTTTGACTCCTGTTTGGTCACCCAGAGGGGCTGATTGTCCCAGCTGGGAATCTCAGCAGTAAAATTTACAGACCTGCAATTCTAGCAATGTGTTTTCTCAACAAATTTTAACATCCTTCTTTCTCTTCTAGTATACTGGAAATTGTTTCATCATCAGAATGTGAGTGCTCGTCTGCTTCTTTCTAAGAACAGAGCAGAAATGTTCTTTCAGGTCCTAATTGCCATTTCTGCTTTCTGTTGGCCATGGCTGACAGTGTGATAGTCAGACACCATTTCTAGTATTACATTTCATCATCTTACTAAATACTTCTGTGTATTCAGCCCAGGCTGTCAGGGATATATCGTTACTTAAGGAAAGTGTTATATTGCAGCATGCAAAACCATCCACCATTACTTCCCTAATGTTTAAAAGTTGTGAGTCATCTGGCTTAAAATTTACAGTTAATAAGCCCAGATAATACCTGCAGAAATTTTAGTCTTTTCTTTCCAGTATCTCAGCTTATTGGGATCAGCCAGGATGTTCCAAGGTGGGTTTTCTAATGCCGAGGGCTTTGATATTCCCTTTTGTCCTCCTCTCGCTATCTGTGAAGAGCCTCCTGCCAACACTTGAGTTCAGGAGCAACATTCTCTAGCAAAACTCCAGGTATGGCAATGTAAGTGGCCACAGCAGCTCGGGTGATTCTGAGTTTGGGTTGTGCCTTTGCCTCCAAACCCTGCACCCATGCCTACTCCTGTGCTTGCCCTTGTCCTCACTGGCTTGGGCCACTGCCTCCCTTCCTCCACCCCTGTCCTGGTGCTGCCATGGGGGAGGCTTGCAGCTTTGGGTGGAAGACGGAGTCTCCCCACCCGTCGTGAACCAGGGCCCCCTTCCCTGGGGTGGTGGGGACAGCATGGAGCCAGTGCTCGTGAACCTAAATAGCAGAGATGGAAAAGCATCGGGCCATGAACCACCAGTGCAGTCAATGGTGCCTCAATTAGCACAGCACAGCTCCTCCTGCTGTGCAGTGCTGGGATCTGATGTGCAGCTCCCTCAAAATGCCTGTGTCCACAGTGGGGTGATGTAAAAAACAAACGTGTAGAGATATTATAGTAATGTTGTTATTTTTATGATACCTTTCATTTGGTTCACGTTTAGGCTTTCACATGGCTTTCATAAAAAATATTTATTTTTAAAAAAATTAGACTTTCCTTTAAATAATATGGTTCAATACTACTGGAAGACATGATACTCTGTTGCATTCCAAAATGTATTAAAAGCCTGCTCCACAACAGAACACAAAAAGCATTGACTCTAAAGACCTGAACTACGTGTTACACAAAACATGCAGTAAATGCCACACTGCTTTCAGGATGAATCTCTCCTTTGGCAGTTCACAAACTCTGAAACAGCTGAGGCTATTGTTCTTGTCTCAGTCTGTTTGAGTCCAGACAGACCCGTGACCCACATGAGTCCCCTCCCATGGGGCCACATCCTCCCCTGTCTCCAAACCAGCTCAGTGCCCTCTGGTATGCCACCTCCTCTTCTGCCAGACATGGTGGCCCTGAAGAGGGCCTGGAATACTTCCTCCATGCGCCCGGTGCTGCTTGTGGGCCCTGGGGGCTGCCTCCAACTTGCTGCATGCTGACAACTGCCTTTGCCTTGCTGGCGTGGGCTTGGCTCACACCTCTGTGCCCATGGGTGTGGATTAACGGGAGCACAGCGTTCCTCGCACGCTCAGCGAGGGCTCTTCTGAGCTGTCACGCGTGAGTGGCTGTAAGATCAAGAAAGACGTGAGCAATCCAGGACTCCCTGCGGGTTCCCAGAACGGTGGTGAGGGGTTAGCTGAGGTACCCGGGGTAGGTGTCAGCTGTGGGTGGCTCCAACACGACCCAGGCTGATAAGGACATCAGTGCTTGGTGTGGTTTGCAACGGGCTCAAACCGTGTGTGGGCTGGGTGGTGCTCGTGGCTGACCTTGTGCGGTGTGTCCTTTGACAAGACACCCCACAGGTGTGGGACTGCTCCCACTGCCACAGGACCAGGTGGAGCTGTGTCCACAGGGGACTGTTGGGGGTCAAGCCAATTGTGTGATGCCCCCGTTGTGGGTCTCCATGCCCCTAGACAGGAGCTCCTGTCCCCTGTTCCTGCTGGTCCCTGGAGTGAGGGCAGCTGTGGGTGCCCAGCTTTGTGCCAACCTCAGTTCTTGGGTGCAGCTACCAGGCTCCGGCATGCAGGTATGGGGCTGGCTGCTACTCAGTGGCCAAAGTGTCCTCATGTCCTTGAGGGTGACGAAACACTGGCACAGGATGCCCGGAGAGGGACATCCTGTGACCTCTGGAGGTGGGGGGGGGGGGGGGGGGGGGATGGGTGTTGCCACTTTAGAAGAGGAAATAAATTTGTTACCACAATTATTATTTCAGCTATGGTCATCGCAAAAAGTGTAATAGAAACAAAACCAGAAATTTCTTACAAAAATATTTATTTCTAAACATTTGACTTAAATATTGCATAAAAAATCCAATTTATTACATAAATAAAATATAATCTATATAAAGACCTATAAGCAAGATTCTTAATTTAAAAATATATAAATATATTAAATAATTTTCTTGTTATTTCACCTGCTCCCTTTCCTTATAAAAATTAAATGCATAAATAAAATAAAGCACACTGAAGTCAGGTTCTGGGACATTTTCAGTTTCTCAGCTAGTTCTAAATGACACGGAACATTTCTGATGGAGTCCATGGCTTGCTTGTCCTGGCACAGTGCATCCTGTTCCAAAGCTTCAGTTCAGTTCCAGCTCAGTCACGTACTTCTTGACCCAGTCATGTTCAGGGTTGGCACAGACTTCACGTCCCTTCCTTGTGATGAACCTGTGGGGAGCAGCGAGATGAGTTTTCCATGTGAGAGCTCCATGTGGGGGAGACCCCACCATCCCTGTTCCACACCCAGCCTCTCCTGAGGGTCAGTAGGGTTTGGGCAGCACCACCTGGTGCTGACCATGTTGGCAGCCACCAGCCTGCAAAACCCTGGAGCAGGACCAGTGTAAGCCCCAAGTACACTGAGCCCATGGAGCATCCCCATGCATCTCTTGGCTCCACATCCTTCCTGTCCCCCCTGATAATGAGTCTTTCTCATTGCAGGTCCAAAATGTGGAGGAATCCTCATCCCAAAGGGAGAACCCCCAGTCCTGGAGGAGAACACTTACACGACACCTGGCTGGGAGCACAGGCTGTTGGTCTCATAGTAGTCGGTCACAAAGCTACGGGGCAGCTCCCGTTGGACGTAGGTGAAACAGCAGGAGGTTGGTGGGTCAGAGCCAACTGTGAAGGAAAGACAGGTGTGAGCAGTTGCAAGTGACAGGCGAACAGGGGCAGGGAGCTGGGACTGGAGTCCCCATGGGTCTGGGAGGACGTGGAGGGGGAATACAAAAAGCAAGGTCTTTTTCCTTCTTCCTTAAATTCTTTCTCATTTGGGTTCACCCTGAGCTGTTGCTGACACCACACACGTGTTGTGCTTTGCGCTGTGCCTGCCCACGGCTGAATAGCACCCATTGAGCACCCGCTAGAAGGAGATCTGACATGAGGGGGTGGAAGGGCTGGCAGAAAGGACCCTGTCCCCATTTAGAGAGATTCATAGAGTCCAGACTTACTTGGTGCAGCAGAGGTCTGGTAGCAGAAGGCGGCGATGAGAACAGCCAGGGCAACCACAGAGACCTTCATGTCAACGCAGAAGTTGTGGCCGGAGCTGAAGCAGGCAAGTGAGCTTGAAAGCTTCTTTTCTCTTTGGTGCTGAGACATTCAGATACCCTCCAATTTATAGGGCAAGCAGGTCTGGGCAGTTGCTTGCGTAGGTGTGGTGGAATTTCCCCCAGAGAAGCGGCTCGCAGCACAGTCTCGTGATGGAACGAAGTGGTAGCCCCAGCCCCGGAAACGTGAAGCTGTCCACTTGATTCAGTGCCTCCCCAGTGACACAGGATATGAAACTATCACAATATCTATTTCTGTTTCTTTCATGCATGTCCCTTGGTAAGAAGTTCCCCTGTGGAGGTTCCTGCATTTGTCAACAGGCCTGTATTACCCAACCTGTAACAGCAACTTAGAGGCAAGCATGCATCCTGCCTCTGCACTGCACAAATGGGACGAAGAGTATAGATGGGATGAGGCCATCTTAGAAACAACGGGGAGAGAGATCTCTTCTACCCTGAACTGTTTCCCTCCTACAGCAGCACAAGATAGGGGCTGTCACCTGTGGGCTCCCTCTTCATATTGTCTGAGGGGACTCAGTAGCTGCCCTGCTGCTGTGACAGCACTGCAGGCACCAGCGCAGGTAGTGGTGAGCATAAGGGTGGAAAAAAGAGTTCCAGAAGCTGAAGTGCTTGAGTTTTTTCCTCAGTTTTAAGGGAGCTGAGATGGGGTGTTATCTCCTGGAGGGGCCTGCCTCACTCCGGGTCCTACAAGAAGACCTTAAATGACCAATTTAGGTTAGACACTTACGTTTCTTTGGCTACTGATAGGTGAGGTGAGGCCTATTGTTGATGGGCCTGGAGATGCAGAGATCCAGAAAAGTATGGAGATGTTGACTGTGACCCTGCAGATGAAGCAGGAGGAGCTCCAGGAGCTGGGTGAGGAAGAAGTCACCAGTTCTAAAGACCAGGAACTCTCGAGATGGGGGTGAAGGCACAAGCATAAACTGGGATGTCAGTCAGGAAAAGAGAATTTGGCCTCTTCTCAACAGCAAGGTAGCTGCATTTCAGGGAAATGTCTCCATTTCATTATTTTCATCTACTCAGTGATGTTTCAACAGATGCTTCCTCAAGGTCTGTTGAAAGAATATGACAAAAAGTAGAGCAAGCCAACCAAACAACCCCTGCCGCAGTGCTGGGGTCTGACTCACCATGTTTCTGTAAAAGGCAACTTTTAGGCTGTCGACTTGGATGAGTTCTGTAGATAACCCAGTGTTTTCCAACCCTCACTCCAATGTCGCATGGTGTGCACAGTCCTTCCACCGTCTGCAGTTGGTGGGAAGGGAGGCAGTACAGCCCTGTGAAGGGGGCTTGACCTCCAAGCAGACTGGGGTTTCTGGGAGACAATGTGGTCCAAGGCCTTAGTGGGAGAGGTCCCAGAGGTGACCCACCCTCCAGGTGGTCTCCAGAGCCTGCAGAGAGCCACGGTGGTGGGATGCCTGCCCCTTGCCCTGGCATGGCTGCAGCGCTTTTTCTGCATGGAAGGCAGATGGAGCAAATGTGGCACTTGCCAAATGGAGCATCAGCTCTTCCCTGGCAACACCATGCCAAGCTGGTCCCCTCCCTAGCCTTCTTTTTGCCATCTGGCCAGGGTGGTGAAGCACCTTGCAGGCTCCCCCACCAGCACAGCCCCCCCTGCTTGTTCATGTGCTGAGCCCTCAAAGTTCTGGGAGAGCCTTGGGGCGCCTGGCCAGGAAGGGGGAGGGAAGCTGACATTCAGCCAGAAGCCAGCTGGACCAGAAGTCAGCTCTGAGCCAGCCTCAGCTTTCTTGGCTCTTCTGTCTGGTTGCTTGGGGAATGTAACTTGTAGATACGCAAGAGCGTGGTTTGCCTCTGAGCTATTCCCTGTGATTGTACCTTCAGGCATTCATAGGTCATGTCTTGAGATTTGCCACCTACAGCCATCTGGTCCTGTCCTGCTCCCAAGACAGATGACGTGGGTAGGGCAGGCAGGCAAAATGCCATTTATGGTGCAGAGATGTTCTGATAAAAGCAGGTTTCATTAGAATAGAAGAATTATTTGTAAGTACGCATCGGTTATTTGAATGCTTTCAGTGAGATATTTTTTCAGTTTCAGGTAGCTGAAATTCTCCATGCATTTGTACCTCTGTTGGCAAGCAGATACAAAAATGTTTTGAATTTTCAGGGACAATTTTTAAATTAAAACAAACAAACAAACAAGAAAACCACCCAACAACAAACAAAGAAAGAAAACACCTTTTCAGTTTAGTTGGGTCAGTTTAGGATCAGATTAGCCTAGATAATGTGTGTTACAGGGGCCAGGCAAGTGCTGGAACTTTTCCACTACCGAAAGCCAATAAAATAACCTCAAAATCGGAGTGTTTGCTTCCTATGAGTCTGTTTTTTCCCTAGAAATCTGACAAAAGCCCTGACTCTGCCAGCTCTTCCCAGGCTGGGTGGAAGTGGGAGGCTGTAGTCAATGCCCTGAGATGTGGTAATGTGTCTAAAACGGTGTGCTTACCCATACCCCTGCAGCCCTATCATGATGAAATGAGAAAGTAACTTCTTCTCACCTTTCTGTTTTGGAAAGAGGGTAGCTGTGGGGCTGGGTGTCTGGGATGAAGGACGTTTGTCTGGGAGGTGCTCTGGAATGGGCAGATGGCCATGGAAGAGTGGCCAAAGTAGGCTGGAGCTCCTTAAGGGAAATTAGGTTCATGCAAAAGATGCTGTGCAGGAAAATAAACATTTTCCCACTCTGGCTCCAGCTGGTTTCAGGGCCTGTGACACAGCACATGGTCTGCCCTTCTCCCCCCCCCACGGGCAGGCAATGTTTCGAGTCAGAAGGAAGGCTGGTTGAAGCAGTCTGTCTGATGTTGCACTGATTTGCCTGGAAGGTTATGTTAGAGCTTGTCTGCAGGCCAACGGAAATCCCAGAAGAAAATGCTAAATAAAGCAAATGCCCCAAATAAGTTTGGTCAGAGGCAGAAATAGAGAAATTCTAGATCTGCCTTATGAAAGGGGAACACTGCAAAAAATGGTGAGACTGGATGATGTAACTTGCTATTTATAGCAGTTTTAAATGCTGAGCTGGCAGGATCCACTTGGAAAAGGAAGTGTTAAAAATGGCCTAAGTTCAGTAACTGCCTCCAGCACAATCTGCAGCAGTCTTTGTCTTGCCCTGCTCAGAGCATGGCTGCTGAAAACGTCCCTGAAGGAACCAGAAATTCTTTTCCTCCCTACTCTTGACATTTCTGGAGAAACAATGGAACTTTCAAGATGATGTTATGTCCTGGAACTGGCTCCAGGGGGAACCTGTGCGTGTGGGAGTGACTGGGAACCAGTGCCTCAGCTGCACTGGGGTGAGGGCAGTGCAGCCATCCAGGCCACACAGCATGGGCGAGTGTGGCTGCATTGCACAAGAGAGCGGCTTCGTGTTTCCTTGAAACCGTGTCATGCAAGGAATCCTGGACAGTGACGGCCATTGAGAAGCAGGGTACAGCAAGCTGTTAGTGTTGATAAGAGATGGTATCTCATCAAAGGCTGAACCTTCTTCCAGCAAGGATATTTTCTGAGAAAATGCTTTGGAGAAAAATATTGCTTTCCTATGTGTGCCTCACATTTTTCCTGGCCTTTGTTTTGAAATAAAACAAACAAAAGAGGATTAAATGTAGGGTATTTCAAACCAAATAAAAGTATAATAATAAAAAAAAAAAAACACACACAACAACACAACTCTCCTTGCTCCAGCCCCCTCCCCATCCATGTCATGAAAGCCAATGAAAGAAACAGGGAAAAGTGAGTTTCAGTGATTTTGGAGCCCTAGGGCAGTGTTTGCAGCTGTCAGGGTACTCCTGGCTGGAGTGGTGGGGGCTCGCCCCCACCCCCACCCCTCAGCATCCCCTCGGTGGCCCTCAAACCCCACGAATGCATGGAAATGACAACGTGTCTCTGCCTGGTCTGTGTCCTTTGTCCAGAAGGATGGGCCATATCAGTCAGATCTTTGGTGAGTGCCCCAGGAAAAGCAAAGAAGACCAGGCTGAAAATTCAGAGCTCTGCTAGGGTGAAAAATAAAGCCAATTTGTAAGTGAACCCACTAGGCTTTGTGTGTATGACATCATCAAGCAGAGAGGAGATGAAAGCCATATATTGATCATCTTCTCTGTAAGCTGTGCTGATGCCCAGCTCTCCAGGAAGCTGGGGAGGGTTTTGGGAGCTCTGAGGATGGCTGAGCACCATGACCTGGCTCAGGAGCCTTTCGATTGTGCCCTGCCTCCTGAGGACCCCATGCTCACAAGCACCACCTTGACCACCCTCCTAGCAGCATGTGGCAGGGGTATGTCTGGCACTGGCCCCCCAGAGCTGGGGGCAGCAAAACCCTGTGGGAGGTGTGAGCCCCTGCTCTCACAGCAAGGGGCGAGGCCACACACAGAGTCCAACAGTGATGCTCGGATGTTTATTAGCCTCAACATTTATTTTGGTTTGGGCTCTCTGCAAGGCTGCAAACCACTTCCCATGCGTGGAGACTGCTTGCAGGTTGGGGTACTCTGCAGCACCTCTCTGAAGCACAGTTCCCATGTGAGCCTCTTGCGCCCCTGGATGGGTTTGCGCCCTTCAAAAGAGCCATGAGCACTGTCTGGTGCTGGCAGACACAGGGCAGGGGTTGGTGTTGGGGAACGCTGCATGCAGCTTTGCAGCCTCCCCCTGTGGTCTCCTGGGCCAGGGACAGTTTGGGAACAGGTGCTGAGGGGTCTCCTTTAGCCCCAGCTGTGCACAGAGTCCCGGACACTGCCCTCTGCCCAGGGCGAGACCCCCAGCACCCCCCAAACACAGCACCCTGCACGCTGGAGCTCACAGCCACTTGTAGGCTTATGGACAACAGGAGTGAACATCGAGCAGTGGCTTAGCTGTGGACAGGCTAATATCCCTTTGTGTGCTGCATCTGACTGTGCTGCAGAGCTGGGTTGGGGATGTTGCAGTGCCTGCAGGTGAGCTGTGCTTTGGTGCAGCAGATGTGGCTTTCTCCAGTCCGGGAGACCTCAGCATCACCTCAAGCGAAGCACTCAGGGTCCCTTCCCCTTGGGGCACATGCTTTGCGCCTGGTACCTCTTGGCAAGGGCAGGATCTGGGGGGACTGGAGGGAGTCCCAGGGCCCCTGGGACCGCTATCCCAGTGGAAGAAGTCTTGGCAGCCACTATAGCATCCTTCTCTATAATCTTCTTTTTTGAATAATTTTAGCTTTCTTTTGCTACTCAAACAAACCTCATGCCCAAGGCTGGGTGAGGCCAAAGCTATAAAAGGCAGCTCCATGCCAGGAATAATAAGGGAAGCAAGCTTGAGAGAGATTGAATTATAACTACTTAAACTGCAGGAGCTTTCTGACAGCAGAGGGCTCTAGGATTTAACAGACAGACAGAAAACAGTGCAGAGAAACAGAAAGCTGGAAACAGATGCAGGCCTCAGAGGCCAACAGGGTCATCTTGCTCCAGGAACAGCCAGGCAGGAGCGTGTGGCTGTGGTTGCAGCTGGAAGCTCAAAGGTGGAGACCTGCAGCAGGGGTCAGTGCCACGCAGGCGTGGCTGGAGAGGTGCCCACCCTGGCAGAAGGCATCACGGCTCTCAAAGGGCATTTTTGTAAGTGCTTATCAGTCTGGGCCAATGACACAAGCAAACAACTGTGGCTGCAGCAGCTCCTTCCAGACCCTCCTCTTCCGCCCAGCCTTGTCAAATTCAGTAGCAGTGAACAACAGCTCCTTTCATTCCACTGAGCATCTCAGAGCTTCTGGATGGAGGGCAGAGCTTCCTGATGTGGAACGTTTCCATCACACCTCCTCACTGCCCCGGGTGCTATGGGCGCTGAGCAAGACGGCACAGTGCGAGCCTCTAGCTCTTGGGCTCGTTCACTGCAGGTGGGGGACGCTGGGGAGAAGAAAGTGCAAAGTTCCCATGAGCAAAGCTCTTTCTGGCTGGTGTTAGCCACAAAACTGCCTTTCTGTAGCCGCAGTCTCTCTGTCATGGAAATGCAGCAAGAATTGCAGAACCAGCAGCGAGTATTTGTCATTTCCCAGTGTACATGCTACCCTATGAGCTGCAAGAAGAGGGGAACAGATAGCTCCCACTGTTGGTTTCTGCACACTTTATTTCCGTGGCAAAAAGCCAGGATTTAGTTTTACTCCACAGCAATTCATCTGAAAGCTGGAGCCACTTCTTGTTCTGCCATGCACCTCTGTCCAGAGCTTCTCTGCTAAGCCATGGAAAGCAGAGCCCCGCCTGTCCTGCCAGGCCTTGCTCTGAATCTAGCAAAACTCCACTTTCCTGATGCCTGTGTCAAATCCTACAGAGGCTTTGGAACCAACAAAAGTGGTTGTGAGCTTCTGTGATGATGCATCTGCCCAGCTGCAAGGTGAGCTGCAGCCCGCTGCATCTGACAGCACCAGTATCCTGAATCGCACTGCAGGGGAAGAGCAAGCAGGAAGCAGGAGTGTGACAGGGATCCTCCCTGGAGGGGTCAGGGTGTGGTGGAGCAGACCATCACCTGTGCCAGGAGCCGTCAGCCTTCTCTCTAAGCATCTCATACCTGTTCCTGATGGAGAACAGAGTTAAATCAGTGACTCCACTGCTCCCGTTTGCAGCTCCAGGAGAGACAAGCAGGGGTTTGCACTCCTGGGGATGAAGATCCAGGCCCAGGGGCCCACACACAGCCCCAAGTCTCCTCTTTGCCGTGGAGGAGGCTCCCACCCATGCACCCCCAGGCTGGGGCAGGAGGTCAGATATTACAGGCTCGTCCGTTCCCCTACAGAGCTGCAGCTGTGCCCAGCTGCCCCGTGCTGCACTGTGGCACTGCCCTGTTACAGCTCCAGTGCTGGGCACCTGCGGGGCTGGAGAGTGTCTCCCATGCCAGGCAGGTTTTCTGCTACCTGTTTCTCACCTTTTCAGCCAGAACAATCCATCTTGGAGCCAGAGGAGCAGTTCAGACTGGAAAACATCTCAGGTTGGCAAAACTCCTCTTCCATAATCCTCCTGGCAGAGCAGGGATGTTATTTATGTTGACTTTAACAAGGCTTTCAACTGGCTCCCACAGAATCCTCATAGACAAACCGATGAGGGCGATGATATTGGGCATTAATGTGGGCTGACAGCTGGCTGAATATCCGGGCTCACAAGATTGTGATCCATGGCACAAAGTCCAGCTAGCGTCACCACTGGGACACTCCAGGTGTCAGTACTGGGGCCGGTCCTGTTTAATATCTTAATTACCTGGATAGTGGGACAGAGTGCACCCTCTGCAAGCCTGCAGACAGCACAAACTGCAAGAGCTGGCTAAGATGCCAGTGGGTTGTGCTCTCAGCCAGAAGGACCTGGAGAGGCTGGAGAGATGAGAGGACAAGAACCTCATCAAGTTCAGCAAATGGACACGCAAACCCCTTCCCCCGGGGAAGAATAGCCCCGTGCACCAGGGCATGCTCAGAGCTGATTGGCTTGAAAGCAGCCTGGGAGGGAAGGACTTAGGGGTCCTGATGGGCACCGAACTGGACGTGAGCCAGCAGTGTGTCCTTGTGGCAAAGAAAGCCAGCAGCATCCTGGGCTGCCTGAGTGCTGCCAGCAAGGAGATTCTTCCCCCCTACTGATGAGACACCGCTGGAGTCCTGCGTCCAGCTCTGGGCTCCCCAGCGAAAGAGAGGTACGGTCATACTGGAGAGTCCGGTGAAGGCCACAGAGATGATTTAGCGGCTGGGGCACCTGTCATGGGAAGAGAGGCTGTGAGACCTGGGACTCGCAGGGGGGCCTTATCCATGCGTGGATGGGAAAAGAAGCAGCTGAAATCAGACTCTTCTCAGTGTCTATGACAGGACAAGAAGCAATGCACACACCAAAACACAAGGAATTCTATTTAAAACTCAGGTAAAACTTTATTACTGAACACTGCAACAGGTTGTCCAGAGAGTCTGGGGTGTTCCTCTCCTTGGAGGTCTTCAAAGACCAGCTGAACACGGACAGCCCATGCAGGGCTTCCAGCTGACCCTGCTGCGAGCAGGGGCTGGGCCGGGTGACCTCCAGGGGTGCCTCCAGCCCCAGCTCCTGGCTGGTCCCTGCTAAACCCGGCATGGTGGAACTGGTAGGGGTTGAGCGATTCAGACAGCACAGAGTCTGCAGTGCAGCCACCCCTCAGCTCCTTGCACTGCAGTTTAGCAAACACCCGGCATAAAAACAGCACGAGCGTGCCTTTTTTTTTTTTTTTCCAGACTTGCATAATCTTAAGTAAATGTTTTTTTTTTTTTTTTTTTTTTTGTACAGACTCACAGGGAAAATCCCTCCTGTAATTTGGATGAATAGATACCTTCTTTGTGGCCAAGCTACTTGGCACGCTTCAGTTTCCTTTTGATTTGATAAAAACGAAAATGAATGCTGAGTCAAAGCTCAACATTCTTGGCTCCAATGTGAACTATATCCCATTCCTTCTGCCTTATTATTTTTTGGCTATTTCACTTTCGTGACATCCTCTATCATAATTCTGGAATTTCCACTTGGGCTTCTCTGCTGCCTCCAGGACTCCCTATTAAAAGGGAACTGAATCCAGCTGATGCAGTCTGTGTTGCATCTGCCAGAGCTCCTGGTCCTGCTCCGACTGTCCTTGTCTGACGGGAAGATGAAGGTCTCTTCAGTTGTTCTCGCTCTTCTCCTCATTGCAGCCTCTTGCTCCCAAATGTCCTCTGCCCCAGGTGAGTCCTGCTTTCTTATTTGTGAAGGAAGAATGGAGCTGAGCCTTCATTATTATTTCTCCACTGAGATCCCCTGGTAGATAGCTGGGAATTTTTCAGCCACTCTCCACTCTGCACTGCAATCAATTACAATTTCCCTGAACTGGAAAATCATCCCTCCGTCCATCCGTCCGCCCCTCCATCTAACTAGCCATCTGTCCAGCCATCCTGGACCTGGGATACTTATTCCTGGTTATAGTTTAGGGTTCCCAATCACTGCCCAAAAACTGAGTGGGAATCTCTCCTATACTTGCCTTCCCTAGCAATGGTCGTTGACATTGGACCAGACAATCTCCCATGTCCCTTTCAGCCTTAATTATTCCCTGGTTCCTCACTCCCTCCTACCTGCCTAGCTTCCTGCACTTCTGGGCTGGCTGCTCCTGGTGCACAGCTCAGCACATGCTCATGCTGTCTCTCCCTGTCTCTTCCAGTTGGACCTGACCACCCAACCTGCTGCTTCTCTTACACATCCCACAAGCTCCCAAAGAAGCTCATCCTGCATTACTACGTCACCAGCACCAGCTGCTCCCTGCCAGCCCTCGTGTAGGTATCAAGGCTGACGCCTGGGTGCAGCGCAGGCACAGCCATTTTGGCACGTGCGTGCTCATGTGCAGGGACCTGCGGGGGATGCTCCTGCAGGGACTGCCAACAAATCTTTTGTGGGCACTCCCAGGGATATTCCTGTAGTGTGAAAAAGCAGATGGGAATGGGGGAAAATCACTGTCAGCCATGGCACAAGCTTGGGACACAAGGGAGAACCTCCTGCAATACCCCAAACCTGGGATCTTGGTCTGAGCAGAGACCTCACGTGTCTCATCCCTGTTCCACAGGTTCATCACAAAGAAAGGGCGCGAAGTCTGTGCCAATCCAAGTGACACCTGGGTGCAAAGATACCTGCAGAACATGAAGCGGAACTGAGCAAAGCCAGATAGGAAGCACAGCTGCTGTCATGAGTCTTGTCATCCAGAGCCCCTGTGACAGAGCAGGGCTTTGGGATGGCAGGAGCTGCACGATACCACACCGTCTGCATGCAGCTCCCAGGGACTGTGGGAAGGGCACCATGAGACACCCCATGTTGGGGTGTTGCTGCTTGCACTCAGCTTGCACAGACCAGTCTGAAACGTCATCAGTCAGCCTGACACCTCTGCCTGTGGCCCAGAAAGGCCCATGGGACTGCGCCTCTATTGTTCTTTTATTATTTTAATTTATTTAAGAAATGATCATATGAGATAGATGGTATTTTCATCGGTGGATCATAATGCTATTTATAGGAGGGTGGCAGGGAGGGTATTTACAGGAGGGCAGCTCAGAGTCTCAACATAGGACAACGAGTGGCCCTGGCTTACTTGTGTGAAATTATGATTCTGGAGAATAAAGAATTTGGATAAAACATGGATTTGGATAAAGCGTTTTTATTTTTCGCCCCTTTATTTCCCTTTCATCAGCACAGAGACAAGACCTCACCACTGAGCCCATTGACACACTCTGGATGACATGTGATAATGGGAAATGGTTTGAGGTAAAACCATGCTGTTTCCATACGACAGACATATAAATATCCTCTGACTCTGTTCCCCCACCACGTATACCTCTGCCTCCCACATCCTCTACAAAATCAGACACGCCAGTGCACACACATAGCCTCGCACACACAAGAAGGTGCCCCACACACACCTCAGGTGCCTTGGTCCCCAGATGGGCACTGTCTGTGTGACAAGGCAGTGGCTGGGCACACTTCAGAGGGCACGACTGGGGAAGGCTGTCATGGCTTTGGGGTTGTGCGCGAAGCTGACAGGCACAGAGGACACGTGAGCCACCCATGTGCCCACAAGCGTGCACTCCCTGCCCACAAGCGTGCTCTTCTGGAGCTTTGTGCCAGTGAAGGTGACGCAGTTCCCATAATGGAGCCTTCAGGCACCACACCCATATTGTCAGCAGCCCTGCAACATCACTTGTCCCATATTCCTGCTCCTCCAGGACACCACTGCAGCTCTGCCACCAGCCCCAGCATATATCTGGGTCCTTCTGGCTGGCAGCAGAAGACAGCAGGCACCCTGGCTCTCTGAGCATCCCAATGGAGTTGCTCCTCACATTCCCACCAGTAAACAAAAACACAGTTCAGTTGTGCTGCTGGGGTGAAAAAAAACCACCAGCAAACCTGCTTTATCCCAGCTGTTGTTCCCAGGACAAGGCTTTGCAATAGTGCAGGTCCCAATGGAGAAAGTGTAGTGCTGGGCGCAGTTTCCTGTGTCATGCTCAGCACATTGTCTGCTCTGTTCAGTCAGTATTTCTTCTTCCTAATGCAAAAAGTCTCTTATTGTTTCATTTTTTTCCCTGCTGCTTATAGGTCAGACTTGGCTGCCCTGAGACTGGGAAAGCACCTCTCAGCTGTCTTGTGATTTCCCTCTAGTGTTGTGTTTTCCCTGCTGAACCTCAGGCAGGAAGGCTCATGGGGGACCCAAGGGGCAGCATGGGCAGACCCAGCCCTGTCCCTGGCCATGAGCGTTGTTCTGTGTCCCAGGAGATGGCGCTGGTGATGGGGACCATGTGGAGGGGTCTTCTGCAATCCTGTTTCTGCCTGCTGAGCTGGGAGGATGAGCAGCTTCCCCCTCCTTTCTCTCTCTCTCCTCAGCAGGGTTCTAGCAGACAGGAGCAGCTTAAAGCAGGGACCAGGGGGGGTCAGCATGACTGCAAAAATCTTACCCCACCCGACGGCCAACATGCCTTTAGCTTTGTTCCCCAAATCCTCCCCGATCCTCTTTTCTGTGAGGGGACAGAGCACTGATGCAGGGAGCCTGGGGGGGTGGGAGGTTATGCTCCAGACCCGACAGTCGGGAGAGGCAGGAGGAGCTTGGCTCTGCAGATGGATCTTTTCCGGACAGTCCCTGGCTGGAAGCCCAGGCTTCTGTGGGAATTTCCCTCAGACTCTCTGCTTTCGGTTTCCTTGCTGGAGCTCCCGGAGCAGCAGTCGTGCCAGCCCTGCTCACTGACACCCCAGCCCTGGCTTCCAGTGAGCCAGTACGAGTGTGAGATATGGGGGGGGGGGAGGCTCAGAACAATGGGGTGCACCTGGGTGCAGGGGAGCAGCCTGCCCCCAGCCTCTTGTCTGCCGCTAGCTCTAGGCAGGGCAGGGCAGGGCTGCGGGGCGATGCATCAGCTGCCTGCAATGGTCCTCTCCTGAGGCTTGGGACAACACCAGATTTTTCCCAGCTCTTTCTTGCTTGCTACAAGGCTTCTTGTGTGTTTAGTGAGGTGGACAGAAGCTAAGGAGACTGGCATATTGAGGCTGCTGAACGTGCACAGGCTTCTCTTTCCCTGCCTGTGCTCAGTAATGCCCAGAAGGCACCCAGAGTGTCAAAAGACCTTTGTAGTCCCATGGGCAAAGCATCAAACCTTGGGCACTACTGGAGGCTAAACCTGGTATCTTGGTCCTCTCTGGTCATTTGGGGAGCTTGAACCCTATTTAGCTCTTCCCTTACTGCCTGTGAATCTGGGAAAAGCCCTGGGATAGGTGGTGAGCAACCCCACAGGCAGCATTCTCTCCCTATGGCCATTCTTCCTAACCCGATTCTGCAGCTATCCCCTTCATCAGCCCTCAGGGGGTAAAGAGTGTAAGGAGGCACTTCTTGCCTCCTACCTCTCTTAGCTGTCCTCACCATGAGGAGTGGAGTTGTGATTACTTCTGGACAACTTTGCTGAAGTATTAAGGGAGGCATATCCTGTCACAGCCTCCCCCTGCAGCTCTTCTGTGTTAGCTGTTGTTTTGGATCTGACCTCACCACTCAGTGTCTTTGAATTTTGTCTTTCTAAGCTATGTAATGCTGTCTGTGTGGCAGCTCCTGAGTGGCAGCTCCACATCACTCAGGAAACCTTTCTCCTAAACCCATTTTTATAGCACCCATCACTGGTGCTTCCCTATGGAAAGCAAGGACTGGTTGGATCAGTGATGAGCACAGAAATGATCTGTATGTCTGCTTAGCTCTAGTTGGGAAAGTAAGGGTCTCTCTGGTTGCTCTCCTTATTGCTGCCCTCTACTCCCAAGGTGAACCCACTTCTGTCTTTGGGTTGTTTTTGTTCTCCTGGAGGAAGAAGGTTTCATCATTGTGACCTGTAAGGCCTGACAAACAGGCATGGGATGCTCTGAATCTTTGGCCTGGAACATGGCCCAGCAGGAGCGCTTGTTCTCTGCTGGTAGTACATGGTTGATTTTCCTTATTATGCCTGAGGACTCTGGGAGAGCACAAGAAGTTCCTGGGGAGTCCAGTCACAGGCAAGCAATGGCAAGGCCTTTCAGGAAGTCCAGCTGGAGCTTTCCTTGACTGGGGACTGCCCACAGAGCCAGATAGGGCAAGGGGGGCTGAAGCTGTTGGAACTACTGCCCCTTCCCACTACAGACTTCAGCATATCTTCACTGGTGGTGCAGGAAGCCTGTGTCCTGTTTGCCCATCCTTGCCCAGTGGGGAGAAAGTCCCAAGGTCTCTGGGGTGGGAATGGTTAGGGTTAGGTGCTCTCACTCTCCATGTGTGTGGGATGGCAGGGTCAGCATCCCTGATGTGTCTCCTTCTGGTTGTAGGGATTCAGTCCTACACTCCAAATCTCTTTCAGACAGCCCTGTCACAGCTGTGCACTGCTTCGTGCTTGCTTTGCAGAAGCTTTCCAGGAAATGTGAGAAGGAGCCTTCATACACTACCAGCTGGTGCCAGCAGCCAGCCCTGGGCCCATTCAGGAAGCTTTTGACTTGACCCCACAAGTCTTTCTCTATCTTGGGACCAAGAGTTGGGTTTGTTGGGTGTTATCTGGGACTGGCCATCACTCTGCACTGGCAAGGAGAGAGATTTTCCAGCTGCAGGGAGGTGGCTGAGAAAGACCTGCCTGTACTGGTGAAGGGACAAGCCCTGTAGAAGGATGGGATGTTATTCTGGGAAATCTGTCTTGGTTTTATGTGGCAAGGTTTTGGTAGCAGGGGTCTGCAGGGTTGGCCTCTGTGAGAAGAGACCTCATGTCAGAACAGAGCCAGCTCCAGCTGGTTCCAAAAAGGACCCACTGATAGCCAGAGTTGAGCCAAGAAGTGATGTTTGCACCTCTGTGAGAGCAGATTTAAGAAAGGTGGGAAAACAAAACAAAACAAAACAGAAAATTGCTGTGCAACAACAACTGGGAGAGAGATGAGTGAGAACCAGCCCTGCAACCCCCAAGGTGAGTGCAGCAGGAGGCAGGAGGTACTCCAGGTACGCATCACAAGTTCCCCTGCGGCTTGTGGAGAGGCACCTGGTGGAGCAGGCTGTCCCCCTGCAGCCCATGGGTCCCACATGGAGCAGATCTCCATGCTGCAGGCCATGGAGGAGCCTCCCAGTGGAGCAGGTGGATGTAGCCTAGAGGAGGCTGTGGCCCATGGAGACCCCCAGCAGGAGCAGGCCTCAGGCTGGAGCTGCAGCCCGTGGAGAGGAGCCCACGCAGGAGCAGGGGCCTGTGGTGAGCTGCTGCCTGTGGGGGACCCGTGCTGGAGCAGTTTGCTCATGGGGGTTGGACCCCGTGGTACAGAGCCATGTGGGAGCAGTTATTGAGGAACTGCTGCCTGTGGACAGCCCCCGCAGGCTTAGTTCAGGAAGGACGGTGTCCTGTGGGAGGGACCCTGCATGGAGCAGGGGCAGAGAGTGACCATGAAGGAGTGGCAGAGATGAAGCGTCAGGGACTGACTGCAGATCCCATTCCCCATTTCCCTGTGCCACTCAGGAGAGGTCAGAGAAGAGGGTGGGTGGGGAGGAAGGTTTTTTTAAATTTGTTTTTAGTTTCTCACTGTTGTAATCCAGTAGTGATAGGCCATAAATTACATAAATCTTCCTATGCTGAGTTTGTTTTGCCCATGACAATAACTGTTTGTCAATAAATCTCCATGTCCTTATCTCAACCGTGGCACCCTTTCAGTCATATTTTCTCCCCTTTTTCCTTCAAGGAGGGGAAGAGAAATAGAGAGGTTGTGGTGGAATTCAGCTACATAAACCACCACAAAACCATCCCAGCCTGACTGAGGAGGAGCCCCTGGGTGATGTGTGTGGTGTGCAGAGATCTATGTCCACATGATGCCTGCCCCAGCAGACACCAACTACTCTGCAGCAGCCACTCAGGCCTGCAGTCTGTGGTCCTCCTTCCTGCCTGCCAAAGCCTGCAGCAAGTGGAGGCAGATCCAGGAGTCTTTCATGGGACCTTCTCTGGTTTCTCAGCACCTCCCCTTGGCTGGCTGCCTGCACAGTGGTCAGCGGTCACACAAAAGACAGTTCCCAGCCTTGATGTGGCACCACAGTGCAGCTCTGCAGTGGTGCATCCCTTCCTCACCACAAAGGCTTCCTGGTCCTCTCCACATCTTCACCACCAGGAAAAAAATGGTCTGAGCTGCTACACCACTGCTGGGTGAGGGCATTTGTGAAGTTTTTGGGGACACATGAATCAGCATGGCATCTCAGCCCCAGCTTCTTTTCCTCCTCTTGCAAAGTAGTTTCAGTGTCATGAACACCATGGCCCCCTCTTCTCACTCATGGTGTTTGCCAGACAGGGCAAAGGGAGCACAACCTCACATCCTTTAGGACCCCGAAGCCCTGCAGAACCCTGGATGTGCAGGGCCCCAGCCACAAGGCTGCTGTGAGCACCAGACCTGACACCCATGTGGATTTCATTGTCCCCCATCTCCTGCTGACAGGTCTCTGTACATTCCACAGGCTTCTGACAAGGTGGGTTGGAGGCAGCACCCCTGGGGACCCTGCTTTTATGCCTGGGAACACCACTGACCAGACAGGGCTCTTCCCATCCCAGGCCTGGGCGCTCGCATCCCTTCCTCTACTGCAACCTCTCTCTCCCTCCTCTGCTTCTGTCCTCAACCTCCCAGCTCTCTGCCTCTTTCATCTGTGCCTCCTTGATGGTTCCTGTCCCATGGAGTGCCCTGCACCCAACTCCACCCCCTACACTTTTCTTCCCCATCCCTAGGGAGAGCCACTCTGTTCTGCCTGAAGTTGTTTCCTTGTATCCCATCACCAAGGATCTGGAATCCCTCCACAGCTGGGTCCCCCGGGGACAGGACCCTCTCAGCATGTGGACACTACACAGGCAGGAGACCTGCCAGGATTCAAGGACGGGATCATTTTGGGTTGTGATATTTTGACATGGACACATACACAGATGTCTCCGGGCTCCCTGTTGCCTGCTCTCACTGTAAGAACATGCTGCCAGCTCAGCCAGTCAGATGAAAGCACAGCAGGGCTGCAAGGCCTCGTGCTGAGCCGGGCAGCCCCTTCTTCACTGAAACCACCTCCACCATCCTCTGGGCAATGACAGTGTCCACTGTGCACTTTAGCTTGGCGAAGCTTCTGCATCTGTTTCCTGCCCCAGGCTGCAGGGAACACAGCTTCGGTCTGTGGAGAGCCCTGGGAGCAGTGGGTTAGAGCTCTGTGCTCAGATTCTGCCAGAAATTGAGACTTTGAGGCAGCTAATAAAGAACTTCATAGGAAAGTGTGGTCATTAATCAGGGAGACCTGTGGAAAGGTGGTGATGGGCAAGGGGAGGACAGGAGACAACACAAACACCTGCAGACCACTGTAGCACCAGTGGGCTTGGGGTATTTAACAGAAACTGTATCATCTCACACTGGTTTGCTTGCTCCAAACTATGGAAGAAAATTATGGCAATGAGGGGAGGGCTGAGAAATAAGTCCCAGTGAGTGAAGAGGAGCTCATTTCCTTGTAAACAATGGCCTGGGAGGTGAACATGGACATGCACAAACTGCCTGCACAAGGTCAGGTCAGCTTACAAAAGCTCTTTTTTGCTTCAGGCAGCTTTGATGGAAGCAGCCCAGGGCACATAGCGAAGGTCCTCTCCCCCCTGCACAGAGCTTCAGTGGCAGGAGGTCAGACCCAGCAGTTTCGCTTTCCACCCACAAAGACATCAGTAAGCTTTAAATGCAAACCATAGCTTGACAAAGTGTTTTTCTTGTTTTTACTCAGTGTGCTTTTTAAAACCAAATTCAGGTTTTCTTTGCAAACCAGCTGCAGACAGATCTGCAGCAGATAATGGGTGCCTGTGGTAAAACACTAAGAAGATAGGGCCAGAGCAGAGCATCAGATCCTGCGGGACCAGCTCCACCAGCTCCTGGCGTTGGTCACTCGTGATGGGGGCAAGGACTGGCTCACAGCAGAGCAGGGGCTGGGAGGATGCAGCCCTGGGCAGTGCTGGGTGCTGGAGACTAGGGAGGCAATGCAGGAGGGAAGACTTAGGAAAAAGAAGGATGAGGTATTTCCAGGTGGGAAGTCATGGCCAGTCTCCTGCCTCTCCCAAGGTGGTTGTGGTGGAGTCCTCCTAGACAAGTACCTTCCAAGCACCAGCTCTGGGGTAGGCAGGTGCTGGGCTGTGTAGCAGAAAGGTCCCGTCACACTCCAGCACTCCCAGGACCAAGTGCTTTCTGCCTTCCTCTGGGGCTAGGCAAGAGATGACACAGAGTGAAGAGAGCGAGAGAAAATCTTTATTCTTTGGTACCAGCAAGACACAGCATTTTGAGAATAAGGCTGAACAACATGGTTCCACAACCAGCATCCCATAAATATCCAGTGTACCATATCTTCCATTAAGGAAGGATTTCATTCATTGAATCTCATTCACAGCATCTGCTGTACTGCAGGGTTCAGCCAGCTGGCTTGGTAGTCAGACTGCATTTACATGACAGCACTTACACCTAGTTTTGACAGACCACTTCCCACAAATAGCTCCTAAGATAAGATTCCCCTCCCATTCTAGCAGCAGAGGCGCAAGGAGTGGATGGAGTTTAGTCACAGCTCACACAGCAGGCTATGCCAGGCCATGTCTGCAAGGCCAGGAGGTAGGTCCCCAGCATCATAGCTGCCCAGTAGGGGTGGCTAAATTGTAAAAGATAAACAACGCCCTTGCAAGACGAAAGGAAATTCAAGGCCCCTGAGGCGTCTGTTGGCCTCGGTGCTCAGAACAAGCAGGATTTCTTGTCCATGCCATGACTTTGCTGGATGGTCTTGCAGGACTCTCCTGGCAGGTTCCCCTCAGCTCCCAGTGCTCAGTGCAGCTCCAGGAAGTTCACATATTCCTTCACCCACCTGGCATCAGGTTTAGCACAGACCTGCCGAGTCCTCCTGGTGATGAACCTGTCAAGCCAGGCAGAGAGGTGTTATAGTTCTGGAGGTAGAAGGGACATGCCGAAGTGGCAGCCAGGGCCTTGGGTCGCTTTCTGGACACCTACTGACCTGTCCTGTGATCAGTGCTGGCTCCCAAGGGGATCATTTACCCTCCCATAAACCACAAGCTCCAGGGGAGCCAGCTAAACCCATGCATCAAGGAGAGCTCTAGGTCCCCTGGGAGAAGCCCCCATGCTCAGACATTCCTGTCCCTGTCCAGTCTGGAGGTGAGCCTGGAAGCAGTGTATGGGCATCTGGCATTTCTGGGGCAAGCATCTGCTGGCCTCAGACCCCTAGTCTACATCAGGTACAAGTCTCACAAGTGGCACGTTATGTGCCTTGGGCTCATGGCCACAGGGAGGTCCTGCTGGCTATGCAGGAATATCCTTCCCACACCTTGTTCCCAGCACCAGGATGGCCCTATTTGTCAGCTGAGGAGGATGAGTGCTCACATACAGCATGTGGGGCCTGTGGTGGCTGCCCCCTGACTTCATGCATGGTTCCTCACACCACCATGCTCTTAGTCCCAGTGGATGGCAGGAAACTTTGGAGCAGAGCCCAAAGACTGGTGGAGCCTTTCCCAAAGAGCTCAGAGCAGGAGCCAGTACTTACACAACTGCTGGCTGTGGGCATTTGCTGCTGGTGTAGAAATAATCCTTCACATGACTCTGGGGCAGCTTCTGTGAGGTATAGCTGAAGCAGCAGATGGTTGTGTCAGCTCCAACTGGAAGAGATCAGGAAGGACAGCATAAGTCTACCATGAGCAACCATTCCCTTACTCAGCTGTGGAGCCCTCTTCTTATCCAAATTAACCATAAAGTCAGCAAAAAATGACAGTGCTTAATGAAAGTCACTGTTAGAGTGTCTTGCTAAAGGCTCTCTCCCTCACTACCAATGATAAACATCCCCTCGGTCACTCTAGGATCACTCCTAAAGCCTGGTAACAGAAGCAGAGTTGTGAAACCTGAAACCTTTAATCCTTGCGATGTAAAATTCATAATTACCTCCCTAAGTTAAAAGGATGCTGGAAAGGAAAACCAATTCAAAGCATGAAAAGCCATTCACACAGGTTTTTAATCTTTGAAACTTTTTCCATCTCTTCTTCAAAATTATTGCCTTCAGAGCAAAAATCCTGAATGCCAACATCCCACCCCAGGAGAGCAGAGAGTTGTACTCACTTGGACCAGAAAAAGCCTGAGAAAAGAGGCCAGCAACCAGGAGGATGGAGAGGGCTGCACTAAAGATGTTCATTATGGACAGAGGCGAGCTGCAAGGCAGAAGCAGGATCAGATCACGTTTCTCCTTCGTCTGGTGCAAGATGGTTTGGATGCTCCTTGCTTTTTATAGGGGTGGCAGCAGATTTCAAGGCAAGTATTCGGAATTTCCAAAGCGTAACAGAGCTGATGTCACGGCACCTTTGCCTCAGAAATACTGAAAAAAAGAGGAAGCAGCAGGTTTAGGAAATACTAAAATAGCCTTTGTGTAAGGTGGGGTAAGTCTGAACAAACCAGCATCCTCATGAGGGCTATACTGACCAAGACAGGATATGCGATAGCTCTTGAGAAGCAGGTTTGCACTTAGATTCACCGAGATGACAGCAAACCCCAACAAGCTCATCTCAGCAGCCTCCCACAGGGCCAGGAAGATGTCAACCCAATGTCTTTTTTAAGAACCCAAGTCCTGATCACAAAGGTGCTCAGCCCCTTGAATGGCTTGGGACCAGGTCCAGTTGGGGGTCCTATGGTGGGCTGGGACACATGTGAGGGGCAGCGTGGGCAGTGTGCATGCTCCAAGAACCACTGCCTGTGCAGGTAGCAAGGATAGCTGGCACCCTGGGGAGGCTGTAGCCCTGGGCAATCTTTGAGAGACACAAAACCCTCAAAGCTGTGCTCCCAGCATGGAGCTTAGGACCTCCCAGTACACACCAGCATCAGCCAAGAAAGGGGGTGCTTGCCTGGTAAGTCCACCTTGAAGTCCACCTCTACAAACACTGACTTCTCCCAGACATGTGGGGCAAACACAAGCACCAACCTGGGCTTGGGGGAAGGTGGGATGAAGAAGGCAGAGCAGGAGGCTCCCCTGCTTGGGACCTGATCTCATGCCAAGGCAGAGCCCCATCACCATGTGCACACTCACAGTCATGGGCCTCGCGATGGGCTCCCCGGGTTGCCGCAGGGAGCATTTCCCTTTTCTCCACCTCCCTCTTCTCTTCAGCTGGCACCACATTTGCCAGCTCACAGCCTGTGGTTTCTCCGTGAATTTCATGCCTGGCTCCCAGAGACAAGTGCTGCTCACGAGGCACCACGAGCCCCTCTCCCTGGGGTTTCCTTGCCATCCTGTGGCTCCTGCAGTGCAGTGGACTGCCATAGGAGCTGTGTTCTGTTCCCACGGCATGGTGTCCCTTTCACCATTATGTCCCCAAAAACTGGGAGAATGAGAGGTGCTGCAGGAGGGCTCTGTGCTACAGGACAGCAAGAACTTAAGGCTTCCCCAAACCTCCCTCCCAGATGAGCAGTCAGGAGCTCTCCCGGTGGGCTAGAGGGGGGATGCCAGGCAGGTGAAGTGCCCTGGGGACCCCAAGAACTCCTGCCCTCAAACTAATGTGAAGGGTCTGGAGCTGAACCCAGTGATAGAGATAGTGCAGCTGCTGTGACTGGCACCATGGGGTTGTCATAAATGCCTGGTGGCAGCAATTTGGGGCAGAACATCAATATGCTAACAGGCACTTGGGCTTTGTCAGAGACAAAACCTCAACTGGGATTTTCCAAGGGATGTCCTACTCTTTGAGTTGGAAAGAGGGATTATTTATTGCTACTCCTCTGCTGAATGTATTTTAGTATTGCACTTAGCCAAATATTCTGGCTAATTTATGCACTTATTGCATTATATACCCTAGATCCACAATGGGGTACAAAGCAAGGCCATGCATCTCAGCCCCATCTCCTTGCTGCAATGGTGGCTGCATTTTGTACTGGGTCCTGATCTGTGCCTGCTGCTCCAAGGCTGCCCCTGGGGCTGGGACTTGTCCTTCAAAGGAGTAGTGCTTTTAGAAAATATTTTCATCCCCCACAGCTGCACATCACACACAGCCCTGCACACTGCTGACAAGGTGCAGCTTCTGGACTGCATTGCTTCCTTGTTGCATTCAGGGGGTGGCAATCACCCACCTCTCAGTCCTCTGCCATCACAGCCAGAGACTGTGCCCAGTATGTGTCATGCAAGTGAGGCTGCTGCAGCCAGCAGACTGGTTACTGCCTATGACAAAACATCTGAAAGTCCCAGATAGAGATCTAAGAAACCACAGAGAGATACTGACACTGCCCCAACCACAAGACTGCCAGAGCCCATGCTCTGTTGGAGCTTGTAGAGGCAACCAAAACCATGAAATCTGCATATCTTTCTGATGATGCAGGGTATCTGCACCTCAGCCCAGCACGACTCTCCTCTCCCCTCTGCCCTAATGAGCACAAGGGGTGCAATAATGTTAGGTGTCTCTGGAGTCCACTGCACAGCCCAGCTGAGGAATTCAGAAAAATATTGTTACCAGCAGCTGGCTTCAAGGACAAGGTCTACATGACTGCTAATCACAAGGGGGTTGTTTTCTTGCAGGTGGGGTTGTTTTCTTGTAGTTGTTTGTCTGAGTGCTGTTGACCAATAATCTTGTGTGAAACACTATCCGCCCCTGCTAAGTTCACTATAAAAGTTAGGCTATTCGGGCAATAAAATGGAGCATGATCTGACTCTACTGGTGTCTGTCGTGCTTTCGGCCATGCGTCCTCTAACACCCAGCCTCATCCCTCACACTGGGGCTTTGGCCCTATGCAGGTCTTTGTGGTGGGGACATGGCTGAGATGCTGCAGAATTGCAAAGATGCGAGGCCCTGTTCTTTTGTCTTGGCTCCATCCTTGCTCTTGAGGGAAGGTGACACTCTGCTCTCTTCATCCTACTCTGCAATTCACTAGTCAGTCCTCCAGTGTTATCCACTGCCTCCCTTTGTCCTTTCCTGCTTCCTGCAGCACAGCTCCTCAGGCAAAGGCAGCAAGCAGCAGTCATCATTCAGTGGGCACAGCATGACTGGGTAGAGGCCAGGGCACCATAGGGACAGGGGAGCTGTCCCTGGATGTCCCTCTGTGACCCCAGACCATGTCAAGGAAGGACTGCAGGGGGTCCATGCGGACCGTGCCAGAGTTTGGATGGAGAGGGGAGCTGTGTGGCCATTTTAGGGAGCTGCATGGGGCAGGGAGAGCCCTGAAGGAGCCTCCCCAGGGCACTCTGTGTGAGCAAGTCCCCGTCAAGGGACCCTGGCCAACACTGACAGGAATAGGAACTGTGCTGGGGGATGTGAGAGAGAAGGAAGGAAGGAAGGAAGGAAGGAAGGAAGGAAGGAAGGAAGGAAGGAAGGAAGGAAGGAAGGAAGGAAGGAAGGAAGGAAGGAAGGAAGGAAGGAAGGAAGGAAGAGGCTGTGATGGCACATTCCTTTGTGTATTCAGCTAAAGACACGGGTGTAGCATAGGCTGGTGAAGGAGCAGAGAGAGCTCCCTTGTCCTGCACATCATTTACTTTTCTGAACCATGCATGAGTGCGCAAGGTGCATGAGCCCTCTGCTGTCTTTTGTGGGAAATGCTCCTGGAGCCTTTTCGTTCCTCTGCATCGTAGTCACCATTCGCCCGTCTGCTGGGAAGCCCTGCAGTGCCCCAGGTGCAAGCGTGGGGCTCGTCTCCCTGCAGCCTGACGTGGTGCTGCCCACGCTGGCAGCAACCACCCGAGGAATGGGGGCCCACTCCGAACCCCTCTGCTCTTCTCTGTTTTGTTCAGCAGAAAGTCTTTTTTTTTTTTTTTTTTTTAGGGGATGTGCACAGGCACTGGGGGAGAAGTCAGGTTTTGTTTTTGTCCCAGCCTAACCTCACTTAAGCTCCAGGGATTTTGTCCAATAAATTTCACTTAACAAAATAAGACTGAAAAAGACATTTCACTTAAGAAAAAATACTGTTCTGAAATAAAAAATGCTAAGTGAGGTGCTTGGGGCAAGGGTTGGTGGATGACAAGTGCCACTGCTGCATGATACCCATGTAGTGCTGCCTGTGTCCCTCACCTGTCCCCTCCTGCAGCACAGTTCCCAGAGCAAGTGGGCAAGTGTTTACTCATCTTCCTTCTGTGGGGTAAATGAAGGCAAAAGGCTCTGCTCCTTTAGAAGGACTCTCTCTGTAAACTAGGGTCACTTTCTCTTTGCAGCTCCAGCCAAACTCTCAAAAGATGGCACCTGGGAAAACAAGATACAGATTTTACTGTGCACCAAGTAGGAATGAGGACCCCAGACACAGCCCCTCTACCAGCACAAGGACTCAGAACCTTGTTTCCCTTGAGCAGGGGAAAGCTCTGCTAGTAATCATCAGCCTGTGCCTATGCTGTTCTGCTTCACCCAATTTCAGGGGCACTCTGGCTGAGTTCCATGAACTGGGGTTGCTGTGTCCATGATCACCTGTGATTTGTGTCACCTTAGCCTGGCCATGCACAGCAGCACAAATGGGGTGCCTGCTCCATCAGCAGCAGGGCTGAACCTCCTTGGGTACTGCTGATTGTTTTCTTGAGCAATTGGACATCATTGTCTTTCCCAAACCTGCCTTCATTGGTGATCATAGCCTCAGCATAGCTAAGTTCTGCTTCCCATACCTGGCAGAGATGGCATCCTCTTGCACAGAGGGTCTGCCCAATACCATAGCTCTCAGAAAGCAGCAGATGTTCCTGCAAAGTCCCACAGAAAGTCTGTGGCATCCATACCAACCAGTCTTTCCCTCTGTCTGTGGGGTCCATGTATCCATATCCCTTCAGAGCTTGGTTGGTCACCATCACAGAATCTGTCACCATTACCCTCATCTTATCCTTGGTAGTCTAGTGGGCAGGATTGGGCACTCTCATTGCCACGGCCTGGGTTCGATTCCCAGCCAGGGAAGGGGTTCCCCCCACTGCAGGTTCCAGCCTTTTCCTGCAGTGCCCTGGAGCAGATCTTGGGGTTTGGAATGATGTGGGGTCAGTGCTTGGGTAACTTTTGGGGTCAGCAGCAACTGACTCTCCCTCACTGCCACAAGGCGTGCACCTCCAGCAGAAAGCTGTCCTGCATGGAGGGCAGCCAGAGCCTGTCCTGTGGCTGCAGGGAGCAGAGTGATGTGGCTTCAGGGAGGGTGATGTGGCTGCAGGGATTAGGGCAATGCAGAGCAGAATGCTACCGCTGTAGCAAACACAGTGATGCTGCAGCTGTGTGTGTGGGTTTCTTCCTGTGATAATGAGATGTAGGTGTGCAGGGCTGCTCCAATGAACATAGTCTTCGTCATCCTAAAGGGAAGGGGGCCAGTAGGAGACTGGTGTCAGTAGCAGGTGGGGTCACATCCATCTGTCCCTCCTGTGGACAAGAGGACAGGGGCTGTCAGTAAAAGCTCCCGCTGTGAGCAGGATTTGAACCTGCGTGGGGAAACCCCATTGGATTTCAAGTCCAACGCCTTCACCGCTCGGCCATCACAGCAGCTTGCATGGTGGAGTCTCCACAGGAGGATGTCAGGAGGGACTTTCACCTGGCCCTGGGGGGTCACAAAAGGACCCAATCCCATACTAGACAGGGGTCCCTCCTGCACATCCAGTGCTGGTATTTCTGCTACTGCTGTCACCTGCACTGCACCGTGCTGGGAAAGGGAACCAGGCACCATTCACAACATCAGTGGTTGTGATGTGGTAGAGGGACATGGCAGGAGCTCTGTGTCCCATCTCATCTCCTTTCTAACAGCAAAAACCTGGCCCTGAACATCCAGCCCCAGCTGTCTTTCCCAGTCTGGGCACACCCTTGCCTGCTCTGTCCCTCCTGATACACATACATTTGCTTCTGTGAAAATGGGTCCAGACTTAGCTAATTGAGGCCACCTGACACACAGACCAGGCAGTGTCCTGTCCCACAGCTGGCAGGTTGATATTGCCAGATTTGCATGGTTTTGACCTGCCTTTTGGCTTCTGGCAAAAGGGATTTGGAGAAAGGAATAAAAGAGACTGTTGAGTAGAAATCCTTGCTGAGCAGTCTATAGCAACCTTGGTCTCTACTTTGTACCACAGAAATCCTATCTGGAGGACAGTCCTAGAAGCATTTGCCTATCTCTGGTTTGGGTGCCTATCTTTAGATATCCAAAGCCTTTCCTGAGTTCCCAGTGTGTCCTGGTTTTAGCTAGGATAGAGTTAATTTTCCTCCTAGTAGCTGGTAGGGTGCTATGTTTTGGATTTAGGATGAAAATAGTGTTGATAACACTGTTGCAGAGCAGTGCTTACACTAAGCCAAGGACTTTTCAGCTTCTCGCTCTGTCCCAACAGCAGGCAGGCTGGGGGTGCAGCAAGAGCTGGGAGGGGACAGACCCAGAACTGGCCAAAGGGGTATTCCATACCATCTGGGGTCATGCTAAACAATATATAGGGGTGGCTAGCCAGGGTTGGGGGAGAGCAGCTGCTCGGGGATAGGCTGGGCATCAGTCAGAAGGTGGTGAGCAATTACATTGTGCATCACTTGTTTTGTACATATTATTATTATTATTATTGTTGTTGTTGTTGTTGTTATTGTTATTTTGTTTTCTGTCTTAATAAACTGTCTCTATCTCAACCCACAGGCTTCGGTTTTCTCATTTCTCTCCCCCATCCCAGAGAGGGAGGGGGAGAGGGTAAGCGAACAGCTGTGTGGTGTTTAGCTGCTGTCTGTGTTAAACCACAACACAGTGTTATGTCCAGGACCTGTGCAAGTGCTTCAGTATCTCAGTGCCACCCCCTCCCTTGGGTGACTTATTAGCAGGAGCAGCTTGGATAGAAACCTCACTGTGCAGGAACTGCATGTTCAGTTCAGTTTGGGCGCAGCTCCCAGCCCAAAGTAGGGTCTTACTGCACTGCCACCCTCCCTGGCGTCTGTCTTTGTGGTTTGATTTTCTTCCTCCACTGGCCAGGGAGGGAGGAGCATGTTCCTGCCATACTCAGGCTTGGCACAGTCACACATGCATGGAAGAATGCCTGGGCATGAATGCCTGCCTGCTCACATGAACCTGTGTGTTGGATTCATAGAATCATTCAGATCAGAAAAGACCTCTAAGATCATCTAGTCCAACCTTTAACCTAGTACTGACAAGTCCACCACTAAACCACGCTACTAAGTTCTACATCTACATGTTTCTTGAGGACCTCCAGGGATGGTGACTCAAACACTTACCTGGGCAGCCTATTCCAATGCTGCACAACCCTTTCAGTAATGAAAATTTCTCCTAATATCTAACCTAAGGAAACCAGGTCCTTAAACCATCTCTATCTCTGCACACATGAAATAGTGAATAGAATAAGACTAACAAATGTGATAGAGCTAAATAGAGGGGTGAGTGGGGGGAAGCTGTCTTTGGACAATTATGGAGAGACTCAAGAGAAAAATTATGCTTAAATTCATCCCTTTCAGTTATTCAGTCCTTTCCCTCTTCTAGGCTCCATATTCACACTCGCAGCTAGGAGATGCATCCTCTAGATCTCCTGAAATGACTGTGGGGTTCAGCTTAGGATATGGCACAAGGGAGAAGAGCCTTCAGAGCTGGAAAGCACTACTGTCCTGATTGGCACAGTTAGTAAAGCTGAGGTCTATGGTCTGCAATGAGCTATTTCTTGTTATTCCTTTTGAGCATGAAGTACTGTGCATTTGGTATCCAAAGAGCTCTGTTGAAGTGACACTTCATTTTAGGGTAAGGGTTCAAACACCCTTCAGATGGCAAATGGAGGAACCTGGAAGGACAAGGTTCACAGAGCACAGGATACTATGTTCACAGAGCACAGACCCCAAATGGAGGGGTCTGGAGGGATCCACAGTGTATATGGAAAGGACAGAGAGGCTCCAGACCCCAATGAAGGGACCTGGAGAGGATCAGAGAAGGTGTGGAGGGTCTGGAGAGCATTGGCAGCTAAACAGAGGAGATTGGAGCAGACCAGAGCATGAAGAAAATGTCTGACAAAGGTAAAGAGGGCATATGGTTTGATCAGGACACCAGATGGGTCTGGAGAGGACCACATCCTTGACTGGTTCCTGCGGCTTGGCTAGACCCAGGCTTTCATTACTCTGGTCAGAATTCCCACAACATTATTCATTTATTTTTTTTTTAATTGTTGTTGACTTTTTTTTCTTATCTCATCTTGTGTCATTGTCAGTGAGCACCTATTTTCATCTACAGTTCTTGGAATGTTTACAGACAAAACCATATTGCCTAATAAGAACAGGATGTATTTAAAGAAAAATCTGAGAACAAGAGGAGAGATGACAGTTCATCTCATATAACAAATGGCATTTTTCAATATTATGCAAGACAGCAAACTACAACAAAAGCAGTACTCATGAGACAGACTTTTCTTCTTCTTCAGAGAAATGTTCAAACACTCCTTCTATCTGCAATTTTTTACCCTTTTATCTCCCAAGGTTCAGAAAATAATGGCTTTTCTCCAGTGCTGGTTTTGGTAGGCCCAGCAGATTTCTCTAATACCCAACCTAAACCTCCCCTAGCACAACTTAAGGCCATTTCCCCTCATCTTATCACTTGATGTTTGGGAGAAGAGCCTGATCCTCACCTTGCTACAACCTCCTTTAATGTAATTGTAAAGCACCTCCCTGATGTACTTTAATTATAAAGGTCTCCCTTGAGCCTTCCTGTCTCCAAGCTAAACAACTCCAGCTCCCTCAGCCACTTCTTGTAAGACATGTTCTCTAGACCCTTCACCAGCTTCGTTGTCCTTCTTTGGACACACTCCAGCATCTCAATGCCCTTCTTGTAGTGAGGGGCCCAAAACTGAACACAGTGACCTCACCAGAGCCGAGTACAGGGGGTCAATCACTTCCCTAGACCTGTTGGCCACACTGTTTCTTATACAATCCAGGACGCTGTTGGCCTTCTTGGCCACCTGAGCACACTGCTGGCTCATATTCAGCTGGCTATTGACCAATACCCCCAGGTCTCTTTCTGCCAGGCAGCTTTCCAGCCATTCATCTCCCAGCCTGTAGTGCTGCTTGGAGTTATCGTGCCCCAAGTGCAGGTCTTGGTACTTGGCCTTTTTGAACCTCATACAGTTGGCCTCATCCCATCATTCCAGCCTATCCAGATCCTTCTGCAGACCCCTCCTACCCTTGAGCCTACATTCCTTCCTAACTTGGTGTTGCCTGTAGACCAACTGAGTATGCACTCCATCCCCCTGTCCAGATCATTGATAACGATACTGAAGAGAACTGGCCCAACACTGAGCTCTGGGGGGCACCGCTAGTGACTGGTCTCCAACTGGATTTAAATCCATTCACCACAACTCTTTGGGTCTGACCACACAACCAGTGTTTAATCCAATGAAGCATACACCTTTGAGCAGCCATCTTCTTCAGGAGAATGCTGAGGGAAACAGTGTCAAAAGCCTTACTGAAGTCTAGGTAGACCACATCCACAGCCTTTCCTTCATCCACTGAACATGTCACCTTGTTGTAGAAGGAAATAAAATTCATCAAGCAGGCCCTGCCTTTGATAAGCCCATGCTGACTGGGCCTGATCACCTGGTAGTCCTGTAAGTCTTCTCAGTGGCTTTGTAGGTGCTTGACAGCCGCTCCTGCTTTGACTTTGTCCCAGATGCCCAGATGAGATAGGAACTGGTTCCAGAGCAGGAAGATAATGTAAACTGGAGAAATGGAGGACTTCAAAGAGAGGTAGGAATCTCACCACCAGGCCTTTGATGCTGTAAAGGCCTCTGGTGCCACCTCCTGAGTGTCCCATGGTGTTGCTGCCAGTCCAACACTGCTGTCCCAACAGCACTGAAAGTGCCCACTGAGAGAAGAGTTTGAAGTGGTCAGATCCCATGGGGCCTTCAAGAATGTATGCAGCTGCTGCGAGATGGGTACCAGCTCCTGCTGGTAGTATTTTGTGCTTAGGGGATTTTCTCAGCAAACTTTACCAGTTGCTGTCCCTGGGTGGAGAGTGAGAACTGCAGAACTGCTGGTGGTTGGGGTAGATTGGTTGAACCATGGACAGAAGGGAAGTGTTACGTGTAGGGGAGCCAAAGAGCCCACCTTAGCCCATAGCGTCTTGGTTTTTAATTCACCTGATTTCAAACCACACTGTTGCTGTGTTTGGCCTCTTACTTATTGCCCAAGTAGATCCACAAGCAAACCTGTCCAAATCCTTGTCATAGTCTTGTGTCCATACAAGCCTTTTTTTTTTTTTTTTGTGTGTGTGTGTGTGTGTGTTACTTAAGTTTAAAGATCTTGTTGCTACAGCTAATTCTTGATGACATATTTAGCAAACACTATCAGTGGCTGCATAGCTATATATTTTTAGACTTACACTAAGATTTACAGGTGAGGATATGCAACCTAAATGGTATCACCAAGACATAATATGAATAACACAATAAGAGTCTGAAAGAGAAGAATTCTCAAACTTCTATTCACTCAGAACAGAGAGAAGATCTGACAGAGAGGCTATTGCAGTTGAGATAGGCTAATTAATGGATAATGAATGCCCTGGCTGCCCAGATGTCTTGTATGCTTTGCTGAATGGTGATCAGCATTGGTAGGCAATGCTCAAAAGCTCAAAAGATTGCACTGAAGAACCATAACTCCTAGCTGCAGGTGACATGAGTCAACTTGCCTGTGGGCAGTTGGAAGCCCTGGGTACTGTACTTAGACCTGAGCTGGAGTAATTGGCAGAACACATCTAGTGTCACACTTGCAATGCAAATGTCAGGTTACTTCAACCTTGGGAATGGGCATTGGGCCACCTGTAAGTGACAATGCACACCTCTGAAGGCAGACAGTGTCCCTGTCTTTGCAGTTTCACTGTTCCAAGGGCAGCTTGGGGGTTTAGGCTTCACTGAGGCACTAATGCAACTGCAATGATACATGTCAAAAATAGAATCATAGAATCATCGAATATCCCAAGTTGGAAGGGACCCATAAGGATCATCAAACCCAACTCTTGGCACTGCACAGGTCTACCCAAAAATTCAGACCATGTGACTAAGTGCACAGTCCAATCTCTTCTTGAATTCAGACAGGCTTGGTGCAGTGACTACTTCACTGGGGAGCCTGTTCCAGTGTGCAACCACCCTCTCAGTCAAGAACCTTTTCCTGATGTATAGCCTAAAATACAAAAGCAATTTAGCAAAATCACCCTGAGATACCTAGAATTCTGCATAAGTACAGTTTATATGTAGAAAGCTGGATGGACGTGGTAGATCGTCAGTCAGGGTGAGCAGAGCGCCTCTAGTACCAGCTTCTGCTTTTGATTCTGAATTTCATTTTAGGACTGGAAAAAAGGCATTGTATTTTCAGTTCCCAAAAACCTAACCTTCACACATATATAAATATTTGATTTAACGTGATGCATATTTGTTTGCAGTTTTCTTCTTTGTATATTTATCTATTTATTTTGTCTCAGTAAGATCTGTGAAAATATTTAAACACTAGGAAGGACTGGATACTTAATCTTTTGGGATTTACATGGTTGATCATCAGTAAGAAGTTCCTCTTGAATGTCAGTCTCTCCACAACAGCTTGTATAATGTTCTATAGAATGATCATAAATAACAGTAGTGACACAGAGAAGGGTTTACACTGAACAGTAACTATTTCTGAGCAAACAGAACAGAATTAATTCCTGGTACATTACGTATTTTTCTTTTGCTGTTCAGAAGTAAGATTTCACTTTTTTAAGATCAGTGATGTACTCCTTTTGCAATTCTGACACTGAATCATCGTGGTGTCATAAAGTATTCTGCAATAATGAAATGCTTCTGAAATCTTTGCAGCCAGTACAGGGCAGGGAATTGGTGCTATGGTTGCCTTGGAGTGCCAGTGAATGTGGTACAACATTTAGCACACAGCTCACAAACATACGTTGACCATGGTTTTGCTCTTTACCTGCAGCTTCTGGGCACAACCTGTGGGATTTTCACACAAAAAATGCAACACTCTTTCATCTAGTATGACCTGCTGAGACATCCATTGTTCCCCACTCCCACTTCCACACATGGAGGCTCAAAATTCCCATTTGTTTAATGTCCAACGGCAAAGAGAGGTTGTCACCCCCATGTAGATGATCCTGTTGCCACCACCTGCCACAAAGCCTGGCTGCCCTCAAAGATCATTCAATAAATGCATCTAGGAGTAAAAACAAATAAACAAACAAACAAAAAAAAAAGACAACCAAAAAAGCAGGTGCACAATGCACTGGACTGCTGTCAGCCTGTGACTTCTGATGACAAAAATACTTACTACCCTTCTGGCAACAGTCTGCACTTTAAAAGTCAGTGCAAATCAGGTGGTTTTCATAATACTGGCAAAAAGCAATCTATCAGCATTGAATTTATACAAATGAGATGTTTTCAAAAATATTGAACCTCATTTTTAAAGAACTGAGGAAACTAAACTCTTTGATAGAGTCTTCAAGCCTGTGACATTTTTCTAGGAGAAGGGCTGGATGAAAATGAAGGACACTGAACAGGACAAATTTCTCACTTCAGAAGGAAGAACTAGGAAATTCATTCAATTCTTGGATAAAGTTCTACCAACACTGACCAAGTGTTTGATTATTTAACTGCCAAGATGATGAGCAAGAGTCAACACTGGCTTCTCAAGAAACCATGCCAAACCAATCAGGGCAGCAGGTACTTTGAAGAAAGATAAAGATACCACAGATAAGACCCAGTGGTGCTTTTGGCTCTGCTTCCAATTATATTCTTGTAAGCAAACTATCAAAGCCTGGTCTCAAAGAAACTAATTCAGAGTGGGTATAAAACTAACTAAAGAACCTGTTATTCAGACATGAATCACTTGATCTCTCTTTGAACACTGGAGCACTTCTTCATCCACTCATATCTAGTGTTTTCATATGTGGAATAGAGAGAGAGTTAGATATGATCATAGGAGCGGAAAATTCAGCTGAGAAAACATACCATGTGATTTCTCCTCCACCTCCTGTCTGCAGTTTGTAGTTCTGGGATACCTGAACTATATTGGTGTCTTTGTGTCTAATCCACTTTGGAAGGTTCTTTCTTCCATTAATTTGTCTGATCAGTCTCTGGACTCATTCTATGCTCAATGGTTTCACAGTTATGTGCTGTGTGTAAACCTCTCTCCTTTTGCTTATTTTTGTCCCTGTCTTTTGGTGACTTTAGTCTTCCTATCGTAAGGAGTTCTGGGCCCTTGCTGCTAATGAAAAGAGTTTATTATTCCACAGTAACATTCTTACACTCACCCATCTCACCTATCTGATCTCAAGCTGAAATTATTAAGAAATCAAAGATGAATAAATTATAGCAGTATCTTTTGTGGATGATTCATTCTTATCTTTCAAAATTTTTGTCTTATTTTTGATTATTCTTCTGGGTTTAATTTATATAATTTTGCACTTGTTCCATCTTTCCTGGTAGAATGAAGAGTCAGTTCATAGTGTGGCAGAAGTAATCATTTCAAGTCCCCCAGTGACTTGGACAGGATGGAGGTGCCTGCTTCTGCGCTGAAGAAGGCAAGACCATGTGTAGGCATTTGGCTTACTGGTGGAAGAAAAGGAAGGATAGATATGTGCTCTTCATTTTCGCACTAAGATATGTTTTAAGTACTTCACCACTGGTAGAGGTGTTCAGATATACGTACGCTCTAAGTCAGTACTTAATTTTCTTTTCGGTAAATTGATGGGCTTCTGAAAAAGCTTGTCTGAGCCTAAAAATTTGGCTACTTAAACTGAATTTAAAACAGAGTACTCTTATTTTCTGAATATAGCTTTACCTGGCACAAGTGCCTTATGTAGGATGTTTTTTTTTCTTTTTTTTTTTTTTCTTTTTTTTTCCACATTGTGATCATGAGCATTGTCTTTTGAAATAATCCTGACTGATGTTCAAAGAAGTAAATTCTTGCTTCTACCTTCCTGTTTGCCCACTGAAGTGCAGCCCTTTTTCCTACTGATCCACCTTGTTCTGTGCAACTGCCTTGTTCTTTGTCCAGTGTTTTTCATCCACAATTATGAACAGAGATTTTATTTTAATTTCCAAATCATTGATGATCTGACAAGTTTTTAATTATACTAATAATGTTATTAAGCAATTTGAAATGGGATACAACTTTGGTTTTCCTTGATACAAATTTTGGCAAGTACCTGAAATGGCACTTACTCAACTATGTCACTTTAAAATAAGGTTGCAATTTTTTTTTTATTTTTTATAAATATCATGTCTTCACTCCTGCCAAATCTACAGATTCTGATGGCTGGTTACTGCTTATGGTTTTGTATAGTGCTATGACAAATGCATGCAGCCTTCTTCTGCACACTTATGGTCAGCAGTTCATAACGCATATTCTGAAAATACAGGGCACTCACAGAGAAATTGCATGCAAGCCCACAGGTCCACCAGGCAGACATGCTTATTTTGACCTTTGCATACTCTGCAAACACATGTTGGCAAAATGACACATCTCTGGCTTTCTAAACCAGCAGACACGTCAACCAAAAGGAAAAAAGAAGCCAAATTTCACCATCATCTTATACCTTCATAAAATTAAGATGTTCCCTTTCACCTTGCAGAAAAGAAATGTGTGCCTTTATTCTTTTTCCCTTTTTACTGTTTCCCCCCCCCCCCCCCCCCAATTTTATTTATTTATTTATTTTATTTTTTTCAAAAAGGAAGTACACATTTACCAAAAAGGGATAGAGGTGTGTGCACCTTTCTTAATTCAGGAAAGTAAACCAGCAGATATTTCCTCTTGGCTCAACCTGGTCCCAAGTTCTCCCTTTTTCGCCACACCCAGCTCAGACCCAGCTGATTTCTGCCCTGCTGCAGATGTTATAAATGACTGGCTAGTTTCCCAGTGTTTTGAACTCTGCAGAGATGGAAGGTAAGATCAGTGCTTTTTAATCTTAAGTCTGTATTTAACCAGTTTGGTATTTCTGGTGTGGGTATTGATGCATTCCTTAACTGAGCCCAAGGAGATGAGGACACAGAGTAGAGCATTAGGAGCTGGTGTCTCTACTTACTTCTCCCAGCATACCTGAAATACATATATTTTGAGAAGTGAGAAAAACGAGTTTTCCTCCCTCACATAGCAATACATGGCAGTAAAAGACTGCAAGGAATAAGCAGCTGTCAATCCCTGTGAAGAATTTCCCTAGGCTGCAAATACAAATAGCCTGGCTCATGATGAGAATTTCACCAGTTCCTCCAAATTTTATCTTTATTTCCTGTTCTAAACTGTTAAAATATTGACTAAATGGCTTTATATATATACATAATAACAACCTTTTTGTTAAGTAATTCCTTCCAAGGAAGTCATTCTGCTACTGTATATATAAAGTCTGGAGGACCAGTGCTAGATTTGCCTCCTCATCAGTAACAAGACTGAGAAGGGGAAGAGAGGTCAGGCTGACCATGAATTTATGGAGTCTCCTTCACACCAGCCACCTGCAACGGACCCTCCCAATCTCCGTACAGTGGGACACTGCCCTCTTCCAATACACTTTCCTGACAACCATTGTCACTGAAGGTTGAACTGTATTTTGCTATCTCCTTGGCAATTACTCAGTGCAATTTATTAAATGTCCTACATCACAGGTACAGCCTTGTGTCCCACCAAGACCTGCAGCTACTGTCTTTGCAAGTCAGAATCCCACCTACAAATCTGATCAGAGGGGTTCTGTATTTTATTCCTGGGTCATGAAAGAAATACTCCAACCAAACAAGGCCTGTCAATCCCTTCTGATGGTTCAGGGAAGCTCTGCCCATTCATTTATGTGAACTGAGAATTATTATGTTTTGTTTCTCTCTAGGCATAAAACTGATAGTAACTCTGCAAGGAGTAATCATCACCTTCTGCTTAGTTGGGCCATTGGACTCCTCATTAAATCGTAAGTTTGTTTTCCTCCTGCTGATATTGTGCTTGAAAAAATGTGATGTTTTATTGGCCATTTGAGTCAAAACTCAGTCAGTCTGATTTCCTAGTTAGTCATAGCTCCAATATAAGTTTGAAATACCCTTCAAATTTGCCCACTGACAATGAAATCAATGCCTAAGAAGCTTGTCTTGTTGGGTCTTCTGAGGGCGTGAGTATCATTTTATGACAGTAAAACTGGTCACAGACCATATATTTGGCTTCTTCCATGTTATATCTTAAGTGAATGTCCCTTCTTAAGGGGAAGAATAACTTCAAAAAGAAGGGTGAAAATTAACTCTCTAAAGATGTCCCAAAGCCAACAGAGTCAAGTATGACATGGATAATAAGCTATCACTTTATAGTCACTTACTGTCCTATAACTTTCATGACCTTAGTGATGGGACAAAGCAGGTGAACAGGAGGAACAGACAAATCTGTCAAAGTAGTGCTAAAAACATAGTGAGAATTGCAAGTAAAGTGAGTCAACGTGCCCCAGCACCCAGAGATAGAGTGGGACGTGTAGCTCCTGGTGTGCACTACAAAGTATCAAAGTATCCTCAATTTCTGCCTTTTTTGAGTAGAGCACTTGGAAGTGCTATCAGACTCATCTCTCCTGAGCACCATAAATGAAGCCAGGCAGCTGGTGGATTCAGCATACTTACGTGCCCGAAAAAGGTGAGTCTTTTTTTGCACAACAGCTTCAACATTATAAGGCAATAAGAGGAAATATATTTGTTCTTCTCTCCAGTGTGTGTCTATTAAGGAGATACCTTTATCTAAGGACTCTCCCTGTTACAGTTGAAGAGGTCCTTTTCCTCAGTATGGCTGGATCTGGTGTCTAGTGGTATGAGCATGCTGTTTCTGTGTCACTAAAGTTAAAGGGAGTCAAAAACCAGGAACTGGTTTATACCATTTGTATTGTCCCCGAAAGCCAGTTCCAGGCAGCAGGCTGTTTTGGGGACGAGTCCCTTTTTCTACAAAAGATTCCTGGGGCCAGGAACAGAAGCAGCATATCCAAGGCAGTTTCTGTTCACAGAATATATATTAGGACATCCTAAATGTAAAGTTTTATCCAGTGACTGAATAACTCAGTTTTCCACAGATTTTTTTTTTTCTAGCTTTTCATATAGTTTAACAGGACTCATTGTGACAAGGATGTAAAGCAAACTTGAAAGGGATTACAATGACTTGTTTTCCAAAATTTACCTAAGATAGAGATATGCAAACCTGATGAGTAGTCAGTTATGACTAAGTACACCAGCCCTGCAGGGCAGAAGATGTCACTTCATGGGGCTCTTTCCTGTTCAGTTTAAAGCAAAAACTAGAGGAAAAAGTTGCCAGCTCCATGGATTTCCTGAAGCACTTAAAGGAGCCTGTAGGAAGAACCAGATGTGCAGTCCGTGCTGCTGACTATTTGGAAACTACCTTGAAACTCCTCAAAGGAAAGCTGCAGCTGCTTGGGAAGGGGAGATTCAATGTTACAGGTAATGTGGTTTAGTCCAAAATATCTTGCCAACAGCAGAAAAGCTATCACAGCAGGCACATTAGAGAGCAGCTCTGCCATGATCCAAACAACTGGTTATAAAGCCCTTCCCTACAGAAACAAAGCTGGTTCTGTTTGACTTTATGGTCCTGGGTGAGTAGACTCTGTAAGTAGTGGAAAGATAAAGTGTGTTCAGAGGCAGACCCAGACCACCTGGTGTATTAATCATCAGTTTGGCACTGCCTCTTTCAACTCATATCTTTGATGATTAAAAAAAAACAAAACCTAGAGTGAATGGGGTAGTAACAAGGTTGCTAAGAATAAGTAGAATAAATCTGCGACAAACCATGCTGAATGTCAAGAGACTCTAGCCTCCAAGGACAGAAGCACATCTACATGCTCATGATTTTGTTCCCAGTCAAATGTAAAACTTTGCTGGTGATGATGGTCTCCAAATCTCCTGGAAAGTTATTCCATGCCATCCCAGCTTTCCTTGCCCAGAGATGACAAAAGGTTTTAGGGATCAAATTAACAATGGAAACACAGCTGTTATATTTCCACAGTCCTGACTCAGATCACAGCTAGTGTGCCTCTAGTCAACCCAGCCTTGCCTGTGCTAGAGAATATAAAGGACATACAGATGAGCAATTTCTCATCTATTCTGCCTGAACGTTTCTGAGATATCAACCAAACGGGGCTCTTCAAATTATTGCAGTGGTCCTGACTGTATTCCTTGTTTTATTCCCAATGGATTAATTCCTAGAACAAATAAAACAATTGTCATGTGACCTTGCTGATGTTGGAGGTACATTGTGTCACAGCTGAGGAGTGTGAACCAGCCATCTGGAGTCTTTGAGCTGAGCACAGCTGCTAAAGCACAGGCTGCAATGCCAGGTAATTGGCAGCTGCAACATGCCCACCATCAAGCTGATGCTGACAATTTGCTGGTGCAAAGAAGTTCTTGTTTAAGACAACTTCACTAGTGCTGAGCTCTGTGGTGTCATCCTTTCCTACTAAGCCTCACAGCCTTACCACTATTCTCATAGTATCTCACATCTCCTCTTCTTTTTTTTTTTTTTTTTGTAGTTACTAGACTTAGTAAGAGCAGAGTAATTCTGGATGAGCTAATGGTCTGTGGCACAGAGAGACAGACAGGCAGAAGTTATTATGAGGAAACCAGTTACTGCATATCAGCTGGTACTCAGCAACTTTTTGCGTATGTGTTCTTAGGCCAATAAATGCCCTGTGATAAATATCTGTAATAGAACAGGGATAAGTGAAGACCTGCATTTGGTCAGATGAATCATAAGCTGAACTTCAATGTAACTACCCCTAAGTAACTTCAGGAAAGCTGTCAACTCTAGACACCAAAAGTCAGTGCATGAACCTTCTCCATTTGTGATTCATCTTCAGAGAAAATTCACTGAGCTTGTTAAAGCCATTGTACAAGTTTAAATCCCTGAGAAGAAGTGTTATCTGGTGGGAGTTAGTTGCTGACATTTTCAGCATAGACCCACTGTTTCCCATGCCAAGATTCTCGCGTTGCTGAGAGATGAAGTAGGCAGATATTGGTAACAGAATGGCAGAAAATGCATTCTTCTTGTGGAATACAGTTTAAATCAGAGGAAGTTTTAAATAACATTTGATGTTGGTGCAGTGGATGCTGACCTTACTAGGGATACAGAAATTTCAAGCATTAACTTAGAATACCAAAAAGATACAATAAGAGTGAATGTTATTTTGCATGGTTTCTTTTGCAGACCTCCTAGACAGAAAACAGAAGGAGATGATTTCCAGAGAAACTGGCTGTGACTATCATTCTATTAAATGCCCAGAGGATGATATTTACCGGACCATTACTGGAGAGTGTAACAACAGGTAGGATCTGTGTGTGGGCAAGGAGTTTCCAGTTTATGCATTCACTTGGTTAGAAATCTTAAAGTCATTTGTGTACCTTTCAAAAGGACAAGAAGAGTGAAATATCTGTTGTTTTTTGTTTGTTTGTTTTTTAATTGTTATTATTATTTTTTAGTGATGCCAGTATCAGATGTTTCATTTCTACTTATACCTGGCAGGAAAAAAGACATGTCTTGAAAATTTTGCATATAAGTCCACTGCTCTCCATACATTGCTTTGGCTGAAGGAAAGGAATTCCTGGGGTGGGGAAGGTCAAAAGTTGAGGAAAGAATATTTGGGGACTATGGAATCCTACCACACTCTCTGTTTGAGGTCCCAGAAAACCTCCCCTTCCTCCTTTGTAATACTAGTAATATTGATTTTCCCAGCCTTAGGGAGACTCCAAGTTTTGAACCTGATGAGTGTTGATTATAAAAAATTTTTAACTTCAGATTTCTTGGACATACTACCTAAAAAATATTTTTAAAAACATAGGTCTCATGGGTCCTGCGAATATAAATAATCCTTGTTTGTTATACTCCACTAAGAATTATGGCACATGAGACTAATTTTAGTGCCTGGTTTGTATAAACACATCTTTATAACTCTCAGCATATCTGTGGCTATCCAAGTACATACTCTTATTTGCTTCCCATTCTTATGCATCAAAAGACTTTCATTCTTGGCTTTTTAGCTCTGCATAGCACGATACTTTAAGCTGGAAAAAAGAGTTTTTCACTTTTCTGGGCATTCTTACTTCCTGGTTCAAACCTAGGATCATACTTTGGTTTGTTTCTCCTTGATAGCTTTTTGTTTGTTTGTTTTTGTTTGGTTGGGATTTTTGATGAGCAGAAAATTTCTAGCTTGATACTTGGAAAGCAAAGCATACTGTCCTGGTCTACCACAGATTTGCTGCCTGATGTGCTAACTCCACACCCCAGATATGATTGGACATCACAGCTCTATATGACCTGTGCGGGGAGCTCATACTCAGTGCTGGCATTATGGTTAATCTGTACTTTCACTCCATCCACAGAGGCTTCAGCACCCAAAGAGCAGCTATGCCCATGCTGTTTCTTAGGCTCACGGTAGGGTTGTCTTCTGGCTTCCTAATCCAGTGAGATAACAAGATACTCAGTAACAAAGGCACTCTGTGTTATATAAAGATCATTTAAAATGGATCTTGCTCAGCCTGAGATGCACACCATGAGATAGTGCTTGAATACTCTGCAAAAATTTCCTGTAAGGACAATAATAGCAATCAAAACAAGCTGTGGTGGTAATGGGCTCTGTACCGATTTATTTATTTTGTAATTGCTTCAGCTATAGTGTGGCATTTGTTCTAGGGCATGCTCTAATTTCACAGCACGTTGGTGTGAATTCTGGGTATACTACCCCTTTTTCAGTATAGACAGGTATTACTCTGTGTTTATTGATTTAAAAGCTTATACACAGACAGTTGATGTGCATAAGCTGATATTCAGTAACTATCTTCATCAAAATAGCCTGTTTTACTATGTCCCTAGAGTCACAGATCATTAGCTCAACCAGTATTATTGTTCTTCTGAACAAGTTTTACTAATGTTATTGATAACGTAGTTATAGTGTAGAAATGTATAACCTACCTCCTTTCAAGATTGCCTAGTTAACTGAAGTTAACCTTGAGTTTATTAACTGAGTGATTTCAAAGGATGTTTGGGGAAAAAATCTGATGCTTCATAGCTCCCTACAAGGAAGTTGCTTTTAGTGTTTCAAGTCACAACCAGGACTAACTCTCTTATTGTGCCAAGTCAGCTGAGGAAACCTGTCTTCAAAACTGGTAGGCACACAGATAAGTTTAAGAATGCTCTCACCTTGCAACTATTCATTTGTACTGCAAATAGGGCCCATGACATATTGGACTATAGAAGGAGGAGGAGGAACATGACGTGCAGATAGAGGGTCCAGTTTTGGATAGTCCATAATTCATGAGGGATGCAAAAAAAACTAGTGAGGATTTAGCAGAGGACTTTCAGGAATATCAGGGGCCTAGAGCACATGGCCCCTGAGAAGGGGTGAAGGAAGCTAGGCTTCTGTAGTTTGGCTAGGAGGAGGCCAAAAGCAGATCTAGTATCTGCATCAGCTATTTGAAGTGTAGTTACTAAACAATGGAGTCAAATTCTTCTAATTAATGTGGGAAAATATACTTACTATAACTGCAGATAGCACTTTGAGCTGTTCATGCTGGACAAGGGGAAAACTTCCCGAAGGAGCAGCCTTGGGACTGGTCCCCACTGAGGTGAGAGACCTTCATCCTTTGGTGGAGGATCTTCATCCTTTGAGGCTTCCAAGCCTCAACTGGACAAAGCATGGCCACCCTGATAATTGATGATGGCCTTACTGTGAGACTGTGATTTTGTGTGAGCAAGGTGCTAGAGAGATATAAATTCCAAATAAAATTAATTTAATGTCATGAGGAATCTTATTTTTTTAAAAAGTTTATTTAGATAAACTTCAATAAATAAACTTAGAAAAAAATAAGAAAAGATTCCTCATGACATTATATTAATTTTATTTGGAATTTATAATAATAATCAGTCATAATCTTGGTATTGTTTACTTCTCAGTGTTTTCTGGCTATCACCTTTGTTACTGGAATAATCAGACATGGATTAAAGGCCTGGAAAGCATTTGTCTACATGCCTGAAATAATTAAATTATCTATGAAATAATACCAGTGTTTGCATTTCTTCTTGTGATGTTCCAGAAAGCATTCTCATTTTGGGGCCTCCAACCATGCATTTGTTCGCTGGCTCCCAGCGGCATATGAAGATGGAGTGTCTGTTCCCAGAGGAGTAAGTGAAGGAAAGCTTTACAATGGATTTCCACTCCCACTGGTGAGAACAGTTACTCTTGTCTGAGTAATAGTAGTGAACGTTGCCCTCAGGAAGCAGAAAGTTATTCACTTTCATCAGAAGTGAAACAATGACAACACCTAGAGTGTAAATTGGCTGCTAAATCAGGTACTAACTTAGAGATTGTTTTCTGAAATGAAGTTGTGGCATGGGCTCATGTGTTTGTCAGAGACAGAGATGAGAAACAATGACGCAAGTACTTCACTAAGCAAAGCCAGGGCAACATCAAAATACTTTCAGAAGTGTGCATTTTCGGGTTTGGTGCAGACAGCACCAGGGTGTACTCAGATACAACAGGATTTTTATACATGCAAGGAGGCTTGGCTGTTCCTAAGCCATCTTGTCTTTATGGGTATGTGCACATACCTCACATTGAGCCTGCCATGAAGTGAGGCTTGGCTGAGTGATTGTGGAGTTAAGATGGTGCTGCAAAAGGGCTGGAGGCTATAATCACATCAATTTTAGTCCAACTGAGACATGGCATGGGGCTGTTCAAAGCCATAACTAACTCTTATGAACATATCTGAGATCATCTTAGCCATGTTCTCATGGTAGGTGTTATGCTGAGAGGCAAATTCATCTTGGAACAGATAGTCCACACATGTTAATTTTGATTTTCTGCAGGTTCGAAGAGTGTCCAATGAACTTGCTCGAACAGGCAATGAGAACGTTACTCAGGATCAAGAGCTCTCTCTTTTCTTCATGCACTGGGGCCAGTGGGTCAGCCACGATATAGACTTAGCCCCTTCCAGTGGTGCAGGAGCAAACCCGGATCTTCACTGTGAGACCGACTGTACCTTCAAGTCCCCTTGCTTCCCAATCAAGGTACCATGAATTTTGTTCCATCCCATGCCACCTTAATAATAAAAAAAGCCACACAACTTTCTCTGAGGCATTGCTTACGTTTGTTTGCTTTAGTTCCCCCCTGATGACCCACGGGTGCTGAGATCAAATTCTTGTATGCCGTTCATCCAGTCAGCTTCAGTGTGCAATTCCAGGACATTTACCCGCGAGCAGATCAATGCAGTCAGCTCATTCATTGATGCCAGCATGGTGTATGGGAGCGAAGACTCTGTGGCAAAGAGTCTTAGAAATCAGACCAGCTGGATGGGTTTGTTGGCTGTGAACCAGAACTTTACTGATGCAGGGTTGGAGTTATTGCCCTTTGAGAACAAAACAAAAAGTATTTGTGTACTCACAAACAAGAGTATGAACATCCCCTGTTTTAAAGCAGGTAAGGTACATCCATGGAGTAATTTTCTCCTGGCAGCAACAGTGATATTTTAATGGTCCATAAAGCCAAAAAGGATTGTTATGGTCACTTGTCTCATGTCTCTTTATATTTGTATGAGGCGCTGCAAGACGTGAATTTATAAGGTGAAAGACAGAGACCACTCCTAAATTTAGAAAGAGTAATAACAAAACAATAATTGTTTAATTTGTTTAATTAAATAAATTATTTAAATTAAATTGTTTAAATTGTTTAATTAAATACAAAAGTGACTTTATTTTCATTTCCAGAAAGAGTTACAGCAAATCCTCCCCCACCCCCTTCAAAAGTTTAAATAACAGTTTAAAACTTCTCAGTGATCTTTTCCCTCCTACCTAGAATTCACCAGTTTTCAATTCAATAAATACTAAAAATTAAAAGCTCTTAAATTCTATTAGTAACTCCTTCATACTACATTCTAAATTTTTAATATTTAAGAATATCCCAACATATATCTGAAGACAAGTCTAGAAATTTCAATCTGAATTTTAAACAAGCCAATGACTCAAAAGGTACTGATTTAAATTGGGAAGTAGTCCAGAATAAGTACAATATTAAAACAAAACAAAAAACTAGAAATGTGAAGCTTCCAAAGGTAATGATAAGAATATAACGTGTACCCATTACATAATATTGTCACTTTCCTTCCACATGAGAAGAGCCCCTTGCTGAATGAGGAGGGACTCGGTGCTTCTTCTGTAAGCTGCCTGAGGGACTTTGCCACATCACCTCAGTTTTCTCTCCAGCATCTCTGCTGAAAGTATATTCACAAGCCTCTCAGAGGTGTTCATAACTTGAGTGAACTGAGATAGATTTTCAAAAACAAACATTCACAGTGATACAAAGGAAGATAGTTAAAAGCCTTGAGGTACAAGAGGAAGACAGATATTAGATTTTCACAAAATGATATGTTTACAGGTACTTCATGAACAAGTGCAATTTAGCTTAAATTGCCCAAAGCCCCCTTTCCAAGGTTTTTGGATAAATGATCTGGATTGTCTGTGATGGAAACAAATATCTGTCATGAGTGTGAGGAAGTGTGACCACAAGCATTACTGTCAGTAGCACTATTGGTTGCTGCTTGTCTATCCTAACATCAAAATCTGCAGTTGAAATAAAAAGCAGCTTACAAACTTCCTAAAATATTTTCATTTATAGGTGATAAACGGGTAACTGAAAACCTGGGACTTTCTGCTCTGCACACTGTCTTCCTCAGAGAGCACAATCGCCTGGTTACAAAGCTGGGGAAGTTAAATCCTCACTGGGATGGCGAAAAGCTTTACCAAGAGAGTCGAAAGATCGTAGTTGCCATGACTCAGGTACCAACCACTACTCACTGTTTATCACTTGCATCCTTAGAAATTGGTTTTATTCCTGTAAAAGGAGGAAAAATAGTGCTTTGCATAACTCATGGAGATATTTGTGGGAGCTGAAAACTCATGAATAAGCACAGTCCACCTGAGACAGCATGCATGTCCAGAGGTTTTGTGAAACCCACGTGTACTTTCTTTAGCAGATATGAAGATGTTCAATTCAGCTGTTCTCTTTGTCACCTTGTGTAGTAACAACAGGATGGAAATCATGGAAAATCCTCCTCCCCTTTCTCTAATGCTGCCTTTTTTTTTTTTTTTTAAATCAATTACTTTACCTCAGCATCTCCTGCCAGACTCATATTATTGCTACAGCTTGCTTTTTTTTTTTTTTTTTTTTTTTTTTTTTTTTTTTTTTCTTCTCTCTCTTCCCTGACTATCTTACAATGTCTCTGCCACTGGTCTAAGATTCTATGTTCACTGAGATTCCATGTTCTCTTTGACATTGATGGCATTTCTGCTACAGCTGCTGACCACTTGCTCTGCTTTTATACCTTTTTCAGAAAATAACATACAGGGATTATCTTCCACTTGTGCTTGGAGAGGAGACTAACAGGTGGATACCCTCGTACAGTGGTTACAATGAGACTATGAATCCTACGGTATCAAATGTTTTCTCTTTGGCTTTCCGATTTGGTCATACCTCAGTACAGCCTTTTGTATCCCGTTTAGATGACAGTTTTCAGCCTATGGGTCAATTTTCCCATGTCCCTCTTCATCTGACATTTTGTGCTTCTTGGAGAATTATAACAGAAGGTAAGAACATAGGGCAGCCAGCAGTCTTGATCTGGTCCTGAAGTAGGCACTCAGGTGGAGGTACACTGGTTAGACACACAAGCCTAGACTCCAAAAACTGCTCTAGCTCTATTTACTTAATTTTTAACAGAAATTATAGTGCCATTGAGCTTGAAAGTTGCTCATGACATGTCTACCCAAGGGGCTGAAGACAAATGAGTGGTCTGCTAGATGTGGCACATCAGAACAGTCCTGCAGAACTGTCTCCAAACATATCACAAGAACATTGAACCTATACTGTACCCAGGGGAAGGAGCTCTGCCCAAAATTACATGTTGTAATACTCCAGTCACTGAATGTTATTGAGCACCCACTACATCATTGCATTTGTATTCTGAACATGCCAGTAAATAACCAGAATATGTAACAGATCAAATCTGCGTCTCAGGTGGCCTATCATCTCAGTGAGACCTGACAGTGTGAGCACTGTGCCTTCACTCAAATACTGTAGTGCTCATGCTGTTCTGGGAGGCACAAGATTCACAGTGCCAAAAATCAGTCAACCAAAATTTAGGCCAGACTAAGCAAGTTTTTTTTTTTTTTTTTATAACCCCCTGTAGTTGGTAGCCATTGCCAGAGGGTGACACATCAATCCAACTGAGCTAAGACAGGATAATTGCTTTCTAGTGGTCTCTTTATGACTCTAAAGAGAATTATGGAATCCAGCTCTTATACAGCTAATGTCTGCAGGCATGAATCTTTCCAAGGAAGACAAATGTCTCCTCCAAAATGAATTATCTCACTAATTATGGAAAATATACCAAAATGTACGCATGCAGCCAGTTTTACTGTGTTTTTGTAATTCTGTCTTAATGGCTATGAAAAAGACATAGACAAACAGACATGAATTGATTTTATTTTTTTTCATTTAATGTTCCAGTAAATATTTCTCAGTTGATAGCTAATTCTAAACAAAGTAAATTGCAGAACAAAACTTTGGATGGAACCCCGTACATCAGTGTGTGTTGGGGACTGACTGCCTAAGGAGCAGATCTGCAAAAAGGGACCTGGGGGTACCGGTTGGCAACAAGTTCATTTAAGGTTGAAGAAAGGAAGGTTGAGGGACAGGAAGGGATAGGGAATCTGGTTGCTGAAGGGGGGCCTTATCAGCTGGCCTTTGCAGATATGTACATAGGCACTAGCATATGCTGAGATGGAATTGTGGAACTACACTGCTCAGAGTAGAAAAATGATCTAATGCAGCACTGTTTCAGCTGCATAGAAGGGCCCATCAAAGCTGGAACTTGGTAAAAAGATAAGTCCTTTCCTGATTTGCAATGAATGCAGGTGGCATTGACCCTCTGATACGAGGCATGGTTGTTGATCATGCAAAACTAATGAAACAGAATCAACTGCTTGTTGAGGAGCTCCAGAACCACCTTTTTGAACAGACTGCTGTAATGGGTCTGGATCTAGCAGCCCTGAATTTGCAGCGGGGAAGAGACCATGGCCTTCCAGGTAAGGAGACACAAGTCCACAGATCCTGTGAATAAAATTCCTTTTTCTTGGTTGTTTATAGCAGCTTCATGAATGTACCAAGCTTTTTCCAAACCAATGGGGAAAAAACAAACAAACAAACAAACAAAAAAACAGTACTTTGATTTGAGGTGGAAGAATGGATAGACAGACTCAGGGAAGAAGAGTCTATTATACAGATTTTTCTCTGAGGAAGTAAGAAGAGGACAAGGGACCTGGAGAGCAAAGATGATAATTGGAATAATGTATTAAAGGGTGGAAGAAGCAGTGGTGTATTGCCAAGAAAGCGTGTGGTGTACAGAAAGTACAGACCCAAGTGACAAAGTTCAGTTTTCATCTAAGCTGGACAGACCATCTGTTCTTTGCCCATCAAGACTCGTTTTATGTCTTCAGACAACCCACAACTCTGAGCAGAAGTGGTTTTTACCCATGGGGATGATCGCCTCCAGGTGCTGCAGAGGAATTGGTGTTTTTGGGATAAGCACAACAAAATGTCTTTCCTACAATTTTGATCCTAGGCATTTTGCCTCCTGCAAGAACTGGTGCATTCACCATCAGCACCAGGTAGCTCTAAGTGACAGGATGGGCTGAACTGGTAGTCATGTGTAAAGAAAACCCAAAATGTTAGTATGTGCATATAAAAACAACTTTTGAGAACATCTGTTGTGACTGTCTCTACCTAGGTAAGAATGTCTTCCAAATTCTTTAATGCCATGTGAAGAAGCAGATGTTGCTCATGACCTCAGGGGTCTGTTTAGCTTCTGAGCATAAGCAGATAGTGGGGAGACATGGGTCCTGACCAGCTTCTGCTTTTGCAGGTTACAATGCCTGGAGACGCTTCTGTGGGCTCTCCCAGCCTCAAAGTGTAGAAGAACTCTCTGAGGTGCTAGGCAACTCCAAATTGGCCAAGAAGTTCATGGACTTGTATGGGACACCAGACAATATTGACCTTTGGATTGGTGCAATTGCAGAGCCCTTCATTCCCCAGGGTAGAGTCGGGCCCCTCCTGGCCTGCATCATTGGCACCCAGTTCAGGAACCTGCGTGACGGAGACAGGTAGGTGGCTCTCCCATGGCATTTATTATGGGGAAAAATGGTTACATTTTATGCCTTGTACTGATCCAGCCCATCGCTAACACATCACTGAGTGCTCCCAGAAGGACTCACACCTTGATTTTAGCCCTAGTTGTCAAAGGGTTCTTTCTTACAGCCCAGCCATACAGACCCACGTGTCTGAGGAGCACCAGCTCCAGGCCATGGGTGATCTGCAGCAGGCTCTGCTTGAGGTGACATTTGCTCTCAACGTACAGAAGGGAGGAGGATCAGTCACTGTGTCCCAGCAACCTGGTGATGCTGTGTACCAGCAGATGAGTGTGGCAGAAGTCACACCTGGAGACACCTCTTTCCAAAGTGTTGTGCTTATGGCCTGATGAATTAAGGTGGATCTGAACTGGGATTCATCTTGGCCAGATTTCCATTTTGGGAAGTAAACAGCATCAAGTGCCTTGAAGGAGACTATAAGCTGCTTCTGTAAATATCATTGCAGATTCTGGTGGGAGAAACCAGGAGTTTTCACTCTGCAGCAGTTACATGCACTGAAAAAAGTTTCTCTGTCGAAGGTGATCTGTGATAATACTCATATCAAAAAGTTACCCCGGGACATGTTCCAAGCCAGCACTTATCCTGAGAACTTCGTTGACTGCCATGAGATTGACATGCTCAATCTCTCAGCCTGGAAAGATGAACCTGAGAGTGGCAGGAAAGGTACTCAGGGGACTTCCTTTGTCTCTCGAAAATACTAAATCTGATCTACCTAAAGAAATAAAAGAATTAAGGTCATCATAGTGATCCTGCCCCCAGAATACAGTATGTCCATCCATTCAGCCCCACTCAGACACAACAGGAAGCGCACAAGCTGTTAGCCTACTCTTCTCATAATCCCCTCCTTAGCAGCCTAATTCTTCCTCTTCAACTTGATGGAAAATCCCTGACAGTCCAATCTGTTTTGGCCTCTGTGAATGTGTCCTTCTCTAGGAAACATTCCAAGTCAGATAAGTTATTCCAAGATATCTGGAGTCTTTCTTCATAGGAAAGGTGTCTATGAAGAAATCAATCAGAATTATCCAAACTGCTTCAAACTCTTACTCTGCTGGTCTAAGCCCCTACTTTCCTTTTGCCTTCCCTGAGGAATTACAGTATTTTAAGTTACACTATCAAATAAAAATGTGGAGGGAAATACTGTGTCCAGCAAAGACTTTTTGCTATTCAGTAGCCTTTTCTGCTTCATTTATAGCTTCTAATCTCGCTCTTCCAACAGGTACTGGAAACTTCTTTTGACGGCACTAAGCTGTGCATTCTGCCTGTATGTCATGTTCAACTAACTGCTGTAGTGAGCATCTGGCATGTGTTTTCCCAGAGAGGAGCTCAAGACTGATACCACTGTTTCATTTACTGTACTGTATTTTTTTTCTCATTCTTTTGTAAAAGCTTTCTGTAATTAAATTATTCAGATAAAGTAGTGACATTTTATCACCTATTGCCTTAAAAATTTTCCGAGGTTTACAAGACTCAATTAGGTGCCTTTTGTTTTATGAATGTTTAAAAGCACAATCAAAGAAGGAATTTTCTGCTTTTCCCATCCTGAAGGGGAGGGAAATCTGGAAGCCAAGGTGCTTGCATGAAACAGGTTTCAAACATTGTCCTTATTTATGATCTCCTAATTACAGTAGTAGTAATTTAGCCTTCTAAATCAAATTCCTTATCCTTTGTATCTGCTCAGAATCTAGCAAGTGCATGTAACATATAATCTTTATCCCAATGTTACTTATCTCCTTGTTTTGCTAAAGAGTGTAACTTCGGGGGGGGGGGGGGGGGAGAGGAGAAGTGCAGTTTCTAGTTAGCAGTGAGATTTCACTCTTGGAAGATGCTGGAGAATGGCAGCTGCATCTTGAAGCCTAGAGACAACTTTTACTTAACTCCATTGTGAAGATGTGTTTGTGCTGAGCATTAATAAAATACATTAAATGCACTCATCTGCATTTGGCATCCATTCTGGTATGTCAAACATCTGTCCCAAAATATTCTTTGACTATGGTTCATTGCTAAACTTATCAGCACAAAAAAAGCAAACTGTAAATTGACTGGTATGTAAACCACAAACATTAGGGCTAAAAATTAATCATCTGGTTAAATGATCGCTCCCAAGACTGTATTAAATCAGTAAATACCAAACATGCAAAAATTATGTTAAGTTTCCATCTCTCCTTGGCACAACCAGGAGGCAAAGAGGGGAATGGGAGCATGAAGGCAGCAGTTTAAGGTGGAATCATGCCTGAAGTTTCTGGGTGGAGCAGGTACCTCTCTGGCGAGGACTAATGAAGGAGATGCTTGTAAATTTCCATGGCTACAGCAACTGCATGCAGGCTTTGCCTAGTGGGTGTGCAGGCATGTGTGTCTCAGCCCAGAGTGCCCCACGCTTCACACTGATAGCTGCCAGGTGTGTGATTGAGCATGTGGACCATGCTGCTTCATGATCCCCCAGCAGGCTGGGAACAGGGTAAGGCAGTGATGCCCTTGGGCAGAGGAGGCCAAGATGCCAGGCAAGCCAAATAAATGCAGTCCTACCAGAGGTGGCTGTTCCCCATGGTCCCCAGGACTCACCTGGCCAGGTTTCCTAGGCAGCATAGACCAGATCCAGGTCTTTTACAGCAACAGAGACCCAGACACTTCTCAGGTCCTTGCTCATAGGACTCCTTGGGGGTCTTGGAGAGCTGCGTCTCTTCCACACCATGGCTACCAGGCTGGCCCATATACAAACACAAAACACTTTTACTTTTTCAATCACAAACAGCCAATGGTAAAAATGAAGTTCAGTGCCTGAAACTCAAGCTTTTTTTAAAAAAAAAAAAGATATTTGATAATTTGATGTCTACTGGTACTCTATTCTCCCTAACCTGCCACAGAAATTGTGTTGAGGAGATGGAGAAGACAGAGAAGAACTAGGAAGTATTCAGAAAATTCATTCTGGGAGCAGCTGCAGCTTCCAGAGTGTACTTGGATTGAAAAATATGTGTTGTATTAAAAATCACGAGATTATCATGTTATGGTAAGGGTGTCAAGCAATACCTTTCTGCTGTTCGCCTCTGAGTCCCCTGGGCACATTCCCTTCACACTTTCAAGGTCTGCCCATCTACTGAATGCAAATTCTTACTTTGCTTAATAGGCAGGCTGAAGAAAGAAAAGAAAGAAAGAAAGAAAGAAAGAAAGAAAGAAAGAAAGAAAGAAAGAAAGAAAGAAAGAAAGAAAGAAAGAAAGAAAGAAAGAAAGAAAGAAAGAAAGAAAGAAAGAGAAAGAAGAAGAGAGAGAAAGAAAGAAGAGAAGAGAAGAGAAGAGAAGAGAAGAGAAGAGAAGAGAAGAGAAGAGAAGAGAAGAGAAGAGAAGAGAAGAGAAGAGAAGAGAAGATACACACACACACACACACACAAAAAAAAAAACAAAAAAAAAAACAAAAAAAAAAAAAAACAGAAAACACTGACCCCTGCAGACACACATAAAGAATGCGTTGGTCTTTAATTCCCCTATAATAAACTGCGTTGGCTTCCACCTCTTGTGGCAGAGGTAACTCCCAAGTCCTCCCCATGGTAGGAGACAGTGCTTTCCCCTGCGTGTTCTTGTGAGGGGATCGTGGTAACCTTCTATCCCCAAGACACCCAGGCAGGATGGCCACAGGTTCAGGGATAAATGCCTCCACCTTGTTGGTTTTGAACAGGAAAAGATAATCATAAGCACACAGAGATGATCACAGGAAAGGTCTAGTTCTGTCTGGGGTCCAGCCAGAGAGATGTTCTCAGGGTTATGATTACGAAGAATTGTCCTGTTATCCATTATGTGTCTGTCCACAGAGCTGAGGCAGCACAGTTCTCTGAAAGGAACACAACCATTTCACTGCTTCTATGTAAAAGTTTTTCTTCCTCTGTGGACATTTGGCCTGTCTCTGGTGTTTCAGTGTTGCAGTCATGGTTATTTCTGTTTCCAGACCTTTTTGTGGTTCCTGGATCACTAATGCGAAGCCCCATTCGTCATTCCTGATATCCCCTGATAGGTGGTGATCATGGAATCACGGACCTGCTCAGTGAGCTTGGGAACATCTTCTGGGCCTAGACCAAGAGTCTTGACTTCTGGCAGAATCTGGATGGTGATTTTCCCTGGAAGAGTAAGACAGAAGGGTCAGAAGGGAATGAAATATTTGAGTGGTATGGGAGAGCAAGAGAAACTACGGCAGAGGGATTGGTGCAAATCAAAGGACATGACAAAAATTAAGGGAAATGTGTTCTTTCACACCAAATCAGCTGTGCAGCAACCTAGTTATATTCCAGATGCACGCAGCAAAAGCCCAAACCAGATTCTTCCCATGCAGAGAGACCATCAGTCACGGACACTCATTTATATCCAATGCAAAAAAACAAGTGGAATATAAGATTTCACAGTGGGAAGCGGTCACTCACAAAAAGTCCTGGCCCTAGAACTCAGATTCTGTGTGAATCAGGGTAAAGAGAATGAGAGGTCTATAATACAACACATCCAAACTGGACATGCTCTGGCCTATGTATAACGAATTCAGAAGAGTCTATCTTTACCAAAACGCACGTAGTTATGAGAGGAACCATGCCCAGAAAAACTTAGTTTGCCAAGATGTGTCTCAGAAAGTGCCTTAGCAATGAAATGGTGTAAACAGGAAGGATATACAGGGGAATTGTCATGATGCTCTTCTGTTCTTGCACCCAGTCGCCCTTGTTCTGGACAGTGGAGACAAGACACTGCCTGCACAGACAATCACCTAAAGATCTGGGGAGTGTCCATATTACTTTTAACTTCTTTTTCATGCCTTTATATGCGTGCTAGGAAATAGGATCCAGGAGTATTGCTGGCAGAGCCATGCAAGGAAAATGAAACAAAAGCACAGAGAATAGCTTCCCAAAAGAAGAGAGCATGCTCTCTGCCTGCACATATACCCACAAAACACATTAAATGCAAAGCTAGGCCTTGTATCTCAGGAGTCTACTACACTTCTCTTGGTGTTGCAGAAAAAGCTGAATGATGACAAGGTGGTGCTAGAAGTGCTGCTGCTGGGGTATAACCCCAGCAATACCCCACTTGCTCCATGCATGATAGACAACTTCAATGTGCAGACACTGGACACCAGCTGGACCTTCCAGAAGTCCATCAGCATGCCCAGAGCCACTGGGGACATGGAGAACTGTCCTGGCCTGGTGATCAGCCTGCTCAACATGCAGAAATCTTGGGCATGTGTAGCACATCTTCAGAATCAGCCCTGGCAAAACTTCCAGATCGGAAAAGCAGAGAGGTACAGGAAAAGCACTCTGTGGTCCTTTCTTCAGATGTGAAAGTCCTTTCTATTCAACAGCAATTTGGAAATGACTGACCCTGAAGAGTGCTTAGAGGTCACAAAAAATCCCAGCTAACCACAAACTCCCAGGTTTTGGGGAGGTTATTATAAAGGTAAATGTACATACAACTGCAAATAGTCTTTTCTGAAATGTTTGAGGAGGTTGTGGAATCTGCTTTCTTGGAGTTACACCAAATTTGGCTGGACAAGGCACAGAGCAAACTCATCTATCTTTGGAGATGGTCTTGAGTGAAGTAAAAGGTTCATCTAACAAAGAGGTCCCTCCCCACTGCATCTTCCTCTTATTTCCCAAGGAAGTGCTTTATCTTGATTGCCCAGCTAAGCAAGGATGTCATAGAGAGGGAGTGCAAGGAGCAGGCTAGCAGAGCAGGGTATACATCTGAAATTGCTGCTCATCCTCCTATCTTAACGCCCACATGGGGGAATGCTTCCACTACTGAAAAGCTCTTGTGAGTGGCCAACAGAGAAAGAATAAACCCAGTAGTTGAAAGCTGAATAGAAACGGATAATTCAGTGTTTATCTCTCTCTTCCAGATGTCTGTCTTCAAGGGAATGACTACCTCAAAGTACAAATGATGACAGGAATGAGAATTCCAGCTGCAAATCCTCCCCTTAGGAAAGAGCAGGGCTTGAGACCAGCCTGGGAGAGGGTAGGAAGTGCCAGAAGCCCATTTTTGGGTAGATGCCAGGGAGGAACACGCTAGGCTGTTTTTCTCTGCAGGAACTTGAAAGATTTTTTTTCCACATTTTCCTTTTGAAACCTAGACCCATTTTTTTGACCCTTCAAAAAGATGAAGACTCATCTTTTTTTCCCTGTGAAATTGTATAACGGTGACAAGCAGAAATTTTGTCATCATAAATGTATGAAACATGTGAAAGAACAGGGTAAAAGAGAGGAAATAGGAGTCATAACTTTTTCTGAGACCTGTGTTTGCTTTTGCTCCCCAGCTTTCCATGCACCTGTAGATCCAAGGACAGCAGTGGAGCCAGGGCAGGATCTGCCCTAGGACTCTGCTGCTTCTCCAGGTTCCCTCATTGGACAAGCTCTGAGAAAGCAAACAGATGAGTATTTCCTGAAGTATTCCACTCCCTTTCCTCCTGAAAAGAAAGAAACTGCCTTTGTCCAGCTGCAATCCCCACATTGCATGTGGTTCTCTGCCCACCCATCTCATGGCTCCATCCAAGGACTGAGCCTACACAAGCAGCCAGCCTGCTTTTTGCCCCAAGTAATCCTCACCTGGAGTGAATCTCTTCTCCTTCTGGCTGTAGAAGTCACTGTAGGATGAGATCACCACAGGAATAATGGGAACCTGGAGGGGAAGCAGTCTACAGTAAGTGAAACTGCGAATTTCTCTGTTCCTCACCCAAAAAGGAAATGGTATTTTCAGATGAACCAAGTACTTGGCTGATAACTATCCCAGTTAGCTTCATAATAGACACTAATAGGGATATTTCAATCATTTAACCATATTACCCAGTGTCTGCACTGTTGGTTTTTAATTTTTATTCTCTTTATTTAGGTCAACTGTGGCTGGATTGCCAAATAGGGGCCTGTTCAGCAGGAACTCTCCCGGAAGGTCCAGTGCGTTTGTCAAGGTTCTTCCACTTTTTTTCCCAGGCAGAGTCACTAAGGTTTTCTACCTGTCCCAGACATGTCTCCCTCCTGTGCTACCTGCAGGCTCCTGCTGGGCTCCTGGACAGGTGCTCAATCCAAAGGGAAGTCAGGGACCAGGAGCCTTGTAGTCCTGCTTGTTGGTGGACCATGGTAGGAAAACTACATCCCAAGTGGCAGGAAGAAGGTGGGTCTCACCTGGGCTTTCACAGCCAGCTGGAAGGCCCCACGTTTGAAGGGCAACATGGAGCCACTATGATTGCGAGTTCCCTCAGGGAAGATCAAGACACGGAACTGCAGGAGGGAGAAGACATTGAGATGAAGGGATCTTGAGTTGCTATTCAAAACCACTGCACAGGCATACTGTCCTGGGACTGATCTGGTGCCATGAAGAGACATGCACTTCCTCCACTTCAAGCACTTTCTGGCCACAAAATATAATTAACCCACCAGAGGAGCTCTTTGTTCTGTTCTGTGCCTAGTCCAAACACCAAGATCACCTTCCATGTACATCAAGGTTCACATTTTCCAGTGGCTCAAAATGCCTCCTGCTCCCCACCAAAGGGTATTCCCCACTCACATTGTCTTTGTGCATGGAGTGTGCCACCTCTGTCAAAGTAGCGATAGACTCTTCCCTCTTCTTGCGGTCAATGAAAATGAGTCCTGCAAGCCAGCATGCTAGGCCAAAAGTGCCCATGTATAGTATTTCCTTCTTTGCAATGGCCACACAGCGACTTGGCAGTATCTCCATCATCACTGGAAGGGAAGAACAAGGACAGAACAAGTGTTCTACACTGACATTCCCTCCAGCCTCTGGGCTACAGCCCTCTGCTCTGGGAAATGCCATACCTACAGCTTCTGTAGCTCCAACCCAACTTCACAGGGTCATAAACATGTTGGAAAAGGGATTCTGAGGGTCTCCAGATCAACCACCCACTTAGAGCAGGACTATTGAATAAGATCAGCTGATGTTCTCATCCCAATTCTGTTGCAAAGGATGAAGCTGCTTTAGCTTGAAAATGACTGTTGTGCTCTAATGCCCTGGAACACAGACCGCCTTGAGGCTAGCTGGGATGGACTGTGTAGCAGCCACTCCTGCTCTTCTGTCTGTGGTATTAGGGATATCATAAATACCATCCCTTCAAGAGCAGTGGAACCAGGAGCAGAAGACAGGATTAGGTTCTCCACATACCCATAATGTCAAGGGAGGTCTGGTGATTCAACACTAGTACAAAAGGCTTCTTGGTCCTGAGGTTCTCCTTGCCCTTCACCACTATCTTGATACCGAAGATGTATTTAAGTGGCAGAAATGACATGCTGAAAAACCTGGAAAAGGGAAGCAGACGTGAGATAAAGAGAAGCTAAAATTGAGAAAAGGGGCCAAAAAAACAATCTTCCATGCTAGCCCGTCTTACAGACTACTCCTGGAGAGTAGCCTGTTTCTCCACAGTCCAAGATTTGATCCATTATTGTCTGTCTTGGAGAAGAACTACTCGTATGGCTCCTCAACTCTCATTAGAGAAGACAAATACACCTGGTAGGTTTTCTTCAGGACAGTTTAGACCAATGGCCCAGCAACTCCAGCTACAGAAATTCCATGGATCAGCCAAATATCAGCTAATCATAGAATCATAGAAACACAACGTTGGAAAGGACCTACAAGACCATCTAGTCCAACTGTTCTCCTATCACCAATACTACTAAATCTTAGCACCTTGTCCAGGCCCTTCTTGAACACCAGGAGGGACGATGACTCCACCACCTCCCTGGGCAAGCTGTTCCAGTGCCTGACCACTCTTTGAGAGAAAAGGTTTTTCCTGATATCTAATCTAAATCTCCCCAGGTGCAACTTGTGGCCATTTCCTCAAGTCCTGTCATTAGTTATCTGAGAGAAGAGGCCGACCCCCTCCTCATCATAACTTTCCTTCAGGAAGTTGTAGAGAGCAATGAGGTCTCCCCTGAGCCTCCTCCAGACTAAACAATCCCAGCTCCCTCAGCTGTCCCTCATAAGACTTGTGCTCCAGACCCCTCACCAATTTTGTTGCCCTTCCCTGGACATGCTTCAGGGCCTCGATGTCTTTCTTGTAGTGAGGGCCTCAAAACTGAACACGGTACTTGAGGTGCGGCCTCACCAAAGCTGAGTACAGGAGGATAATCCCCTCCCTGCTCCTGCTGGCTACACTATTTCTAATACAGGCCAGGATGCCATTGGCCTTCTTGGCCACCTGGGCACACTGCTGACTCCTGTTCAGCCGAGTACTGATCAACACTTCCAGGTCCCTTTACTCTTCACAGTCTTCTAGCCACTCTGCCCAAGCCTATACGGTTGCATGGGGTTATTGTGGCCAAAGCTCAGGACCTGGCATTTGGCCTTGATAAACCTCATCCCATTGGCACAGCAGCCCAGCCTATCCAGATCCCTCTGAAGGGCCACCATACCCTCAGGGAGATTGACACTACCTCCCAGCTTGGTGTCATCTGCAGATTTTCTGAGGGTACATTCAATCTGCTCATCTAGGTCATCAATAAAGATATTAAACAAGATAGGCCCCAGTACCAACCCCTGGGGGACACCACTTGTAATGGGATGCCAGCTGGACTTAACTCCATTAACCACTACCTGGACGGACACGGTCCTCCAGCCAGATCTTTACCCAGAGGAGAGTATACCTGTCCAGGCCATGGGCAGCCAGTTTCACCAGGAGAGTACTGTGGGAGACCGTGTCAAAGGCTTTGCTGAAGTCTAAGTAGACTACATCAACAGCCCTTCCCTCATCTACCAGTCTGGTCACATGGTCATAGAAGGAGATGAGGTTGGGCAAATAAGACCTGACTTTCGTGAACCTGTGCTGGCTGGGCCTGATCCCCTGGGTGCCACGCAAGTGCCGTGTGATCTCACCCAAGATGATTTGCTCCATAACTTTCCCTGGAACCAAGGTCAGGCTGACAGGTTTGTATTTCCCTGTGTCCTTCTTATGGCCCTTCTTGTGGGACTCACATTGGCAAGCCTCCAATCCTCTGGGACCTACCCAGAGAACCAGGAATGCTGATAGATGGTGGAAAGCAGCTTGGCAATCACCTCCACCAGCTTCCTCAGCACCCAGGGGTGGAGCTCATCTGGTCCCATGGACTTGTGACATTCCAGATGGAGGAATTTAGGTCTCTAACTAACTATCTAACCAGGACTCTAACTGTCTCTTCCTGGATCACATGAAGGGGGGATTCTGTACCTGAATCACAGGGGACGTCCAGGTCAGGGAGTAAAGTACCCTGAGGATAACTGATCTGACTATTAAAGACAGATGTAAAGAAGTCATGGAGAACCTCAGCCTTATCCTTATCCTCAGTGATCACATTTCCAGCTGCCCAAATTCACAGTGCACCTGTTTATACTCTACTCCCCTGTCCACATTGCTTAATCTTGAATATGGGCTGCAGTAAACATTTTGTGCATCTGACACTGCTATTGCCCAGATGGTGGGAAGAGAGGTGATTTTGTCACTGGATCACAGACTGCAATTTGCACAGTCAATGGAAAAAATAAAGATCAAAGTTAGGCACAAAAGTCAAGAAAATTTCTTAAAATGAAAAGCTGGGAACTTGCACTGCAACATACACCTTCTGAAGCAGTGAATCCTTTCCCTGGAGCACTTCTAGGGGTTACAAAGTGCTAGTGCTGCTGTGTAGCAGTTGGCTTCTAGCTCCCACTTACCCCATGCCCTAAGAAGCTGTCCATTAACATGTGCTGCTGCAAGTCACAGCTCACACAAGTACACCCAGCTGCACAGCCCCGTGGCTCATTGCAAAGGCAGAAATGGATGGGGAGACAGAATGGGCAATGAGGGCAGAAGCTCAGAGACTGACAGACCTGGGCGATTTCAGTGATGGGGACATCAGTGACAACTCAAAGGTGCATGCCAGCAGTGCACCGTGGTAATGTGGGCACTGGCTGAGAATAAAGTTGTGGGGAGAAAAAGAGAAGAGTACCTCAGAAGATTTCTCAACACAGCTTAGAAGGGGAATGACCACCCACAGGGAGGCAGGAAACAGCTCTGAAGACGAGTTAGGAGTGGTTTACTGAAAAAAAGCAGGTTACTTTACCTGTGCGTTATATTCGGTTTGTTGGTATTACATGGTTTGTCAAATTCATCACCTTTTACATCCTTTCCTTCCTCATCATTAATTATTCTTTCTATCAACTCAAGTAAAATCCCCAAAACTGCCTCCATTCTCTCAATTGCAGGACTATGTAATACTGCACATCAATATAAAACTAATTCCTCCCCACTGCAGCACAGTTCCCAGGACTCTCCAAAACAGAGAGCTGACTACATCAATGCCCAGAGCGGAAAGAAGCCCCAGCCAACTTACTTCATGTTTTCACAGTTACGTCCACGAGGAATACTGGCGGTAATAACCAGAAGGCTTATGGCGAAGACCCACAGCTTATAGAAGCACATCTTGCAAAAGAATCTGAATGCAGGATACATCTGGTAAAGAATTAGAAATGCAATGAGCAGAAAAGTAAATGGGTAGCGAAGAAGCAGTAGCTCCATCCTTTCAGCCCAGTGTTAACCAGAGGAGTGTTGCCCAGAACAGTAAATGAGTAACTAGCACCCAATGCTGCAGAGCAGAGTTCAGCTACATGTTCAGCTACATGTGGGTGGCGCAACCTTGTTCAGCTACATGTGGGTGGCACAGCACTGGAATGAGATTTGGGAGATCTTCAGCAAGGCTGAATCTTGGAGTTAAAATAACCACGGAAAGCCGGTTTAGCAAGGGAGCTGTGGAAACACTGTGTGTAGGAGCTGGCTGGCAAGCAGAGGCAAACATGCAATAGCAAGGCTGTGTATGTGAATGATCTGGAGGGGCTCTCAGCTGGTAGAGCAACGACTGTTTGGAGAGAGAGACGGGGGTTCCCCTTCATGGGCAGGGATCTTTAACAGAAGCATTCATTTGTGTCAAGCTCTGTGCATAAGAACTTCAAGAAATCTTTAACAGGAGGGAGTGTGGTGTTTTGGACAGCACGGGTACCCAGCTGTTGTGCTGTCTAGAATGCCTCACCCTGTGCAAGCATCAAACTTCACCAAGTGAGCTGACTGCAAGAGGTCAGGAAATCAGGAATCAATATTATGGAGAGAAAAACAGTGATCATACCAGCCAATTCCTTGCCCACACGTGCAGGCATTAGAGGCACCAAACTTAGCAACTGGATGTTTCTCAAAGAGAGGGGGAAAAGTGACAAAAAAAGCCACCTGTCTAGACAAAAAATAAACAAAGCTACTCCAGATGTTTTCGTGGCCAGAGTCAGGCACATGTTTAGACAACATCTCCATATGTAAGAGGTAAATCAGGAAATCACAGGTAGAATGTGGGAGTGCTCCAGCAGTACTTTAGCTCCTAAAACACAGCATGAAGAGGATCTTCACAAGCGTAATGACAAGGCTGAGAAACAAAACCTTTGTGTCTCATCAGTTGCACAACAGGCCTTGCTCAAGCAGCTATCGCTTAAGTGGAGTAATATTACTAAATTCCAAACGGTACTGAGATCTACAGATTCTCAAAGAACATTTGGAAGACCCATAAAGCAACATCAGTTTTCATCCACAACCTAAAGAACAAAATCAAATCTCCAAGAATAGTAAAAGGGGCAAGACTCAGCAATAATTCTTGAAGAAAAGAAGGGAATGACAATAAAGAAAGCCATCAGCTGTGCTCCCTGTTCCTTGGGTTTAACCAGTGACTCCTCTTCTCCTCCCGTCTTTTGTGGGAAAACTGGAGATAAGTGAATACTCAAGGTTTTCTGTGACCGCAGGACAGGCAGCCAAACCTAAGAGTTTCAATGACAGCTTCCTCACTCCGTAGTGTTTCCTGTTGCATCAGTTGAGTATCCAGAAAGTCTTGCATGGTGAGGAGAGACACCTGGCCCTGCACCAGCACGTGCTAAAGGCAGGCACAGCACAGCACCTGGGCACTGTGACCCCTCTGTGCCAGTGCTGCAGAGATTAGCTCTCGTTTGGAGCTCATTCACAGAGACCAGCCATGGCTGTTTTGTTGTTATCTAGAAGCCAAGTTCTAGTCCATCAATAGTTGTATTCCTAATGCCTTTTAAAATTCTCCCATCTCATACGAATCCTATCAATAACAGTTATGGACTTTCAAAATTTCGTGCAAGCTGCTTTGACAAGCAACTGGTTCATCCTAAAATGTAATGCCAGTGAAAGGGTCTTTGAATGGCTGTTCTGCAAGGACAGCTGTAGCTGTCAAATCAAGGTTGCTGTTGTCAGGCACCTAATGAGAGAGGAACATCTTACACAACTCTACACATGAAAACTCACCCAGAACATCTAGGGACAAAAAAGGGAGCAAAAAGAAATCATTGCAAACCACTGAAGAGCTTTATTTTTAAGCCACTGACAGCAATTTACAAATACATTCATCAAGGCTATAAGGAAATTATATTTCTTTAGCATACAGTGCACTACCAAACAGGTACCAAACTATAGCAGGTTGATGTCTCTTACCCAAAGGAACATGGCAACCCTAAAACACCATGGATCTATGAGAAAACTGTCTCCAGCACAAATTATGGTTTCCACATGGTCAAAATAAATCACAGCCAGAGAAGGACATAAGCAGATTTACAAGTGCAAGCATCTGTTAGCCCTCAAATTAGAGGGCCAAGTTAAGAGAGGAGTTGGCATCCATGGCATCACTGAACAGGGGCATAACCAGCATCAGCTGGGCATCACTGAGGACAGCTGCTCTCAGGAACACATCAGATATGCAAGAGTTTGAAGATAGACCCATGGTTATATGGGGCTTTAAATAGTTAGTATCTCCTATGAGTATGGGAAAATGAAAGGACAAAAAGAGGTAATAAAAATTATGCAATTCCCAACTCATCATGGAGAGAGAATCAGTTCAGATCTAACAACACATTTAGGCTCCAAACCCACTGATACTAAAATTCTCAGATAACATTTTCTTCCATTACAAAGATTCATAGCATCTAGACCCATTATGCTTCCATTTCAAAAGCAGACAGCTCTTGCCTTTCAAGGCTTTTTTTAGAAACTACAGCTCCAGTGAAACTCCTGGCTTTTAGACTAAATGTATCCATGTTCACCTGACTCCCTTGCCCCTGGATATTTGCACCTTCTTCAGAGCCTGGCCCAATTTAAATGAATCTTAGGTAGTGGGAGGAGGGTCTTGCTGTTCTCAGGAACTTTTGTCATGCAGCTTCAATGACTCTTCTAAGGCATGCATTGGCCAGAAGAGAGAGGTGGAGGCAGGAAGGTGATCTGATCTAACTGGAAAAGACTAAGAAAATTAACTTGTCCAAAGTAAGCAAATGAAGGGTCAAAAGAGATCTGACTATTGTCAGTAAAGCAAAGCTGGAGAGTCGGGAGAGCTGTTCAACTTAAAGGTTATGATTGACTTTTAAGTGAGAGAGGAATGATTTCAGGATGAAATAAGAGGACTGGATTCTGAAATGGGAGTGAATCCCACTGGAAACTACTGACACAAATATCTCCACTGGAAGAGACTGGAGCTAGCTAACAGAGGGCAAAGAGTTGGGACTGCTCACTGCGAGGGCTGTATTGTATCAGCCAGACAGTCCTGTAATGGAGAGCAGTGCTGAAGGGAATTCACCTACTACATACTCAGATAAACAGACATTAACACTGATGTTAAAAGTTTCACAAGGATTCCAGAGTATTAGACAAAGGTCATCAAGACTAAGGAATCTGAATTTATCATGCTCCCGCTGTACCTCCATGATGAATCTTCACATAACTCAATTGTACAAGGCACAGATTAGCTTTGCATTTATACTTATGAGTGAAGAAATAGTGAAATAGAATAGTCCCATAATGACAGAAAAAGAGTTTCAACAAGAAAATGTGTACCAACTCATGAAACTTCCTGTAGTGTCCATGACAGAAATGTAATACAACAAGCTGGAATAACTTGTGGCCTTGGACTTTAAGCCATGATAACAGAGCAGGGGACACCCAGATGAGCTGAAGACTGGAAAATAACTTAGTTTACCACTGTAAATGAAAGAATCGTATTAATAAAAAGATGGGGGAATAGACCCCTGGAGGTCTGTAGTCCAACCAGCTGCTCGGAGCAGGGTTAACTCCAAACCCAGATAAGTTTGCTCAGGGCCTTGTCTAGGTAAGTCTGGAGTATCTCCAAGGATGGAGATCCCACCAATTCTCCGGTCCCTGTCTCGGCACTAGACCATTATTATGAGGAAGAATGTTTTTGTCCAATGGGAATCTCCCTTGCTGCTGCAAGTGTCTGTCCTCTCTCATTCTTTCACTGTGCAGCTGAGAAGCATTTGGCCTTCTAGCTGCTCATTAGGCAGCTGTAGACTGAAATCTCCTCCTCTCCCCTCGTCCTCTCCAGACTGAACAAATCCAGCTTCTTCAGCCTGTCTTTGTACAGCACATGCTCCAGCCCACTGACCATCTTAGTAGCCCTTCACTCAAGTGAAATGTAGTAAGTGCTGGGAGATGGTCCTGAGCAATATGGACATCCATTTGCAGAGCTGAAGCTGCTGGGGGAGGCTGGTAAAGAAGGTGAATGAGAGGCCATGATAGTGCCATGTTTCTGAAAGCAGCAGCAGAGACTGAGCAGGGCAAACAAACGTGTCCTGGCCCCTTCCAGGGAAGTGGCTCCTTCAGGCTGCACTCCTCCACTCTGTGGCTCTGCCAGATGGGGCAAGCACACTCTGAAGTCTCATCAGAACAGCCCTGATCCTGCTGCACATGCACTTTTGTGAATTTGACTAAGCAGTTTCATCAAGTTGATAAGCTCGATTAAATTTTCTACATTTCAGCCTTGCATTTAGCTAAAAATGCAAAAATAGGTACTCTGTGCTTAGTGCACACAGAAAGATCATAGGTGATTGGGCCCCTCAGTACAAGAAGGACATTGGTGCCCTGGAATGTGTCCAGAGAAGGGCTATGAAGCTGGTGAAGGGCCTGGAACACAAGTCCTGTGAGGAGCGGCTGAGAGAACTGGGGTTAGGTCTGGGAAAGAGAAGGCTCAGGGGAGACCTCATTGCTCTCTACAACTGCCTGAAAGGAAGGTGTGGGGAGCTGGGGGTTGGCCTCTTCTTGCAGATAACCAGTGATAGGACTAACTTTTTCACAGTGAGGGTGACAGACCACTGGAACAGGCTGCCCAGGGGCGTTGTGGAGTCTGCTTCTCTGGAGACATTCAAACCCACCTGGATGCATTCCTGTGTGACATGATTTAGGTGTTTCTGCTCCTACAGGGGAATTGGACTAGGTGATCTTTCAAGGTCCCTTCCAATCCCTAACACTGTGATTCTGTGACTAGAGGGAATGGTCCAGGGAGGTTGTGGAGTCACCGTCCCTGGGGGTGTTCAAGGAAAGGTTGGACGTGTTGATTAGGGACATAGAATCATAGAATATCCCAAGTTGGAAGGGACCCATAAGGATCATCAACTCCAACTCCTGGCACCACACAGGTCTACCCAAAAGTCTAGACCATGTGACTAAGTGCACAGTCCAATCTCTCCTTAAATTCAGACAGGCTCAGTGCAGTGACTACATCCCTGGGGAACCTTTTCCAGTGTGCGACCACCCTCTCAGTCAAGAACCTCTTCCTGATGTACAGCCTAAATATCCCCTGCCTCAGCTTAACACCATTCCCGTGGGTCCTATCACTGGTGATTACGGAGAATAGGTCACCTGCCTCTCCACTCCTCCTCGTGAGGAAGTTGTAGTCCCCCCCTCAGCCTCCTCTTCTCCAGGCTGAACAGGCCCAGTGACCTCAGCCGCTCCTCATACATCCTCCCCTCTAGGCCCTTCACTATCTTTGTTGCCCTCCTCTGGACACTCTCCAACAGTTTAATGTCCTTTTTATACTGTGGTGCCCAGAACTGCACACAGCGCTCAAGATGAGGCCGCACCAGCGCAGAGTACTGTGGGACAATCACTTCCCTTGACTGACTAGTGATGCTGTTCTTGATGCATCCCAGGATACGCTTGGCCTTCCTGGCTGCCAGGGCACACTGCTGGCTCATATTCAACTTGCTGTCAACCACAACCCTCAGATCCCTCTCTGTGGGGCTGCTCTCCAGCGTCTCATTGCCCAGTCTGTACATATAGCCAGGATTGCCCCATCCCAGGTGCAGGACCTGGCACTTGCTTTTGTTAAACTTCATGCGGTTGGTGATCGCCCAGCTCTCCAATCTGTTCAGATCTCTCTGCAAGGCCTTTCCACCCTCATGAGAGTCCACAACTCCTCCAAGTTTGGTGTCATTGGCAAATTTGCTCAAAACACCTTCTAGTCGTACATCCAAATAATTTATAAAAACATTGAAGAGGACTAGCCCTAAAATGGAGCCTTGGGGGACCCCACTAGTGACCATCCACCAGCCAGATGTGGCCCCATTTACCACAACCCTTTGAGCCCTGCCCATCAGCCAATTGCTCACCCATCGTATGATGTTTTTGTTACGTTGTATGCTGGACATTTTGTCCAGTAGGATCCTATGGGAAACCATGTCAAAAGCTTTGCTGAAGTCCAAAAAGATCATATCCGCTGGTTTCCCTTGGTCAACTAGATGGGTGATGTTATTATAAAAGGAAATCAAATTTGGACCTACCCCTCATGAACCCATGTTGGATGGGACCAATGACTGCATTGTCCCCCAGGTGCGCTTCAATAACTTCAAGGATTGTTGCGAGGACATTTGTTGTCGACGGAAGGAAGACACAGACACTCAATATGAGTGATCAGTGAACTTCGATTTATTGGATAGCTCAGTCGTCTTTTATCTAATTCAATATAATTAGCTCATACATATTGCAAAAGCTAAGCTCATGATTGGTTAGTGCATTTCTCTATTTTATCAGCTAGTTTCTCACTCCCATCAACCGAAATAACACAGTTAGTACTTTCCCAAACCTCCAACGGATATCGTGTCCTTGTGCCTGATTAGCTCCCCGACCTTACGTACTTTCTCAGACTCATATGAGCTGCGTTCGATACTTTTTTAGACCTTACATACTTTCTCAGACTCATATGAGCTTCGTTCGATACTTTGTTAGCTCACGACCTCCTAGCTGCTCAACATGCACATGACCTACTTCACTTAACCATTCCTCCACAAAGGATCATCTTCTCCATAATTTTACCAGGCACTGACGTGAGACTGACAGGCCTGTAATTGTTAGGGTCTTCTTTCTTACCCTTCTTAAAAATTGGCACAACGTTTGCCAGCTTCCGGTCTACTGGAACCTCTCCAGATTCCCAAGATCATTGAAAAATAATTGAGAAAGTCCTGTGATGATGTCAGCCAGCTCTTTAAGCACCCTGGAATGAATCCCATCCGGACCCATGGACTTGTATGGATCCAGGTGGAGCTGCAAATCCTGCACATGTTCAGGGTCAATTGGGAATTTAGCATTCCCACCGTCATGGTCCTCCAGCTCTGGGCACCCTGGGTCCTGAAGCTCGTCATCAGTGTTGAAGACAGAGGCAAAGAAGGCATTAAACGCCTCTGCTTTTCCTATGTCATTGTGAGGAGACCTTCCCCAACATGTGGCAGACCTATGTTTTATTTGGTTCTCCTTTTTCTGTTCACCTATCTAAAAAAAACTTTTTTATTGTTGCCCACAGACATGGTCAGCTTCAACTCTAGTTGGGCTTTGGCCACACAAATTTTCTGCCTACAAACACAAACAGCATCCCTGCATTCCTTCCTTGTCACCTGACTCTCCTTCCAGCAGCTGTACACTTTCTTTTTCCGTCTAAGCTCCAGTAGAAGATCCCTGGTCAGCCAGGCCAGCCTTCTGCCCCGCCTGCCTGCCTTCCAATATTTTGGAATTGCCTAATCTTGTGCTTTTAGGAGGCAGTGCTTAAAGACTGACCAGTGCTGATGGATGCCAATGCCATCAAAAGCAGTTTCCCAGGGGACCTTGCTGACTAGTTCCCTGAGCAGCCTGAAGTCTGCTTTCCCCATATCCAGGGCTGAAGTTTTGGTGGCAGTTTTCCTTCTGTCACCATAAATTCTAAACTCAACCACTTCATGGTCACTACGACCGAGACGGCCGCCAATTGCCATGTCTCCCACAAGACCCTCTCTGTTTTCCAGCAACAGATCAAGGAGGGCACCTTTTCTAGGTGGCTCCCTTAGCACCTGCACCAAGAAGCATCTACGTGCTTTATGAACCTCTTGGACTTGCTTGTGTCAGCTGTGTGTTGATCCCAGTTGATGTCTGGCAAGTTGAAATCTCCCATAAGGACAAGGGAAGTTGATCTCGAGACATCTCTAAGTTCTGCAAAGAATAATTCATTGGCATTGTTGTCCTGGCCAGGTGGTCTGTAATAGACTCCCACAGCAATATCCCCTTTATTTGTTCATCCCTTAATCCCTACCCAGAGGCTGTCAACTTTGCCATTCCCAACTTGAAGTTCCACACAGTCCAGCCCATGCTTCACATACATCACCACCCCACCCACCCTGCTTGTCCCTCCTGAAGAGCCTGTAACCATCTATTGCAGCACACCAGCCACAGGACTCATCCCACCAGATTTCGCTTATGCCGATGATATCATAGCTGTGGGACTGAGCCAAGATTTCTAGCTCATCCATTTTATTCCTCATACTGTGTATGTTTGTGTAGAAGCACTTCAAATGTGCTTCCCTACACACAGCACCTTATGAAGCCGACCGAAGGACCTCACTAGCACACAGTCCCTCTGATTCTAGCACGCCATCCCTTAGCTCATCACCAGCGTGCCTGGTTTTATCCCTTTCCCCCTTCAGCTCTAGTTTAAAGCCCTATCTCCTGAGCAAAACTCCTTATCCCTCTCTGAGAGAGGCGCATCCCATCTGGTGACAGCAGGCCTGGCGTCACGTAGACCTTCCCATGATCAACAAACTCAACGTTCTGCCGGTTGCACTAGTCCCAAAGCCACGTGTTAATGTGACGAGTCTGCTTGTCAGCATTGATCCCCCCTATTGGAAGGACAGAGGAAAACACAACCTGTGCCCCTGATCCTTTAAGTAGTTGCCCCAAAGCCCTAAAGCCCCTCTTGATTGCTCTCGGACTTCTTGTTGCTACGTTGTCATTACCAGCCTGAAAGACCAGTAGCAGATAGCAGTCGGTGGGCCGTACCAGGCGCTTGACTTTCTTAGCAAAGACTCTCACCTGAGCCCCAGGCAGGCAACAGACTTCCTTGTGGGTTGCATCTGGTCGGTATATTGGGCCCTCTGTCCCTTTCAAAAGGGAGTTCCCCATGACAATAACCCTTCTATCTTTCTTGACAGGGGATGTAGCAATGCGGGGGGGGGGGGTAGGTTGTGTTGCCTTAGGCACCTTCTCCAACTGGGACGGGCTTTTGTCTACTTCATTGTTCTGACTGTTGTGTACTAGAGCCTCATGCCTGTTACATAAGGGTAGATGGGAAAGTGAAGTGGGCAGGGACAGGGCTCACCTACCACCCCGAACAGGAACCTACCTCCATTCCCCCCCTTGGCCCAGGTCTCCTACTGCCTGGCAGGATGAGGGAACTTTTGTCTTCTGCACAGCAGGAGGCACCTGTGCTGTGGCAGGCTTGTGAGTCTGTCTCAGAGAGGGTAGAGCACATCTCCACCAGTCAATTTCCCTCTCTGACTGCCTGATGCTCCTGAATCTGCTCGCCTCCTCCTGAAACTCCACTACCTGGCTGAGCAGCTCTTCAGCCTGGGCACACTTCCCACAGGCATACCCCTTGCTGCTGCTGGATACAGACAGAAGACTTGGGCACACCCTGCAGCCCAAGACCTGGATGGCGGTGTGTTTCCCCAAGCCCGCTGTCTGAGTAGCCACATCGGTGACTGTGGCTGGAGAGGCCACAAGAGATGGGGAGGCCATGGTTTTCTGCCTGGTTTATACCATGGCCAGGTTCCTCACAAGGGGGTTACATGTACTGAAGGGAGAGACTGCTGAAAGAGAGCGGCGAGGGGCCCTCCCTGCGCGAACTGCCGCGCCCCGCCCTGTTTGCCCGTCCTGGTCGCTCGTGCTCCCAGGGGCTGCCTCGTCAGCCTCCCTCGCGAGGGCTGCTGGATCCTTGTGGCTCCCTTGGCTGCTTTGAGTGGCCTCTATGCCAAAAAAAAAGCCCTGCCTGTCTCGATCCTCTGCTCTGCTGCAGAACGCGTCTGCCCCGGAGCCGATCGCCTCGGCAGGCGTTTAGTGGGTGATACTGATGGTAGGGGGTGGTTGGACCAGATGATCTTGGAGGGCTTTTCCAACCTTAATGATTCTATGATTTTGAGCTAGTCATTTAGACTTGACGATATTTGTAAGTCCCTTCCAACTGAAGTTTTCTATTTTCTCTTCATAAGTTAATTGCTGAAATCAAAAGGTAATGAATGTGCCCTCCTGTGTCATCAAGGGTCTGAGTAAGTGCTGGGGCTGCATGTTAGACAACCAGTACTAAAAAAATAAAGCCAGAGAGACTGACGCACATCCCCGGTGTAGTCAGTGTCTCACACCCATTGAATCTGTTGACTCCCTTGAAACTCTCAGCACCATGAGCTTAACCAAGAAACACTGGGCTTCAACCCACTCCTAGGGGATGTTTGCTTGTAAGAACCCTTCTGTGTTCAAAACATGTCCAGGCTTATGTTTGTCAGCCTACACACCTGGAGCATTTCATCACCCCAGCATCACCCCAACACCTTGGACAAATGGTGGCAGAAGTCAGTACCTACACCTCTTCTTTTTCTCTGAGGATCTCACAGGAGCTTTTTGCCTTTTGGGAGAGATAAGGAGGAGATTGCTGTCAAGCGTTTGTTAGAGCTAAATCCTGCACTGCCCCTTTTTCTGAGGAATGCTTTTGTAGTGCTACATGACACAGGATAATGACTCAGAGACTACAGCAAGGTATATCTTCCTTCCTTAAAAATATATGGGTTCTTCACTTGAATCTGCTTAATCCATTACCTCCAAATTAAACCTATCACCACCCTCCACCTGGCATTGGTCATTGTACTTTTTACAAAGTGTAAAGAAAGTCTTGGCCTCAGCTCAAAATTGCAATTTATTGATCAACTACAGTAGCACAGCAAATTAGAGAGGAAAGAGAAAGACATTTTGATTCCTTTCGGGAAAAGCTATTGAAGGGAGAAACTAGATTAGGTCTTACTTTCTTGTACTGTCTTTGCTAGGACATATCCCATCACCTCCACAGCCCAGGGGTAAGTCATTCTGGCTCATGCCAGGCTGCAGAACAATTTATCAGTTTTCCATCATGCTGTGTGATGCCTTAGGCATTCTGGAAGAGGGGCAGGTACTGATGAGAGAACAGCTTTATTCCAAGTGGACAATTTCTTGGTTCCATATCCAACAAAAGCAGGAACAGAGGGTTTTTAATAAATCTGTTTGGGGTGCATGAAAGCTATTGCTGCTTCACTGAAATTACTAGATTTTCTCTGGAAACTGAAGTATGTACTTCTTAGAAATAAAAATGAAATGGTAATAATAATAATAAAGAGAGTGAAAATATGCAATCTGTTCTGATGCCCCAATGCCTTTCTGTGTAGACTGGAAACTTAATGCTATTTCACACAAAAGGAGTGTACAAAACCTGTCTTTTGACAGTAAAGCTTACTGGGACCCAGTGTATGTGAAATTGCCTGAGCAAGCAGTATGTTTGGGAGTGAGTCTCTTGATAACTCATTTTCTTTTGCGTTGTGATATTGAGTAATTTGCACAGATCTGGAACATCTTTTCATGAAATTTTTTATCACTGGATTCCATCTCACTTGAAAGGCTTCAAGCAAACTAAATAGAGTGAATGACAGCAATCATGCCCAAACATTTCAGGCAGTAAAGACATAGACACAGGAATAAAATAATAATAATAATAAAAAAATCTCAGCAGCTTCTTCAAATCCAAGCTTCCGGGGAATCCTCAGTGTTCAACATTAAGAATCACGTGGTTCTTCTACAGGAGACAAAAACCAATGCGTTAACAGACCAGAAAAGGAAGCACCATATCTCCCTATTGTCTTGTGTGATTTATTGCATTGGTTAAGCTGGAAAAGTGGGACCAATAACTCTGGTATTAGCTCTGCTCTGAGCAGGAGATTGCTCTAGAGACCTCTGGAGATCCCTGCCTACATATTGCTTTCTGCAGTCCTCCAAACCTTACTTTTCTGGTACCAAGAAAGTGACATTTATGGTTGCACCTTGTCACACTTTCAAGCTGATAATCCCATAGCCCTTCGGAAAATGTAACTAAACAGCCTCAAGGGAATTGGAAGCCGACTGCAGCTGGAGTTCTCTGCGCTCTTAATGATTGCGTCTAGTTGCAGTGATTTGCTCCTTCTCACAGCTATCAGCATGACAGCATGGCAGGGCCTGACTCTTAGAGCAAGGGAAAGATGATGTTTAATAAGGAAAAGGCCCTAATGAACCAGAGCAGCCCACTTTTCCCAGGGGAGAGCTGCTCTTGCCTGCATCCACTTCCTAGAGATTTCAGAGATCATTTTGGAAGAAAAGCATTGAACCTCAAGAACTTTAAAACTTTAAAGCAGTAAACCTCAAGAACTGAAGGCAGATGAAGGAAATACCAGAAATATAGGTAAAATATTTCTTAGCATAAATCAAACTCCACAAACTGGTCCATATATTGGGAATCTCTTTTCAAGTGCAGAGATGGTTTTTGTGTGACCTGGATGTGCTGACAGAATTCTCAGAGATGGGCAGAAGACAGACCTAGACAGGTCCGGACAGAAAGACAAGCTGGATGGAAAAAAAAAAAAAAAAAAGTGTGTATACCAACAACAGAGCTAAACTGAAAAGATTGAATAAGAAAAATCCCAGAGCTATAAAGCTAGCTTCACCTTGCAATGCTGATGCTGGAAAATCTGTGCTGGAGGAACTACTCCCAGTGGACTTGATGGAATGATATATCTAAACACATGCTAGGCATGTACCTGGCACATATCTTCAGGCCTGTGATAGACAGCTCTGTTTAAGAGCCTGGGTGTCTGGTGCAGTGGTCTTTGGCTGCCCTAATATGTCAACAGCCATTTCATGGTAGTCTCAGGAGTATTTTGGTAAGCAAGTTTTCTGTGTAACGCAGACTGCATTGCTTAGACACTTAGAGTCCTCTAAAGCCTGAGCTTAGCCCAGTTATATCACCTGTTTTCAAGCAGGAACTGACTGCTGTTTCAGGTTTATACCTTACTCTGTACTTTCCTCCATCTTCTTTGACTTCCAAGCTCTGAGGTCCAGCTTTGGGATCTGGTTGCAGCTCACAAAGGAGTGAGGATAGCTGTTGGCCTGGAAGATATTTCTTGACACTTTAGAGATGTGGGTGTTATCACATATTATTCGTGACAAGGAGATTTTAGCCAGTGAACTGCGTTGCTGAGGAGTGAAAACTCCTTTATTCTCCCACCAAAACCTGCAGGAGACAGAAAATGACACTATAGATTTTTCCCTTCTATCTTCTTCTTATTCAAGATTCCTGCAAAATTATTTCCCATTAACACCAATGTTTTTTTTTTTCCTCGCTAAGACCAAATTAAAATTTCTGGTGTTTAAGTTAAATGCTCTGTCTCACCCGCTGAGTAATTTGAATTGCATTTCTGCCATATAAATAAAACAAAGATACAGTTGAATTAAAGCCTAGCCCTGTGTTTCTTCAACTGAGGCACAAACACCCTCTTTCGAATAGAATATTCAGCACAAACTCAACACAGACTGTGATGCCATGGTGGGAACAGCCCTCTAATTACTCTCTTTTAAAAAATTGTTTCTTCTATTCCTGCCTTATGAATAGGATTTCTAAATGTGCAGTAGACTGTCTGCCTTTAAGCTCCCAACTCTGTGTTTTGAGCTTGTAAGTCTCTCTAGGTATGTACTTGGCAGAAAGTTTCCTAGAAACAGGTATCATGATCCCATTTTCAGACAATATTGCTAAACAATGCAAGAACCCTGCTTCAGAAAGGACTGGCAAATGTACCTTGAAAAGGGTACTAACTCCTCTACCTGATGTCCTTTAGCAACTTCAAGGAGGAGGTGGCAGAGGACCTCAGGTATTTTGAAAGCACAACACTGCTCAAATGATTTTCGTTGCCAAGCTAACACCAGTCCACCCATCTCCTGGTGCAAACTAAGCCTAAATTGCTACATGCCCATGAGAGTACACCTCATAACTGGGGTGGAATGGACAAATAGTGAAAAGTCACCTCTAAGACCTCCAAGAGGTACAGAAGACACTGCATTTGTGCAAGGTCATGTTCTGTAATTACAGGGTCTGTGAAGGTGACAGATGTTTTTAGACTTTTGCAGGGCACAGCCATGAAGAAGCAGCCTATCTGTCCCAGCAGAGAGGGATCAGGGATGCTGACAGTGCCAAGCAAGCAGTGAAGCTTAGCTGGGACTTGGAGAGAACCAAGAGAACAATTAATCTACTTTACTCCCTTCAAAGCCTGACAGTGTTAGTCCCTCAGTAACATCCCTTAGCATGCAGGCAATTTTTCAAAAACTACCCAAAGTGTTATCCACCCCATCAGCAGACACTGAACATCTACAGTTCTGTCAGCGTGAGCTACATAGTCTGACTAAACCTGGAAGCTTGTTTCCAGTTGGTGAAGGCAATGCATCTGGAGCCTGGTTTTCCCATCCTTAAAACTATACTTGTTTTTCTTGTTAAGGTACTTACATGTTTCCCTTTGCTTGAGCAAGTGGGTGTTTGAACACGTAGTAATGTAGGCCTCCTTAAAACAACTTATCTGAATGCAGAAAAATTGCTCAAACATTACCACTGTGTTTGAACCATTGGCATGGAAAAAGTCAATACAATTTGCAAAATTAGTGATAGTGAACAGGCAGAGGGTCAAAACACTTGGCTGGGAAGGGATCTCAGCCTAGAATCTCAACCTAGGGATGATATATCTAGACAGGGAATAAGAACATCACTAGAAAGGGAAAGCAAACAAACAAACAAAAACCAAACACATTTTGAGGAGCAATGAAAAAAAAAAAATAACCAAACAACTGGAAGCAGTTTCCAAATCTCCATTAGGAAATCTGCACAAACTCCAGTCTCACTCTGTCCTCTGGGGTTTGTGTACCCATCTCCTCTCTTACCTGTCCCCATCACGTATCTTCCTGAACTGGGTGCCAATTAGACAAGCCATGAGAGGACCAACTCTTCCACCTTTCACAAAGGGCTCTGCAAGCGCCCCAATCCAAATGTCAATATTCTTTGGTGTCCCATACAGCTGCATGAATTTCTTTGCCAGACTGTGATTCTTCAATACTTGAGCAAGTGACTTCAAACCACGAGGTTTTGAGAGCCTACAGAATTGTCTCCAGGAGATGTAACCTGCAAGTAGTCGAGTATCACAGCAAAGAGTGGTCAATAATGTTTTCCCTTTTTGGAAAGATTTTTTCTCTTTCCTGTACCCTGGGCAGAGGTAGGTACCAATTATGTTTAAAACCTTTTTCTAAATTCTTCTATATTTCTATTAATGCTATTGCCTTTCCATTGCTCGAGGGTCATTTTGTCCTGCCTGGCATTTCCATGCTATTTGTGGATGTCTCTGCAAGTGATCCCTGCCAAGATCCCCATGCAGGCTCCAGAACCACGGTGTATCCTGAACAACCTCATGAAGATGTGACAGAGGAGATATGGGAGACCCATGCCCTGCTGAAGCTGCAGCAGATGGCGAGAGGAGTGACCCCAAAGCATTTCCAATAGCAAAGGAGATATATGTTCAGGCACCTGATCCTGAGTGTGCTATGATTGCTCCTACCCCTCTGCTCTGGACACCCAGATGAAGGGGCTGGGCATGCCAAATTACAGCCTAGGAACATTAAGGTATCTCTGTGAGCAGACAATGTCAGAGATCTTTGGAAAAACAGGAGAGATTTCCTCACAAAACTTATTGATGTTGATTTCTTTGAAAGTGAATCTAGATAATATGTTGATGCTCTGTACAATAGGACAGTGGCCAAGTACTTCCCCACAGGTGGTCTCACGTACATTTATGTCTAGCCACCCTGACAAGCCATTCCACACTGCAAATAGAGCTCATAAGGCAAGCTACTATGGGTGGAAGAGGGACACTGTACATTGCCAGCTGTATTAAATTTTGTTTACAGCAAATAGCTGGAAATTCACTAGACCACAACTGGAAGATAATTTTGCATCTTGTTGATCTGGGCACATAAACAGCAAAAGGCAGTCTCAATTCAATCCTCTCTCTATCTTATCAAATGACTGCTTAAGTAAAAGAAAAGTCTATGGAGAACTAATGCATTCTGCTACCTTCCAGCCCAGTAAACTGCTGGGTACAGAGATGAGAATGATGCTGCAGCATACATTTCAGCTGTAAGCAAGATGTTTAAAAGCTGGTGAGAATTCATAGAAAAAGATACAGCATATAGTACCACTATCAAACAATTCAAGGAAACCACATATTGCTGTATCAGAAAAAGAATCAGGAAGCTTTTTTGATGTTGCTATGTTATCACCACTTTCATAGTTTGTCTAACATCAAGGAGCACAGTAGCACTCAGGGGTAGGCTGAGACCCAAAGACAAGGAGATTAACACAAATAAACACTTTTACAAATACATTTCATTTCCACTGCAGTAGATCAGCAGACAAAACTAGAAATTTGGGATTTGATTTCAGATGAGGTTCTGTGCAGCAGCATTCCCAGAGACAGAATGGAACATCGAAACCTACTGTTGATAAAAAGGCAGAGCAATCCTGTGACCAGACCATGCATCTGCAGGCATTGCAAAGCCTCTGTCTGGGCTTAAAACATGTGAATCTGGCATTCTTCATCACAGTTTCAAAGTGAGCTGTATTGCAGTTCCCAGGATGTTACTGACACAGCAGCTCCAGGCACTTACGTCAGCCTAAAAACATTGTTAGGCAATGGCACACCCTTGATTCTGTTGTCAAGTCCTATCAACAATCTATTTCTCAAGACTATATTGCGATGTCTTTACACTGGTTTTGCATTTTGCAG